>NW_027103528.1:3074960-3574102 GCF_902728285.1 Clytia hemisphaerica
CTGAAAGTTTCAAAAAAATTTGTAGGGGGTTCAAAAAGATACGCCATCTTGAATTTTGCTCCAGATCAGCCAAAATAGCAATTTTTTCGGCCATTTTTGACGGTTACGCAAAAATAGAAATCCTGAAAATGTTTATTTTTGTGGCCAAAACCCACCAGTAAACCACTCCAGGTCAAAAATTTGCTTCAAAAAAGTCTCCAAGGACCATCAGCAGACAGCTAAAAGTGCTTCCAAACCCAGATTACACAAAGTTTGAAGCCCTCTACAGGAGGTGCTAGAGATTTTTGGGGAAAATTTTGGAGACTCAATTTGATTTTTTCTGATTCCTTACAAAAAGTTCTTGAAATCCACTGTAAATCAGCTTTCTTATGTACTTGAATAAAAATTCATTGGCTTTCAAAATCTGCTCCCCACCAGAGTTCATGATTTTTAGGGGTCAATTTCCGCTTAGTAGCCTATCTTTGAGACTCTGTATCTTCAAAACTACTTGAGATATCAAGGTGAAATTTTCATGGTCTTATTTTCTTGTGTGATGGATCATTTGGTCAAAATTTCATTAAAATCTAAGAGGGTGAGGTATCACACTTTCTTTATTCTGAAGATTTTTAAAAAAAATGGCTCTTAAGGCCCATTCTACATTTTAGTAATTTTAATTTCTGCCCAGAGTTGCCTTTTTCTCTCTTCTTTTGTTTTAAATATTTTCGAATGTATTTAACGATCGTATTTATTAATGACATTCAAATTCTTTTCAAAACAAAACAATTTCATTTCATAGAAAAGAATATTTCAAAAGTAAATCAAAACATAAAAATCAAAAAGTTTGTGGACAACAACAGCATTCAAAGGACGATTATAAAGCATAAGAAAGAATTATTTCACCTCTTTCTTCCAACAAAATATTCAAGTCGTCGTTATGTTAAAAAGTGTGTACATCATTTTTTGTGTTTAAATTCGAAAAGTTATGCCAAGGGTTTAAAAAAGTAACTTAGAATTGTCTTATTTTTTTTCGATCTGATAAAAAACAAAGAGTTGCACTATTCTTTGTGGCCTTCCCACTTTTTCCTTAAAAATTGCCATTTAAACTGGACAGCATATTTAACGCGAGCGAAGCGAGAAAAATAACTAAAGTCTGTCCAGATATAATTGGCAGTGGAAACAAGAATGCCTGTAACTTTTGATAGTCAAATATAATTATGGAAATTTTTTTTGCTTGTTTTAGAGAATCAAAAGCGCTATATTTGAATGTATTTTTGGTTAAAAAATTCGCGATTTTAAGCGGTTAAATTTGCGATTGCAAAAATTGAGCTTTTTTTCTACTTATACTATAGCGCTCATTTTTACACCAGTGGTAGTTCAACCTTAGGTTAAGAAGTTTTTTAAATTTCAAGGCAAACAAAAAGTCCTTCGGAAGATATGGGACCCGAAATACCCCTTGGTAGCACTTTTCTGTAAAATATCAAATCTCCAACCATTGGATTTCTCAGGTTTTTTCTGATAAATATGGAAAGTTTCACTGTCTGAACATTTTTTCCTCCGCAGCGCTTTGAAATCAAAGATGAGTTGTGAAATTTTTTGTGTCCCGCAGATCTAATTTTTCTAAAAATGGCCTTAGTTGGAACGAATTTTAGGTAAAAGTGTAGAATATTACATCTGCATATTATATATGGTTGGAAAGCTAAAAGAAAGCTCTAAATTACTCAAAAATAATTAATTCTATAGCTCAACTATACAAAGAACTATTGCTTGTCAAAGTTGGACCTAAAATTGAAGATTTTCATGAGTGTCAAATAAAAAACAAGCGAACCCGGAATGGCTAATGGTAAACAAACCTGTTTTTGCCTGCGTTCCCTTAGGGAAAGTTGGTTTTTTGAGCTTTTCTTAAGTTCTGTCGAACAAAATCCCCTCAAAATTTTAGTATGTTCAATCTATTCATGATATTATAACACCCTGAAAATATTTTGCCAAAAGAAGATCGCTGTCAAAAGTTAGAGGCTCAAATCCCACTTTCCCTAACCCCTCGCAGGCAAAAATGCGTTTTTTACCTCCCAAACAATTTTAAACACAACAGTGGAGCGCACATTTTTCCGGGTCATTTCTGAGAACTTTGAGTTACGGGAAAGCTGTTTTACATGAAAATTTGCATAATCTTATTGGTTCTATGATATCATTACATATTTTTATTGTTTGCGGGATCAAGCGAACCACATCGCACAAGTGTAAGCAAAGAAAGTGGTACGCCTAAAGCACGGCACGGACCTAGCGCTAAGCAGAGCTTTTAATTTCTTTTTAAATAAAGGTCATTAGTTTAAAAAACACATACACGTACGGGTACAACCAAGTACGGACTTTGCGACGGGAAAACTTTGATGAAAAAATGGCGACAACTTTTGGTATACATTGTGGCGGGACTTATAATTGGAGCCGTAAATTGAGTTTGGTGTTGATAACGAATGTTTCAACTAAAAATTGAAAGCAAAATTTAGTTTGACAAAGTTTAAAAAATAAAAGTTGAAGGCTAGAATATTTCAAGAAATGTCTAGAAATAAACAAAATGTGCCTGAAAAATGTCTCTAGAAAGGCAAGAATATCGGAAAAACTATGTCCAAAACGGCTAGAAAAGTCTAGAAAAATGTCTCTAGAAAACCTAGAAATTACCATAAAAATAGGTGTCAAAATGCCTGGGACAAAATGTGTGTCCAAAAAGTAGCAGAAAAATAAGATAAAAAATACTATCTTACCAGCATGCGAAACTCTGAATGATGTAATAAATATGCTCCATAAATCCACATAAAAATGTAAGTAATGTGAATGCTAAGTCAATCAAACCAAGCCACATAAATAAAATTTCAATTCATTTTGATTCCATGAGAAAAATTCAAAGTCAAAACTTCAAGTCGAAAATCTCAATACTTGAAAAACGGATGTAAACATGCATCCTTTCTCTACAAAAGCTCTCATAAGAATGAATCTTGTTTCAAAAAATCAAAATTTGAAACGCCTAAAAAATTGCGTCATAAAAGTAACGCGTGAAAGTAATTAACTTGAGGCCAATTATCTCAAGACCAATTATATACGATATTGATTGCGTTTATAAGCACAATCACATCCAGATCACATCACACTCCCCACCATAAACCAATCAATAACGTATAATAACTTTTGACCAATCAATAACGAATACATTGACCAATCAATTTAACGAATACATTGACCAATCAATAACGAATAACTTTCGACCAATCAATAACAAATAACTTTTGATTAATCAATAATGAATAACTTTGACCAATTAATAACGAATAACTTTTGACCAATCAGTAACGAATAACTTTTGACCAATCAGTAACGAATAACATTGACCAATTATTAACAAATAACATTTGATCACTGAGAAGCACCGATCCTTGAATCAGCGAGACAAGCCATCGTAGCAAGCTCCGTCATGATATCGAGTTCGTCGATAGATTGGATGAGTACCAATGAACGGATGGCTCGATTTGTAAAGCGAAATTTCTTTTCTTGGTGATTCTTGTAGCGGACTGAAGCACGTCTTGCTTTCCCATCTTTTCCAATTTGAACATCGTCAACGATTCCATACTGATAATCTTTGCAAAGGACGGATTCCTGCTTAGTAAATAGGACAACATCTCCTTTCGATAACGGCTTATCGTCGCGAAACCATTTGCTTTGAGACATGAAATTGGGAATATGTAACAACCAGACTTCGAACCAGGCGTTGAAAATTTCTATATTCTCTTCCACAACCTTTAATGGATTGAATGTGGTAAGCATCTCACCGTGAGGGCATCTTTCGTTATTCCTTCCCAAACGAAGGCGGTTTGGCGTTAGAAGATCGATGGCTTCATAATCAGAAACTTCATTCCTGATTGCAATAGGTAGGTTGTTAATGGAATTGGCAATCATTGAACCCAACGTTTCCCATTGTAGCAAAGATAAACGACAGTTTAAAGTAGCTTTCTCGATCGACAAATTGATTTCTTTGATCTTTCTTTCAACCTTCCCATGAAAGTTGTGACCACCGACAGGGCAAGTGTTGTACTCAACACCAACATCTCTGTGAAGTTGATTCATCGTGTCTCTGAAGTTCAGTTTCATCTCGGAACAGCCTTTGATTAGCTGACTTCCTTCATCACACAACAAGGTTTTTGGAAAGCCGGAATCGCTTGCAAATCTGATAAATGCTTGGATGAATCCAGGGGTTGAATAATCATCCATTATTTTGATGGAAATGGAAGAAGTGGTACAACAACAGAAGACTACGAGCCATATCTTCAGGGTTGTTCGCTTGTTGTGCTTTGAATATGCCTTGTAAGGACCAGATAAGTCTACCTGGCTGACGTAGAAAGCAGGAGCGATTGTTAAGTTGAATGAAGGTAAGGGACCCATCGAAACTTCGATCGTCTTTTTCATCAAGTAACGACACCGTTGACATGACTTTTTGACCCTCTTAACAATTGATCGTAGCTCAAAGATGTAAGCTTCTTTCAAAAATATTTCTGATAGTGGTTTCGATTCCACGATGAGAACAGGACTCGTTGTACCAGTGAGCCTCATTGATGATAGCATATGCCACAGGAGAGTGCTTGTCAATGATCGGTACACAAAATGTTGTGGATGTCAAATCCTTCATGACTCTGGTAAACTTTCCTGTGATTGTGAAGTCGTCACAAGATAGGATTCGTCCGGTGTAATACAGGATATCGTCATTCGTCTTGGAGATCTTCTTGTATTTGCTCTCCGGAAGAAAATGTTTGACTTCTGCTGTACACTTCCTGAAATAGTAAGCTTTTGCTGCATCGATGTCTTGTGATCGAGTTGCCTTTTGACTTTCGATTGGTGAATAATCAAACTTCAATCTAATGAATTTGTAGATGTAGCTTAATATTCTGACGACTTTGCTGAATCGATAACGATTTGGATCGATCAGGTAATTTGAAAATTGATGACGTTCCTTGACTTCATCAGGAACAATTGATAACGGTTGATCTGGATTTGATAAAAAGTGTGTTTGATGAGGCAAGGTTTCCTCATTGATCTTTGATAATTCTGTTTGGCTCAAGGTGATATCAGAAATACGAGTGATTGGAAATTCGGATCGATCTTTAGACATCCATGGAAGGCCATTGATCCAATTGGAATTTTGAGAAATTTCTTCAATCTGCACACCTTTCCTTGTGCCAACATCTGCTATCATGTTTTGTGAGCTGACATAAAACCAGTTATCTGGTGACGACAGTCTTCTGATTTCGATCATCACTCGACTCCTCACCCATTTTTTGAGTGGTTTCTCCTCATTATTAATCCAATGAAGGACGACTTGACTATCAGATAGCTTTATTGACGACTTGTGAAGTGCACCGAACGATCTGCTAACAATTTCTGAAGTGTGAACATTCATGATAGCAGCAATCATCTCACCACGTGGCTGAGATATTCCGTCTGGAAGGAGTTTTGATCTCGAAAAGATAAGTTGACAATGGTAGGATCCATCACGTCGCTTGATGCGAGCGTAGATTGCAGAGCAAGCAACGACTTCACTTGCATCAGCTGCATCTATTGTTTCGATCTGTAACGATAATGCATCTTCAGGTATGATACATCGTTTGAAATGAATCGATTTAAGATCCTGCATTAATTGGAAATTGTTGAGCCAAGTATCACGAAGCTCAGATGGAATGGGGTCATCCCAGTCTAGCTTTCTCAAAACTAGATCATGTAAGTCGATTTTAAATGTAGCTGTTATTGGTGTGGTCTTGCCAAGAAGATCATAGATTTCTCCAACCTTTGATGCACAATGGCGTTTTGTCAGTACATTTGGAATAACGTTTGATTTAGCTTCAGGTTTCTTTCCTCTTTGTCGTTTTGCAAAATTGAGGTCGCCGACGTTGAGCGAGAGTAAGTCATGCTTTGGTAGCCACTTCAGTCCAGCGACAATAAGACACTCTCCATCTTCTGATAGGTTTTCCAGTGGGTTTTCTCCTGAGAATGAGACTCCTTTCAACTGAAAGCCTCCTCGATTAACAACAGTTTCAAGCTCATCAGCTCTCTCACGTGCCCTTGTAATGGAAGATTCACCTGATATACAATCATCAACGTACGTATCCTTTCGAACAATACGACTAGCTTCTGGGAATTCATCTGATGACATCTCAGCAACTTTCCTCAGACCATACTCTGCCTGGTTTCCGCTAGGCTTGACACCGTATATCAACGTTCTAATGACCTTTTCCTCAGGTGGTTTGGAAGGATCAAGGCTGTCGTGCCACAAATATCTTTGAAGACACCAATCTCTCTCATCCAGACAGATTGTGTTATACATTTTAGATATGTCAGTATGTAGTCCGACAGAATGGGTGGACCATCGAATAACGATTTCTTGAAGCTTGTTCAATCCGTTTTTTCCCTTCGCGAGAATGTCGTTCAAACTTGAACCGGATGGTGTGGGCATGGATGCGTCAAATACAATACGACAAGGGGTTGAAAGTGAAGACGGTTTCCAAACAGCCCTCCACGGGATATAATTTTGAACTGGATTGCCTTTGAGGTCGGATTGAATGTGCTGGGGTAAATCTTTGATGTAAGCTACGTAACCGAGCTTTTGCAGCTTTGCTTCCGATTCTAAAACATCGGATTTATCTTTGGTGTTTTCGGGTTTGTTCAGCTTTCGGATTTGCTGTTCATAGACTTTTAACGCAACCGGTTTGTTGGGTGCTAGCCGTTTGGCGGGGTTGTATAGCACGGGTAAGCGGGCGGTAGTGATATGGGATTCAATATCGATTGAAACGGAAGATTCGATAAGGGCTTGTTCGGCCTCTTCCTTTAGACTGATTGATTCAATGGAATCATGAGTTTTGCAATCTTTGCATTCACGGCAAGATACACAACGATAACTGATTTGGGAACCTGCATTCTCAGCATTTTCGAACGATTTGAGTGGATTTGCTTTGAATGAGGAATGAACAAAATCAGACTCTGACAGAGCAGAAACCATCATGATATTGGACATACCACTGACGAATGATGGTGAAGAAAAGTGAGATTGGAAGCGAATCTTGGAAAACGATTCGTGTGGACCACCAATGATGCCAGTGGTTCCGTCGGCACCCCGAAAGATGGATTTAAAAATGGTTAAACCCGTTGGTATTTGGAAGATTGGTTTCGGATGGTACTTTAGGTATTTCATACCAATCATAAAATCAACATTTCCACCGATATGACTTGGCACTTTTGGAAATGTTTTGGCTAGAGGTCCGGCAGCAAAGCAGAGATCCTTCTCGGCTTCTTTTAGTGGAAATTGCGGAAACTCCCCGGTTATATCGGTAAGACAGGTTCCTCTTAGAATAGCGGTTTCCCCGGAAACAAGCGGAAGTTGAACGCGGTAAATTCCATGCTCCGCAGAGGTGCTTTTCTTTCCCACTCCGGTAATCGAAACAGGGATGTTTGAGATCAAAGTAACGTGTGACCCAAGACGCTCAACTGCACTTTTTCTGACGATAAAGTCACTACACACCCAGAATCAAAGAATATATTGAATACTTCACCATTGACTTTGATTGACTGGAACATGTAGATTCCTCGGTCTGGGATGTCTCCACCTTGATCCTCAAAATCTGTTTGAACATTGTTGACTTCGATTTCTCCACTTGAGATTTCTGAGTAGAAGGATAATTTGATGTCTCTGGAAAATGAAGGTAAGCTTGAATTTCTGGTAATGAATCTGGACTTGTACTTGTCCAATAGATCCTGATTTTCGTCAAAATGCTTATGCTCTTCACATATAAGGATGTGTTTCTTTTTGGGGTACTTTGAATGTGATCCATGTGGGCAAACAAAATCTTGCTGGCATTTCCCTTCCTCGTGTCTGCCAACGTTCCACTTAGCCCCTGGCGAAAGACATTGAAAGCAAAGACCCTTTTTGCGCAACATTTGAAGTCTTTGGGCAGGTGTCTTCTCGACAAACTTTCGGCACGAAAAGTATTGAATGACTTTGACTCCTCCCGGCCCTGTGGTAGCAACATGGTCATCTTCCCCAGCAGCACTCCCACAAAGAACGCAGATTTCATTATCAAATTTGTCTGAATGATAGCCTGATAAGCCTGGGCCTTTTCGTTTTGGGGGTGCAGATTGTGGATCCTCCCTTCCTGAGAGTCTAAGCTTTTGTTGTTGGATCTTTAACTCCTTCTCTAAGAAGTCAATGACGTTTTCCCACAACACCTTCCCACTCTGGTTGATCCCAATAGACTGTTCAAGCCACTTGGTAACCCGGTAATCACCCATCAATTTGTAGACTGTATCCAAGGCATCCCCGTAGTAAAGGTACTTTTCGATTCTATGCCTGGACGCAAGGATCATCAAATCCCTCATAAGATTGATCAGCTGGCTTAACCCTGCAAGTACTTTTCCTGGGTCCCTGGATCCCTTGAAAGATTGGATGTCACTCAACGAAGAAATTTTCTTTGTAAGTAGAAACTTCGTATCCCCATAAACTTCCTTGAGGCGAACCCAGATTTCGTCAATGTTGTCTAAGTGTTTGACAAGGGACAATGCAGGCTCTGACAAATGATTGTTAATCAGCAAATCAGGCAAGAGACGTTTAGTGGTGGTTCGGAGATGCAATTTTTCGAATTCGGATTGAAAAGTATAAATGTCAAGATCTGAATTGTAGCCAGAGAAATGGGACAATTTGATATTGAGCTTCGTCTCTTTGATCAGATCCCTCTTATTCAATTCTCTTTGATCAATTTCACTTGTCAGATCTTCATTGAATTTGGACTTCAGAGTAACAACTAAGGTATATCTCTTACCAAGCTGCTGTTTTGCCTTGACAAGCATCTGACCTGATGGATTGAACTTCAAAGATTCTTGGTACTTCTGGGTTGCATGTTTGAAGCTCTTCAGGTAATTCTCCTGATTCTCCTTCCACCTTAGCAGTTGTTCATCAGTTGCAAGTTGCACATTCTTCTCCCAAGACATTTGCAACTCTTTCAAACAATGATCGGTTGATTCCACTTGAAATAGCATGGCCTCCTCCTCGAGGTCATTGGTCGTCTTTTGCTGAATCGCTTGTAGTTTGGATGACTCGTCTTTGGCGATCTTCATCTCGTCCTTGGCAGCTTTGATAGCGTCTGTGATTTTGTCCACAAGTGTCTGGTAATCCACGGCATGATTATCGTTGTAAGTCGCACCAAGATAGTGTCGAAGTTTGTAATGTTTGGCACGAAATGTCGTTCGATGCTTTTCCAATTGAGACAGCACGTCACTAGCAGGTTGCAATTCGTACTGTATTTCATCTATGAAGTCGGAAATGTCGTCTTTCAAGATGGCTACTTCAATTGACAATTCCTCAATAATAAGCTCACGAGGCGTGGCATCACCATCGTCTGCCATTGTTGTCGATTTCGGGATTCGTCTTGGAATACGACTGCCTGTCAGAATATTCAACGGCCTGTAGTCGACACGGTCTTGTTCTCGACGACGCATGAAACGATCAGCAGGATAAGTGTTTCTGCTGTTGAAATGTGGCGGGACTTATAATTGGAGCCGTAAATTGAGTTTGGTGTTGATAACGAATGTTTCAACTAAAAATTGAAAGCAAAATTTAGTTTGACAAAGTTTAAAAAATAAAAGTTGAAGGCTAGAATATTTCAAGAAATGTCTAGAAATAAACAAAATGTGCCTGAAAAATGTCTCTAGAAAGGCAAGAATATCGGAAAAAAACTATGTCCAAAACGGCTAGAAAAGTCTAGAAAAATGTCTCTAGAAAACCTAGAAATTACCATAAAAATAGGTGTCAAAATGCCTGGGACAAAATGTGTCCAAAAAGTAGCAGAAAAATAAGATAAAAAATACTATCTTACCAGCATGCGAAACTCTGAATGATGTAATAAATATGCTCCATAAATCCACATAAAAATGTAAGTAATGTGAATGCTAAGTCAATCAAACCAAGCCACATAAATAAAATTTCAATTCATTTTGATTCCATGAGAAAAATTCAAAGTCAAAACTTCAAGTCGAAAATCTCAATACTTGAAAAACGGATGTAAACATGCATCCTTTCTCTACAAAAGCTCTCATAAGAATGAATCTTGTTTCAAAAAATCAAAATTTGAAACGCCTAAAAAATTGCGTCATAAAAGTAACGCGTGAAAGTAATTAACTTGAGGCCAATTATCTCAAGACCAATTATATACGATATTGATTGCGTTTATAAGCACAATCACATCCAGATCACATCACATACATCGCTTGACATTATCTGTGGGGGGTTCAGAGGATAACGTCAATTTGACATTATGCGCTGTCAAATGAATATGGACGGGTCCCCTAACATGAAAACTACAATATTCTCAACTTCAGTTGAGTTAGAATCTGAGAATGTGTGTCTGTGTGTATGTCCCAAGACTTTGGGGCAGCCTGGAGACTTCAAAAATTGTTCGATTTGGCTGAAATTTGGCACACTTGTTCCTTGGGGGAATATCTGGGGTTTTTTTCATTTTTCAAAAATTTTGATTTTTGGGGCCTGGGACGAGTTTTTCGCCAAAACGAGGCTAAAACTTTGGGGCAGCCTGGAGACTTCAAAAATTGTTAGATTTGGCTGAAATTTTTCCACACTTGTTCCTTGGGTGAATATCTGGGGGTGTTTTTTTCATTTTTTGAAAATTTTGATTTTTGGGGCCTGGGGTCGAGTTTTTCGCCAAAACGAGGCTAAAACCTTAGGGCAGCCTGGAGACTTCAAAAATTGTTCGATTTGGCTGAAATTTTGCACAATTGTTCCTTGGGTGAATATCTGGGGTTTTTTTTTTTCATTTTTTGAAAATTTTTATTTTTGGGGCCTGGGGACGAGTTTTTCGCCAAAACGAGGCTAAAACTTTGGGGCAGCCTGGAGACTTCAAAAATTGTTCGATTTGGCTGAAATTTTGCACACTTGTTCCTTGGGTGAATATTTGGGTGTGGTTTTTGCATTTTTCAAAAATTTTGATTTTTGGGTCATGGGGGGGGGACGAGTTTTTTGCCAAAACGAGGCTAAAGCTTTGGAGCAGTCTACAGGCCTCTAAAATGGTCGGATTTGGTTGAAATTTGGCACACTTGTTCATTGGGTGAATATCTGGGGTCTACAATTGGGCCTATGAATAATTTGAAGCCACTGAAGTTGAGCCCAGTGCGTTGCAAAAACTATAAAGTGCACTTACAAACATCAATGTATCAGATCCAACAAAATTAATAACGGCACTGGCATCATTGACAATAAAACAAAAGGTTTTCTGCCAAGAGTCTTGTAAACATTCCAACAACTTACATCGAAATGATCTATCACAGCTCAGTCTACCAATTTTTACACGGTCCGAGGATTGAGCCAAGAACGCTTGCAGAGAAAAATTGAATGAAAATTGGGTGAAAAATTGGGTGAAAAATTTAATCTGTCAATCATTTTCTCAAGCGAAGAGTATGCGAAGCGATTCTAGCTTTACAATGGTGCCGCGGATCATCAGTGGATAGTATTCAAATTATCATTATCCTTTTATTTTCACGGCAATATACCGTCCCATTCTCCCAAACAACTATTGTTCATCGATTGTGTTAGCCAAATGATCTGACTGGATAACACAATTATTAACCTTTTTGTTGAAAAAATGATTGTCTTTTCATATCTGAAGCATTCTTTGTGTGATTGAATTCTCTTAAGTTATATCACATAAAATAATTGCTATATCAAGACTTGAAGAAAATTTGAAGCTGTTGCTGAAGCCATCGCTATCATAAAAATTTAAAAGATCAGGTAATTTTTGCAAGGTTTCTGGGAAACAATTACCTTTCTCTTGTGTGCTTATTGTAAGGGGTAATTGTTTGGAAAAAAATCACCCAAATAGCATTTATAGTGTTAAAACCTTAATTTTTCAAGGGTCATTTGGGAAAATCACCCCAAAATCACTTAATATTTTACCCCCTCTATTTTATGGATTTTACCAACCCTCAAGTACTAACCCCTCCTAATTATTCCAGCCCCCCCCCCTACAATTAAGCACAAAAGAGTATCCATAAACGATCAACCATGGAGGTATAAAGAAACAGGAGATGTATGCTATTGTAACCAAGCTCGCCCTACGATTGAAAAAGTTACGATGTATGCATGCTCATAATCTCATATATCATGCATTTTTTATGAGCTCTTTTATCCATAGGTGAAATCTTATTGGCTCATTTAAGCTTTAGAAATCAGATGAGAAACAATCTTGTTCATTGTTTCTGACATCAGTGTAAGAAAATATTTGGACTAAAAAAAGCCTGTAAACTTGGCAATTTATCAAATGATAAGATTTTTGGACCTACCTGGAGGTCCTATAAATTAACCTCTGTCCGTCCGTTCGTCCGTCCGTCCGTCTGTTACCAGCTTTTCTCAGGATTGGCTCATTAGTTTTTTCTGATTTTTGGCACAATGATGCAAAATGGCAATGCCCAAAATGTGACGGAGCCCGATTTTCGAAAAAAAATCATTTCCGGCCGAAAATGCCGGAAATATGCCGGAAATTGCCGTTTTTGCTGATTTTCATCGGACTTTCTCCTTATATTTCGTTGTTTTTTCATTCAAAAACATTATTAATAGCAATGTCCACGATCAAGCATGATTCAATTGTCAAAAAAACTGATTTTTGAAGCCGGAACTTTCTAAAAATTGCCGGAACAGCCGATTTTCGCCGGAAAAACGGTATTTCTTTTCGTATTAGCAATGCCCAAAACTTGGCCGAGTCAGATTTTTGAGAAAAAATTTTTTCCGGTCGAAAATGCCGGAAATAATGCCGGAAAATCGCCGTTTTTGCTGATTTTCATCGGACTTTCTCCTTATATTTCGTTGTTTTTTCATTCAAAAACATTATTAATCATTCTGAGTCTGGATACCCTAACCTGATAACAGCTGTTCATAATTTTCTGACGCGCACGGTAAACCTCTAAAGGCGCTTGAAAATTATACATCTGAGGAAAATAGTCCTCCCGCGGAAAATTCTGCAACAAGAATCTTGTTGTGCGCTGGAAAGTTAAAAACTGATACGGCGCCCTATTCATGAACACAATCACGCAACTTTGTTGTCGTTCTTAGTCCTTTTAGACGAACGCGGTCCTTACGATTTCAAGATTGCATATTCGTCAGATTGTATGTTTTCACCCATCCCTTTAGAGCTTCAGCGTGGTGGGCAGAAAACAATAAAAATCTGATCTCAGGTTAGGATACCCAGACTGAAAATTACACACCTGTATATCTTTACTTTGACAAACAAGTAGCCAGCAAAATTTGGAGGTATATGGAGGTTCTGCTAAGGAGTATGGAAGGAATCTTTTTGTTAAATTTCATTTTGCCATCAAAAGTGAAAGTGTCTCGGCTTTGCCGTCCGCAAAAGTAAGGTCAGGGCGGAGGGCGTTAAAACGCTAAAACCCTAAAACTTACCGTCGTCGTTTAATAGCAATGTCCACGATCAAGCATGATTCAATTGTCAATAAAACTGATTTTTGAAGCCGGAACTTTCTAAAAATTGCCGGAACAGCCGATTTTCGCCGGAAAAACGGTATTTCTTGAATTTCTTGAGCTGTACTTTATATTTTTTCATGAAATTTTGCACACTGATGCAAAATGTCAATACCTAAATTGTGATTATACCCGATTTTCGAAAAAAATTCATTTCCGGCCGAAAAAGCCGGAACTATTTTAAAAGTCGCCGGAACAACCTATTTTCGCCGGAAAGACAGTATTTCTTGAATTTCTCGAGCTGTACTTTATATTTTTTTATGAAATTTTGCACACTGACGCAATATGACAATACCTAAAATGTGACGGAGCCCGATTTTAAAAAAGATTTTTTTCCGGCGGAAAATGCCGGAAATATGCCGGAACAACCGGTTTTTTGACATTTTCTTGAATTTTTATTTTTAGTTTTTTCTGATTTTTTGCAGAAGGATGCGTATTCGCAATGCTCAAAACATGGCCGAGTTCGATTTTTGAGAAAAAATTTTTTCCGGTTGAAAATTCCGGAAATCGCCGTTTTTGTAGATTTTCATTGGATTTTTTCCTTATATTTCTATGTTTTTCACACAAAAACATTATTGATAATAACAATGCTCACCATCAAGCATGATTCAATTGTCAATAAAACTGATTTTTGCGACCAGAACTTTCTATTTATTTTTTCCCTACTACCCTTCCCTCTCCCCCCACCATCAATCAATGATGACTTTCTTGCGTTATGCATTTTCGCTAAACGTTATGTTTTCTGACTGATTTTTTTCATTTTTCTCCCTGCATGCTATCTAACTTTCATCATCAGGTAGGTCCATTCAGCATCTAGCTTTTTCTATCAATGTTTTCTTTGAGGTGGACTCTATTGCTTGATACTTTCCTCCAAAATTCTCCAGCGACTTTATGTCTACAAGTTTGAGTCTGAAATCGTGTTTGCCTATAAAGAACTTTACATTTTCTGGCCTGAGAAAATATCTTTTCAAAACAAAATTTAACCGATAACGAAATTGAACATAAACTTGTTTCGTGGACGAAGTTTTATTTAATTTTCGTATATTAGAAGGCTAGATCTTCAATACTGATTGTTTTCAATTTTGAGTTCTATTAAAAAGTCGTATTTTGTCGGGCGTGCCTAGTATTTTCTTTTAATATATTTCATAAAAGAAATCAAAAGACTTTAACGACCAATTACCAACAAATTCAACTCCTGATTTCCTTTATACCTCCATTGATCAACATTCGCTTGCCAATCAATCAACAATCGATGAAAAGTACCAATCGATCATTGATGACCAGTCAATACTTCAGATTCAGGGGGTATTATCAAAAAGCATATTCTTGTGTACAGGAGGGAGGGGACACTCATATTTTATCAGACCCCCCCCCCCCCCCCCCCCCCCCCCCCCCCCCCCCCCCCCCCCCCCCCCCCTGATTTGCACTTTAGTTTTCTAGGTTGGGTTTATGGAAAAAGTTATATATTTACCTTATTTTGAGGTTTTCAGCAGCACAATTTTAGGTGCCCCCCCCCCTTTATTAAAATTCGAAAAATTTCCCAACCCCCCCCCACCCCCCCGTTTATTCGGAACCTAAGAGTATAAGTTTTCTTGAGATGACATAGTTTCAAAGATTTCTTTTTTAAAAATGATTGTTACAATAATGATTGTTTTTTTTATTTTACAGAGAAATAAAAGAGATTAAATTATCAAAATGTTATCAAAGTTCATGTTCCAAAGTGTTGTCAATAAACCTTCTTCAATTATCGTTAGAGCGTTACGCGGACGTCATGGTATATTATGTTCATCAGAAAGGCGACACGCACAACAAGCATTTTTATTTTCCTCGTCTATCACAAGAAAACAAGACAAACCACAATACGAATACGATCCTTCCACCGACACCTTCCGTCCAAAGGATCAGAAAGGATTCACAATCAAGACACAGCAACCAAACTATCAAAACCAAAACAATAATAACAAACAACAACCTCAATGGAAACAATTTTTACGTAATTGGGCGCGAACTGTTTTTATGGTGACGGGCGGGATTGTGTGGGGTGGTTTGATTTTTGTGGCGTTATTTGTTGACGTTAAGGAAAGCACTGAGGTGAATTTCCCGCCCAACGATCAGTTAGAGGAGGAAGTTCGCTCCCTTGTATTTTACAATTTAGCGCATGGAAAAGAAGATCTGGCACGACTAGTGTCTATTCAAGATAAAAAGAACAGATCAGAACATATTGAGAATCTGCATGAATCAATGCATAATAAACACGATGTGTTTATGGAGAGTATCGAGAAAATACAGAACCATCGAACAGTGATTGAATTAGTTGGCGAGCCTGTACAATTATGTGGTTTTCGGGTAGCTGATAAAATCGGTGGCTTACTGCAAGACTTTCAGAACTTAGCTGTTGATTTACATACTGGAAAAAGTGAGAATATAGAAGCGTTTATGACAGTAGATACTCAAAATGATGATGTCATTTTAAACACATGGACGGCTGAATGTGTTATTGAGGGACAGAACGGGTTAGCTCTGTTAAAAATGCAATTCAAAAGACATGCAAGTGAAAACTCGAAATGGTATTTGGAAGATTGTTATTTGAAAAAGATGGAAGTTAGTGATGAGAAGAAACTTTATGGAATCTGATAGAATCTGATTTTTAACTTTTTATCTAAATTGTTTTAATTTTAAGTCCATAAGGGGACAACACATAAATCTATTTCCAGGGGGTACTCGGTTTGTGAGTTGATTGGTATGAAAATTGACCCTTAACATTTTTGGGAGACCCTTTTCGAGAAATCTTTCAACAAAATTTTGATAAGATTTTAGTTTCTTAGTATGTTATCCCTTATTCTAAAATAGTGATATTTTGTCCAATTTGTTCTTTTCCACGTGCTACTTTTTGACCTCAAAGATTCTCGAAATAAAATAAAAAACTCTTCTTGCAGGGTGAATTTTTTCTGTTATAGACCTATTACTTTTTTTATCTCGACCAGTCAAAAATTACCACTTCACTTTTAACATACTGTAACATACGTCACTCTTTCGTCTTTTTTATTTGTCACAGGAAATTTAAAAATGCATTTTATAACATATCATAAAGTTTAAACAATATCGTGAAATATTATTCAGTTGAAACTGGACAGACTATACTTTCAGCATAACCACTGGTCCGATTTCGTTGAAATTTTGACTGTAGGCTTCTATCGTCAATACCTAACCCTGGTCGAAATTTCAAGTTAATTGCATTTTTCAATCCTTAAATACCTAGGTCTTGTTTAGACAAAAAGGACGATTTTGGGACGGTTTGTAAAAGGTGGTGAAAAATTGTCATGCTCAAAATCAACTTTCCAATGAGGTATTATATCTTTTATACCTTCAAGAGCAATACTCGTAACATTGTACAGTATATGGCCCCCAAAACGGAGACGGCCCCCAAAACGGAGGTTTTCATTGAAATGAAGATTCTGACTTGTAGATTTATCAGAATTAAACGATTTTTGTTTATTTTGAAAGAATGATGGTTATACTTAAAAATGAGCATGTTTTTGCTGGTTTGAGACAGATTCAAAATAACATATTTGCGTCTAAAGGAAATATTTTAGCACCAAAATTAGATAAAAATTGCATATAACTCACTCTAGCTCCTTGGATATTGAAAATAAGTTATGAAAACGGGGTATAGGAAACTTGCTACACCTAATGCCGTTCAGAAAATGCAAATACATCTGTGACTTTAGAGGCTGGGTAAAAGATATAGCATCTTGAAGGTCAACCAGTATTTTGGAGCCCTAGAATCAGCATTGACAAAACCGAAAATTCTAAATTTATGAGAAAAAGCAAAAAATCTTGGAATTCTACTCCTACCACCTTGAGTTAATAGTTTATAACAAAAAATTAACATTATATATAAAATTTTTCGCTGAATCAGCAAAACAAACGGCAAATTCTGCATTTTTTGCAAAATATAGGAGAAAATATCTTTAAAGCTTAATATTTTCAGTTTCATTAAGCTTTTTTCTAAATTTTCACAGCTTATTCCCATACATAAATGGAACTTTTTTCAAAAGAGATTTGTTTTCAAAAACTTGATTAAGACGTTGTTAAATCAAAATTGTCATTTTGAAAATTTCTAAATTTTCAGTTTGGACTTTGCAATATCGAAAATCTTGAAATATTTCATAAAAATCATAAATTTTACATCCATCGGGTCGTAAATTTAAGGGAAAACACAAATATGTTCATAGTTTTTCCCCCTATTACCACTGGGCTTAATAATTTGATTTTAACTACACCTCCGTTTTGGGGGCCCAAAACCTGCATTTTGACAACCAGGGATATACTGTAAAAATTTTATCAAATAAATTTATGCCCAAAACCCTCTAAATCATATTTCAAAACTATGGTCAAAATTTTGTATTCATATCTTAAAGATATCTCGAGAAATCGCTAAAATTTCAAACCTCCGTTTTGGGGGCCATTAGAAAAAGCTACCTATCTTTAAGCCATCACTTGAGTATGCCTCGAATTAATAACCAATAAAATAATTAGCTTTTGATAATTTTACAAACAAAATCCATATCAAGACAATCAGTGTTTCAGGCCAGGCTGAGTGCAAAATCCCGTGCAAAATACTAGTAGTAGTTATTTTTTTCGTGAAATATTTAGAATTTTCTGAAAAACTTTAAATTACTGAGTTTAGTATGCTGGTATATGTTTACACTTCCAGATATACCTAGTTTTTAGGGGTTAATTTTAAATCTTGCTTGACTTTTGACCGTTTTAGTCCAAAAAAGGGATTTATAAAACTGATTTTTGAAAAATAAGCCAAAACGCTGATTGGACCTACCGAGGGGTAAATCACTCGAAAAATTATCGTACTTCTCTTCAAAAAGTCAAAAAAGTCAACAAAAAAAAAGTCAAAAAGTCTTGAAAAAGTCAAAAAGTTTCTTGAATTGAATGGGCGGATGGGTGGAGCAAAATTTATGGGCGGTTGGCGTTTTTGGACAGATTTGGGCGGAAAATGTTTATGGAGATAATCGAGTTGAGGAGGTTCGAGTTATGGAAAGTCGACTGTAGTTTAAAGCGATAATGGAAAAGATCGTGAAAAAAAACGGATGAGCGAACAGCTTCCTAGTTATCTTCGGATCTTCCGGCCATTTCTCATGAATCCCGGATACTAGAATAATTAGTTCAATTGAAAATCAAAAACGCTAAATATCTTCGGGCATTATCATTGTTAACACAATTATGAACTTGGGCTCAACTTCACAAAATTTTGCACAACGTTCCAGCGCTCCATTATAAAAATATAACATACAGATCGAGAAATTCAAGAGAAACCGTTCTCCCGGCGATTCTCGGCTGTTCCGGGCGAGTTTTAGAAAGTTCCGGCTTCAAAAATCAGTTTTATTGACAATTGAATCATGCTTGATGGTGTATATTGTTATCAATAATGTTTTTGAGTGAAAAACAAA
Organism: Clytia hemisphaerica; assembly: GCF_902728285.1. Taxonomy (NCBI): domain Eukaryota; kingdom Metazoa; phylum Cnidaria; class Hydrozoa; order Leptothecata; family Clytiidae; genus Clytia; species Clytia hemisphaerica. Next base: position 3,093,966 of record NW_027103528.1, read on the forward strand.
GAAACATTAGGAAAAAGTCCAATGAAAATCTGCAAAAACGGTGATTTCCGGCATTTTCGACCGGAAAAAAATTATTTTCAAAAATTATCGACTCGGCCACATTTTGGGCATTGCTAATACGCTTTATGTAGAAAAACGGGAAAAACTTGTGATGAAATCTCGAGAAAATGCCAAAAACGAGTTTTCCCGCATTATCCTATCGGCCAAAATTCGAAAATCGGGCTCCGTCATATTTTGAGCATTACTATTTTCCATGTTTGTGCCAAAATGAAATTTGTGTATTTTTCTTTTTTCGGACTCAAGAGAAATGTGTTAGGATTGAATCTGAAGCTTTCCCAAGTTTGTACCAATTAGCCACATTCTGTATAAAAGCAAAACCTCAGTTTTGGAGGCCGTCTCCGCTTCGGGGGCCATATACTTTATAGAACTTTTATCTATATTAATACAATAATAACTGGGTTTGGAGGTCAATACGGTAAAATATTGACCGCAGCCGAAGTACAGACCGAGCTTGTGAGGTCTGTGCGCAGGATAAGGTCGATATTTTGCTTATCCTGCGCACAGACCTCGCAAGCTCGGTCTGTACTTCGGCTGCGGTCAATATTTTACCGTATTGACCGAGAAAACAGTTATATTATTATGGATTATTAACCGAAAAGCCGGTCTCTCTGGCAAAATATTGACCGGCTTTTACTTCAACCAATTAATAATGTTTTAAATATGAAATTCAAAAAAACAACAATTATTTATCACTTTTTTCAAAAACTTTATTTTTATGTCATTTTTGTGTTTAAGTATAAAGTCAATATATAAATTGACAAATTTTTAAATATTATTTAATTAAAAAGAAGCTAGTCGCCTAAAAAAAAAACCTAAAAATTTTCGTATTGTATCCAAAATAAATATAAATTGGGCATAATAGAAGAAGATCGAATTGATCCTTTGTTTTAAATGAAACCTTTTAAAGGATTGCTAAAGAAAAAAGTCAATCAAGTAAAGAAAAGTAACCACAAAGGGGAAAAAGTCTGCTTAGACTCTCTGATATAAGTTATACACATATAAAAAATAACGCTTCAATGGGATTGGACTCGAGCTTACCAGGGACAAATGAGGTTTGTATCTGAAAGTGAACGGCATCCTGTTTAACCCTAACAAATACAATCGACTCTCATATAGATTTCGAGGGCTAGGGTTTATAGATGAGGGGTGGATATATTATTGTCCCGGGGGAGGGGGTACTAGGGTTGGCGAATGAGGGGTATGTGCGGACGGGACCTCCCAAAACCGACCCTTAAAGAGACTGATTTTTGTTGATAAGGTGATATGACCCTTAGAGAGACTTTATTACAATTTTTTTCTTGATTTTTGAAAAAAGTCATACCCTTAGAGAGTTTTTATTACAATTTTTTCTCTGGAAATAAAAAAATTTCCTAAAAATCCTGAATTATCCGACCCGTAGAGAGACTAATTTAAAACTTTCTGATTTTTCCGACCCTTAGAGAGACTTTGACAGGTGAAAAAAACCGACCCTTACCGTCCGCACATACCCATCATCCATTTTTGCCTAAGTACCCCCCGCCCCCGGGATTATTGTGAAACTCAAATCTTTGAAATGAAAGAATCGAATTGAAAACGGTGACGTGTGTTACGCATTGTGTTGACGCATTGTGATATACTAACTAATGGTGGTAGATAATGTTTAGTGTTTTGTTTTTGAGCTTTCCAAAAAAATTGACTTTATAGAAATCTGATAATGAAAGAAATAAAAAGACTAAAATCCAAGCCCGGGAATTAAGATTGGAATTGACCGGTCGGGTATTGGTCCGGATATTTTTGAATATGTTCCAAAAGTTCGTCGTATTGTTTTTGCAATCGTTCCGGCTTTTCGTCGTAAACATCTGTAAACATATCAGAAATGGGCGGCTTCTTAGCTTTCTCCGCGCGACCAAACGCGGCCATAATATCTTTCATGATCGATTTCTTGGCTGCTGTTTCAGCTTCTTCGTTCCACAGTCCTTTGTTCTCTAAAAACGCTCTATGAAAAGATAGCAAGTTTAAAACATTGTTGTATCTGTAAAGGTAAAATAAATTAGTACACTTTTAGTGAATGTAAAATAGCTGTCGGTTCCTCTTTGAATAAGAGACTCACGAGTGTATCCTTACAAAAATGTTTCTTCAGAAATTTGTCAAATGCAATATAACATTATATTTCCAACACTTTACGATGTGTTACGAATGTAATGCAAACCAGAAAAAAGCTAGTCAACTTTAGGCCTCAAGGGTAATCAAAGACGTTAAATTTTAAATATATCTATCCTTCTTACCTTAAGCGGTTGATAGGAGAGTCGACTTCCTTCCAATATTTCAACTCATGAGCTGATCTGTAAGCCGATGAATCATCACTTGTACTGTGGTGTCCAACTCTACAGAGACGAGAAAAAAATCTCGTATTAAAACGAGCTCTAAACTCAAAAATACTTCGAAATATCAGGCTTTCACACCAACGTAGAAAATGCTTAAATTTGGAAGAAACAAATTACCTTGAACGAACTGAAATAAATTTTTGTGGTACATCTGTGCAAACTTATTAAAATTTTCTACGCTTTTTAACCGTTGCCAATAATTGTGAAATCGAAAAAACGAAAGTCTTGACTTGTAGACGTGGCTCTCGAAGTAATTAGGTTTAAAATTGTACTGTTTTCGACGAATCAAATGGCTAGAAATAGATCACGTGGTGTCAAAAGGCATCCATTCTATCTAAATACAGTTTACTTTGATGGGATAAATTTCGGGGTTATTAGATTTTGCGATTGAGCTCATCCGCGAAATTTTAAGATTTCGCGGGGACTTAATCTCGCACATGGCACTGTTGGGAGACAATATTGTCATAATTTTAAGCCTTTTACTGTCAAATCATGCATGTTGGTTGTTGAAGTACGCATCATTAGCACCTCATTGATGCCAGTAAACATCAAGAAATAGTTTATTTGACATTTTTTAGTTCTGTTTGAAAATATTTCGCGGATAAGGCCTTTCCAAATTCCCATTGGAATTTAATTTCACGGATGACACCCAAATCCGCGAAATCCACGAAATTTAATCCTATGAAAGTAACCCGTGTTCAACTATTTCAAACCCAAAGCTAAAAAAGGGTCCGAACCGTCTATTGTTAAGGAGGGTGTTGACAAAACCTACGAACTCACCTGTAGGTCATAGCTTCAACGATCACGGGTCGATTTTTAGTGATGGCGATTTCTCTAGCCTTTTTAGTTGCATTGTGAACAGCAAGGATGTCATTTCCGTCCACCCGTAATGCAGCCATACCGTATGATGGTGCGCGTGATACTACAGATTAATAGAGCAATAATATGGCTTATAACAAACACAGAGACTATCCAATTAAAATATACAATTTTAATCAGGAATTTTACCCTTTAAAATCAGGTGAATAAAATCAGATTTTTCATTTCACTGTCTCTTGCTAGTAAATCTACAAGAATCTATTTTCAGCTCTATTGAGTGACAATTGAGTTTTTGATGTTACACATGGACCCGTAGCTCAATGGTAGAACAAATCCCCGCCAATCGCATGATTATTAGTTCGAGTCTCAACGGATCCGTTGGTTTTCCAACGGTTTTGGTGGCGGGTAAAAAGACAACTACAAAGTGACTGAATCAACTTCATTGCAGAGACAATTTCATAAGAACATGACGCTGGAATTTGGCCTAAAGTTAAGAACAATCAGAGGCTCAATATTTACCAAGAGAATACTTATACTTGAAGCCTTTAGGAAGTTTATTTATTTGCGTGCTAAGGATAATCAAGGACTAAATACTGTGTGATAGCACAAAATGTTTCTGCGTAGCCGTGATAAAAACTAGTTGTCGAGATTCAACATCAGAATTATCGGCCCTTTTTACGCCGGCCCTTATTACGCCACAGCCTAATTTTGGGCTTACGCGAATTAGGGCCGTAAATAACGCCAAAATTTGTTAGAATGGCTTATGCTTCAATTTATATTAAAATATCATTTTTCAGTAGTAAACTGTTGAAAATTCTATTTAAAATCACTTATTTTTGCGAAGTTTTAGATATGGAGTAAAACAATGGATAATTTTTTATCTTCGAATTATATACCCAAAATCCTTTAAATAGAGAAAAATGGTCAAAAATTAACGCCATTTTTAAGTAAAATTTGCAAACTTTTGGCCATTTTTACACCAGCCCTTTTAGCGCCGGCCCTTATTACGCCAAGAGCCTAAAATAACGCCAATAAGAGCCGGCGTAAAAAGGGCCGATAAGGTAGTAAATATCTATAGAAAGCATGGACACCCTTGATGTAAAATGACATCATTTAACGTTTCTCCTATCATTTGTTTACACAGCATTTTCGAATAAAATAAAGAAAAACTGCCCCCCCCCCCAGAAATAAAATTTTGAGAAGTTTCATAGATAATTCTGCTTTGTCACCATGAGATGAGCCTTCTTTCTTTATCACAAAAAATATCTTTAACATGTAACTGAACTCACCTAAGCCGTCGCCTCGGTATTGTTCGTTAGCAGGGGTCGAAATGGCGTATCCGTTGTTTCGGCTGAAATGTAAAGACAATATTGTGTGAAAGGAGAAAGATTCAGATCTATTTTGAAGAGAGCTCAGCAAAACATTAGCTGGTTATTCTTACTGGATCTTTATACACGATGAAAGCAAACTACCTTAAGGAACTAATTTTAACGGGAACTAATTTTCCAGCTTTTGGTGTCTACCAAGATTTAGTTCCACGAAAATACAACTTAACTTAAAATTCGTAAAAATTTCAGGAAAACGAGAGAATTTCGACAAAAAGTTAGTGTCAAATGCAAATATAAGTGATGCAAAAAACACCTACTTAATAGATTATGTTTGCACCAGGACATTGCGCAAGATCAAAAAAAAGTTGATACAACAGACACAGAAAAAGTTCAATTACCAGAAGAAAATAACGGGACAGTCAAGAGTGGCGGCGAAATTGAAGGCGGCATGGGCGTCTCCTTCACTTGCAGCGCCCTCACCAAAATAACATATCACGCAGTTGTTGGCTCCCTTCATTTTCATGGCGTAAGCTGCACCCGAAGCTGAAACAAGAAACAGAAACGTGAGTTACGTTACTAACACACGAATGAGTGAGATAGAGCTTTGTCCAATCCTCTTAAACTACCAGCTATCGGCCCTGGACTTTTGGCTATGGCTCCTGACCATTTTAAACCAAACGCTTTCAGAAAGAGTACCGGGTGACCCACGAAAAAGTTCAGACGTTTCCCGACGTCTTGAGGCCGAACAAATATCCCAAAGTGCTTGGAGTTTTGATATTTAGAAAGTAGATATCCTAACTTAAAATTTGAGCTATCACTTTTTAAATTTGACCAACTTGTTCTCTGCTTATGAGCTTTTAAAGTCAAAATTCACATTACGGAAAGTGTAAAAAACACGTAAAAAAGGGATATCAAATTTGGTATTTTTAGACGTTTTTGATATACAGTTTTTGAAAAAAATCTATGAAAGCACCCATTTTTATAAAAAATAGTCTTGTTTTAAACAAAAACTACTTTCAAAGGTGGTTTTATTAATTATTAATGTCATAAAACTCGTTAAATAAGTCAATTTGTTAGTGATTTTCTAATTGATTGCACGAATTTAATACCTCTTTTTTACGTGTTTTTTACACTTTTCGAAAAGTGAATTTTGACTTTAAAAGCTCATAAGTAGAGAACAAGTTGGTCAAATTTAAAAAGTGATGGCTCAAATTTTAAGTTAGGATATCTACTTTCTAAATATCAAAACTCCAAGCACTTTGGGACATTTGTTCGGCCTCAAGACGTCGGGGAACGTCCAAACTTTTTCGTGGGTCACCCGGTATAAAAATAGCTTATTTCAAATTTTCCAAGTCTAAAATTGCAAGCCAGGTTGAAGTTTTATAATTTGGATGAAATGAAACATGACTTTCTAATGGAATTACCCGATATGGGGAGACATTATTCGCTAAAATGGTTCGCTTGAAAACGAAAGCAACTTAATGAACGGGTTAACAGAATTTAGAAATGCCATAAAATTTAAGCTTTCTGAAACAACTTTATTAATTGAAGATATTTTGCAGAGATCTTTGTAACCCTTCCAAGCTCGATTGACGACGTTTTTCGTCATCATGAAAAGTTTTTTTAAAAGTTTCAAATACTGCTTTTCATAACCTTTACCATAATATAGAATTCTAGCAGCTTGATTTAGCAGGAAGCCTACCGATTTTTGAAATAGTATTAGTATACATGCATGAGAAAGGATTTTTGGTAGCAAAAAGAATCGGTTGTCGAGGCAAGTCCAGTTTGAGGTTGAAAGTTGAAAGGAAAACCTTGAAAACGACAGGTTGCTGAGTTTTTTTTGAAATATGCAAAGTTTTTTACCAACCAAATATTCGTGCTACTAAAAAGGGTTTCATAAGGTCCGAAATCGTGTTCTAGCCTATCCAGCTCAGGGGCCACGTTCGATGGCCCCTTCAGTGACCAATCTTTGAAGTCTTATGACCCCGGAAATGCAACGGTTCTCGTAGCTACCGACGTTGGAAAGACTACAGAAGTTTATAAAAGGAAGTCTACCGTAAAGATATGTTTGTTTTGAAATATCTAAATAAACAATTGTGTTCATAAAGCTGACTGTTCGTGGTTAGTTAGGGAATTCTTTTACTGCGTGCAACATGAGAACTTTCGAGTAAGGGAGCCTTCCCTTTGCAGGCGTGCTTTTTACAAAAAATAGTGATAAGATAAAGACTAGTCAAGACTACAGAACATTGACATGAATAGAATATTGTACACTTCCTGATAAAGCAGGGAACAATTTGATCTAAAACACATAGCATTATGACTAATCTTTTTCGATCAGGGACAAAAAAGCTTTTCTGTAAAATTGATTCAAAAGAACATAATTAGCTGTAATTAGTGTCATTAATTAACGAGGTATCAGTCAATCAATGAATTACTAATCAAGTAAGATATAGTCACATAATCTTAGTTATATTATATCTCGTGACAAGAGAGCGATTCATAAATCATATACTCAAGAGCCGGTGTGCTTGTCATGAAAACGATTTAGGAAACAGCAATTCAATCTCGTCGCCCTGACAACAGGAATTTCCTTGTGGAAGTTTGGTTTTCTGTAACGAACAAATCCGATAACAAATGCTGGGAATTTCTCAAACAAAGGGATCTGATATCCCATACCAGTGTCTTTTCAAAAAACTTTCTCAAATTTCAACAACTAAGAATGATAGATAGAAGACCTTTTACGACGGAATTATGATTTGCCTAATGCAATTTACCTTATTAGGTATAACAAAAACGACATTCTTGAAAGAATGGTTATAATGATTCATTAGACCAAAAGTGTCGGATTCGTGAGACTAAGAATAGTAAATAGTACACAAGAAGTAGTTTTGTGTTAACGAAGTTGCGAGCTTTGATAAAACTCGCGTTTCAAGTATTTAAACCGTAATCAGGCGGTAATTTCTTTTTCAGTGATATCTTTGTACAAACAGCCCAGGAAATAGTCCGATAATCACTCTCCTCGATGCATTTTTCTTTGTTTAGAGAAGGAGAATCTTGGCCAAATGTAATGAGAATAATTGTATCGATCTTATCGCTCTTGGACACTTTCACTTGCTAGAACGAGACAAGCTCAAATGAGCCAGAGAAGGTCCTGGTAAATCCTCTTATTCTCTGAATTTGTCTCAAATCACTTAAAGGGACATAACAGTACTTGCAAAATTTGTAAACAAACTGTATGCAGCGGATACAAAATCAAAACAAATGTCACATATCAAAATAAAAAATCAAACCAAATATGGCTAATTTTGACTGTTCAATTGTTTTACAAGTTTGTTTTGGACACGTGATTTTAATTGTTCTCTTTAATGACACGTGGTTCGCGCAATGTTTACATTTTACTACTGTAATGTCCCTTTAAATAGTATTTGTGCAAAAATCTTCAAATGTGTATAAAATCCACCCGGTGTGATGCTAATAAGACAAAAAGATAATTGTTGTTAGATTACTCATTTTGCTTTATAAGCATACCGGGTGCGGCAGAAAAAACTTTGGACGTTTGGCGAGCCACTGAGGCCGAACAAAGTCTTGTTTAGACTCAAAACCATTTTTATTAGAAAGAGGATAGTCTAACTTAAATTTTGCGGTATAACTTTTTAAGTTTGGTCAAGTAGTTGTCAAGTTATAAGCTTTTGAAGTTAAAACTCACTTTTCGAAAAGTGTGAAAAACACGTAATAAAAGGGTATTAAATTAAGCATTTTTAAGCGTTTTCGATAAGAATTTTTTCAAATATTTCTAAAAACTGACTATTTACTAAAAACTGACTATGTTGTAAACGAAAACTGCTTTTAAAAGTATTTTAACAATTAATTATGTCGTAAAAGTCGTTAAATAAGTCAAATACTGAGCTATTTTTTCATTATTTGCATAAATTTAATACACCTTTTTTTACGTGTTTTTTACACTTTTCGAAAAGTGAATTTTGACTTCAAAAGCTTATAACTTGACAACTACTTGACCAAACTTAAAAAGTTATACCGCAAAATTTAAGTTAGACTATCCTCTTTCTAATAAAAATGGTTTTGAGTCTAAACAAGACTTTGTTCGGCCTCGGTGGCTCGCCAAACGTCCAAAGTTTTTTCTGCCGCACCCGGTACGGTAAATTTCGGCTGAAGCTCACTATGCTTAAGTAAAGCTCAATTTTGAGCCTCGACTGTGCTTAACCCTATGCTTGGTAAAAAAAATATGTAGGGGGGGGGGGGTAAGTTTTTCGCGCATTTTCGCCTCTCTTTAATCTTGAGAGAAATGAAGACATTCTATTGTTTTCGAATGTTTACCATATATGATATGATATATGATTCTTTCTTCTGTTATTTTCTAAAGTTTTGGAAATTATGATTCTAAAAATTTCTTTGGTATGCTTAGCATATGCTAAATTTTTCTGGAAATTTGAGCTTCAGTATGCTTATAAACGTTATGCTTATAAAACAAAATGAGTGTAGTGCTTGCATTCTAGAGAAATCGTAACTTTTAGAACAGTTCTAAGAATGAACAAGGAAAATAATAAAGCACTAGTTTCGGTTAAAAGTGAAAGTGAAAGTCGATTAAGAAGTAAGTTTTCGATTCCGTGTTTGAAGACTAACATGATGCATTAATGAGAGTAGTTGTTTTTATCAACATATCAGTTTCTACTATAATGATGATAACTTTGTACCTTTTAAGGGAATGTTAAGCAAAAGCTTACATGTGGTTAACCGATTAAAAAGAAAACTCTTCAATAAGAAATAGACAGAACTTTTTATAAGAACATTCAATCAAAAATAATAAACACATTATTACATTATTCAGAATTTTTAAATTCGTGTCAGAGAATCTCGAAAATTCACAATCATCGGTTCTACTATCTGTTCTGCGGTACGAAATGAGTCATTTTCAAAGACTGGAATAAAAAAGTGATCCTGTTCTGTTAGTATAGGATTTCTGAGCAAGTTCTAATAACAAAATATAAAAAGTTTATTGACTTGTAGAGACATGTAAGTTGTCAAGGAAATTTAATCTTAGCGTCTTTCTGTGTGAACAATTCATTGGAGCAAGGTATTCCCCTTACATGCACACGCTACTCTCATAAATGCGTTTTAAAGCCAACAAGCTATTATGAAATTAAGTGATTTTTCACTATGTTACGTCATTTTGACGAGAAAAAAAAAGTAATCTTTTTAATACCATCAATACTGTCAATGATAATTTGTCCCTTGACAGCATGGTATTCTTACCGCTCGGTGTAAACCCACTGAAATGTTTGTTCGGGAAAAAAAACTTGGAAGGTGAGCTTGTACTCTTCACTCTCCTTTCGTCACGTCATAAAAATTTCAAGTTTTCAAGAGAAACAAGCAAGCATTATCAATGATATCAAGCTTATTATTTGAAACAAACCTTGCCCTATCATCTAAGACCACCGATTTTCTTTGGCAGAAATTAAAAACAGAACCAATTGACCTTGACAAGGAGCTCTAACAAAACCTTTTATTAACTTTTCTTGCCCTTGAACATTCAAAGCATAGCAAAGCATAGGTAACACGACAAAACCTGAATTCACATTTGTAATACAAACTATGCCAAATCGGGCTCTTTCAGAAAAAAGGAATATGCAGAGGGGTTAAGGATATTATTTTAACGATATACCACTGGCACTGCACATTGCAATTGTTTATGTCCTGTACAATAGATTTCACATTTAAACAATCATCAAAGGGGTCTATAGATAAAAACATTTATCCCTGGAAACCATGAACTTTCCCAAGGATATTGCAAATTATCATATACTCCTGGAGTTTATATCTCCTCGAACATTTAAGAACTTGTCAAGTAAAAAGATCACCTTGAGGCATTTGTGTGCCCAGTGGTGAGGAGATAGTGACGAAATTGAGTCTATTGGAGCCATAATGGACAGGCATTTGTCGGCCTTTTCCTTCATCGTATTCGTTACCATAACATTGGTTCATGAAATTGTCCAGTGTAAAACCTCTCCACATCAACACTCCTAAAGGTGAAGATGAGATGGAAAATCATAGATCTATAAAAAGTACCTTTCACCATAGATTTACAATACAGCCTTTAGCTTTAGATACTTGGGTTGATTAAAATTACCTCAGTTATAGGTGCAAATACCACCTAGTGTACCCAAATATGAAAAAACATCATCACAATGACAAAGGATAAAAACTTACCGGCTTCTCTGTATTGAGCAAAAACCAAATCATTGAAGTCAAGAGCTGTTGCTGTTCCAAAATGTGTGGCTTCTTCACCATAACATGTCATGTAGAATGAAATTCGACCCTGGAAAGAATTAACAGTATTTTCTTCAAACAATCACTGATTGAGCTAACGTAATTAATCCGTAAGGCTAAGGCCAAATCTGTTTGTGAAATCTGACACTTCTTGAGTTGAACCTTTAACGTTCAGAAATTTAAATCATTTGAACCCTTTGAATCAGTATGGATTCTGACAGTTTAACAACAACAATGATTTTCAAAGAAGATTTTTTCACATACCTGTCTTTGTGACTCATACAGAATCTTGTCCATTTGATTCAAGGTCAACATTTTTTCGTAGATTTTCAATAGCGTTTCTTCAGAAAGCTGAAACCAAATTTTAAAGATTTAAGAGAGGAAGATTGAACTAGTACCCCAATATAAATCACACTGAATAAAGGTTTGAGCTAAAAAGTTAACAAGAAAAAAGATTTACCTGGACTTCACTTGGGTCACCAATCAGATTTCCATTTGTGTCAAGGATTTGATATACAGGTATTTGTTTAAATAAAGTTGGATCAATGATATCCAAATTGGTGGTGAATTCTAGTCTGCCATGACCAGGGTAATGTCCGACCAATTCTGCCTCAGCTTGATTCTAAAAAAACATAATTCAAAATACATTTCAGAATCTATCAGAATGGTGTCGATAAAAATGAAAAATAGTTCAAACTAAATAAAACAGAATTTGCCTGTACACAGGTCAACTCATACCATGTGAGGGCAATGTCAGTACCATACTCAACATAAGAATCATGTGTCAAGCAATTTGTCAAGTAACTTTAACTACAGAGCATGGGTCTGTTCTACTTCAAATTTTGGTTTTGTAGCAGCCACTAAATCATATCCTGGAAAAGTGTTTACTTAACCCCAGCATTTCTATTGGCCATTATCATCTCACATAGCCAAATATCTACCGGGTACACTAAGAAAAACATGCTTGTCAAGATATTGCGATAGCTTGCAGTTAAAGATTTTTTGTTGATTCTTTTTCTATCTTAAAAGAAGTGATGTTCACCATAGAAGTATTTTCCCAGGAATGACAGAGCAGAAAATCCTTTGTATTTTGAACAATAAAAAGGGGGTAACTCGAAGTTGGGGGCTACTTTAGAATTTTGAAAATTTTTGGGGTACCAAAATTTTTTTGGGGATATCTGGACCGTGGAGGACCCTATGTCAAAATTTTCAGTTTTTAAACTTAGGTGAGGTCAAATTAATTTGTTGTTTTACGGGCCAAGCTACCCAATAAAAAGAGGGTCGGTCGGTCGGCGAAAAAAGAAAACTAAAAGTAGAATTTCACCCATAAATTTCCTAAAAAGGCAGCAAAAACTACCACATCTTGACAAAAATACGAAATAGAAACTAAAAAGACACAAAAAGTTGAATTCACAGATAAAATGAAAAATTGAACATAAAATTCTCAAAACCTTGGAAAAACTACCAAAATTTTGAAAAATTGACAGTCATCTTGAAGCAGACTCACATCTGCAGCGCAAGATATTGCCTTCATAAGTCTTGTGTCGTCAGCAAAAGATGAGAGGATGGAATGTTTAATCTTTTCGTTGATGTCACTAATCATTACCAGAAACAAGAGGGGGCCCAGAGCTGAGCCTTGTGGAACTCCGCTTGTAACTTTCGCTTCATCTAACACAAACGTGTTTATGGAAACTTTTTGGTATCTCTCAGTAAGGAAGGATTGTATCCAGTTCAATAGTTGTCCTTTGATTCCATTGATTTTTAGCTTGTGTAGCAAGATTTGATGGTCCACCTTGTCAAAGGCCTTGCTGAAGTCAAGGTAGATTACATCAACATTTTCATTGTTTTGTAGGTGAGATATCAGTCTTTCTACATGAGCCAATAGTTGACTCAAGCAAGATCGCCCTGTTCTGAAACCATGTTGTGTTGGATTGTATAGGTTGTTTTCTTCAAGGTGGGTTTGCAATTTCTCTCTGACTATTTTCTCAAATATTTCAGTGGTAATTGATGTCAGGGCAACAGGTCGATAATTCTCTGGTTAACCTTGATCTCCTTTCTTGAAGATTGGTGTAATGTGGCTTGTTTTGAGAATTTCAGGTGTGATTTCTTTGTCAAAGTTATTTTGCCATATCATCTTAAGTGGCTTAGAAAGTGATTTCTTGCACATTTTGATCCGGCAGGTCCGGCTGACGAGTTGGCTGGAATAGTGTCAATTTGTTGGATGAAATCATCTTCTGTGAAAGTAATATGCTCAAGGGTTGAGGAGTCTTTTGTCTCATTTGAATTCAGAAAACTGTAGTCTATTTTGGGAGTGGTAAACACTGAACAGTATTGCTTTAAGATGTTTGCCATCTCTTGCGAGTCAGATGTTAATTTGTTGGTGGTTGGATTTTTCAGTGGGCCAACTTTAGGTTTAGTTTTTGTGAATCTTTTTGCATAGAAGTAGAAGTATTTAGGATTGCTTTTGATTTTCAGTGAGGCATCCAGCTCTGCTTTATCGCGTTCATTTTTGTGGGATTGCTGTAGCATCAGTTCAATGTCAATTAGTTTCTCATTTGTTTTATTGGTTTTGAAATTCTTTTTGGAGAGTCTTTTACGTTTTCTCATAAGAACACAACAATCTCTTGGAATCTTTGAAAATTTTTTTGGAGATTTTCTCTTTGGCAAATGCTTTTTCGCAATCAGAAGACATTTTTCAAGGAAGTTGGCATATTGACGATTTGGGTCATAAACACATGAAATGCGACACTCCAACACAGATAGTCCGTTCTTCTTCCGCAGAAAATCGTGAGATCTGTATATTTCAATCGCGCACGCTCTGGAATCTCAACTCAAGTCTCAAGAGACACGCAAAAAGATGGCGTCAAGATGAGCAACCTTTATAAGGCATCGAATTGCTAATCACCTCATTAAATTTATGTACTTATAAAATGCCTTTGAAAGGATTTTGCATGATTGTGTGGATGGGGCATGGATGAATGAATGGATGGATGAAATGGTGAATAATATGACACAAGTGTTACGCGTAAGCCAAATCGCGTATTACGAACAACCTCTAAATTGCCGAGTACAGGAGAAAAAAAATCGAAATTCAAAATGGCGGCCAAGCCCACGCTGATAACTATCAAAAATCTTCGTTTTTCAATCAGCTATTGCAGCTCAATAAATCAATGAAATAATTTGAAATAAAAAGTAAACAAACCTTGAACCTTTCATGAATCCAAATAAATAACAAGTGATACTTTTATGGACCTACCTGGTTACCAAAACTAACCAATGAACATTGAAACAATGAAACACATAAGACATAACTGGACAAAATACAAAAATATATAAAATGAAAGCATATCTATTGGTAGAAATTATCAATACTATTGAAAAAGACTTATGAAAAAAAAGTAAAAAAGTTATTAAACGCTTTTCTTTATAAAAACTACACTATCAGAAAAACGCACAGCTTAATAAAGAAGGTTTCTAGAAAACAAAAACGGCGATTTCCGGCATTTTCGGCTGGAAAAGAAATTTTCTCAAAAAATCGAACTCTGTCATGTTTTGAGTATTGCGCATACGAATCTTTCTGCAAAAAATCAGAAAAAACTAAGGATGAAAATTGGAGAAAATGTCAAAAAACCGGTTTTTCCGGCATATTCCTGGCATTTTCAGCCGGAAAAAAAATGTTTTTCGAAAATCGGGCTCCGTCACATTTTGGGTATTGTCATATTGCATCAGTGTGCAAAATTTCATTAAAAAATATAAAGTACAGCTCGAGAAATTCAAGAAATAGCGTTTTTCCGGCGAAAATAGGTTGTTCAGGCGACTTTTAAAATAGTTCCGGCTTCAAAAATCAATTCTATTGAAAATTGAAACATGCTTGATGGTGGGCATTGCTATTAATAATGTTTTTGAATGAAAAAAACAACCAATTATATGGAGAAATTCCAATGGAAATCCAGAAAAACGGCGATTTACGGCATATTCGGCCGGAAAAATTTTTTTCTCAAGAATCAGACTAGGTCATGTTTTGGGCATTGTTAATACGCATCTTTGAGCAAAAAATCATAAAAAACTAATGATGAAATCTCGAGAAAATGCCGAAAAAACAGTTTTTCCGGCATACTTCCGCCATTTTCGGCCGGAAAATTTTTATTCGAAAATTGGGCTCCGTCACATTTTGGGCATTGCCATTTTGCATCATTGTGCAAAAAATTAGAAAAAACTAATGAGCCAATCTCGAGAAAAGCTGGTAACTAACGGACGGACGGACGGACAGACGGACGGACGGACAGACGGAGAAAGGTTAATTTATAGGACCTCCACCCCACCGGGGTAGGTCCAAAAACGCGGGAAACCTATTCATTCATTCAATTATGTAATATTACCAACCTAAAAGAAAAAATACATCTACTAAGTAAAAAGCGCGCGAAAATGGTTCTGTCTGTAGTAATTTTTTGGATGGAGAAGCAATCAAAAATCTATTCATGAACCTTTTGATAAGCTAGGCTAAAAAACGCATAGCCTGGAAATCTGGCTCTGACAATCTGTTAACGCTGAAACTTAATTGTGCAAAAAATCGTGAAATCCGTCAATTATATAGCTTGAGAAAATGACGAAAACCTGTTTTATGCCGGTTTTCGGCTATTCCGGTGAATTTTAACGAGATCCGCATGCAAAAAATATTTTTTTGGGAATCAGACCATGCTATAATTTGAGCATTACTATTAAGAACCTTTTTCTGTAAATAAACAATTGAATAAGTTGGAAAGATGTCACAAAAATCCATGAAAACGGCGATTTCCGGAACATTTCCGGTTCTCTAGACTGAAAAAAAAATTTCTCCACAAACGGTTTTCGGCGCATTTTCGACAGCACTAATACGCATCTATGTGCAAAAAATCAGAAAAAACTAATGATACAATTTCCAGAAAATACCAAAAAACCGGTTTTTCCGGCATATTTCCGACATTTTCGGCCGAAAAAAAATGTTTTTCGAAGATCGGGCTCCGTCACATTTTAGGTATTGTCATTTTGCATCAGTTGGCAAAATTTCATAAAAAAATATAAAGTACAGCTCGAGAAATTCAAGAAATACTGTCTTTCCGGCGAAAATAGGTTGTTGTTCCGGCGATTTTAAAATAGTTCCGGCTTCAGAAATCAATTTTATTGAAAATTGAAACATGCTTGATGGTGGGCATTGCTATTAATAATGTTTTTGAATGAAAAAACAACCAATTATAAGGAAAAAGTCCAATGAAAATCCAGAAAAACGGCGATTTCCGGCATATTTCCGGCATTTTCGGCCAAAAAAAATTTTTTCTCAAAAATCGGACTCGGCCATGTTTTGAGCATTATTAATACGCATCTTTGAGCAAAAAATCAGAAAAAACTAATGATAAAATCTCGAGAAAATGACAAAAAACAAGTTTTCCGGCATATTTCCGGCATTTTCAGCCGGAAAAAATTTTTATTCGAAAATCGGGCTCCGTCACATTTTGGGCATTGCCATTTTGCATCATTGTGCCAAAAATCAGAAAAAACTAATGAGCCAATCCTGAGAAAAGCTGGTAACAGACGGACAGACGAACGGACGAACGGACGGACGGACGAACGGACATCGGTTAATTTATAGGACCTCCGAGGTAGGTCCAAAAATTTTCATCTAAAGTGAAGATTACATTTCAAAATAAAACGATTTCCAAACCAACCTAAAGTCAGTGTCTGCCAACTAAAAATTTCTCTGCGGGGTCACTGTCAAGGACTTCTGACTTTAGACTTTAGATTCCAATTCTTGTATAGGCTGCAACTACACTGTCAAATGATCTGTATTACAAATACTTCCAAATGCTGCCAAATGGGTCAATAAGTTAAGAAAATGAAATTATCATCTAGCACGGGGGTTTTGTTTTTAAAAACAAACTTCAAAATAAAATTGTTAATGAACTTGTTACTTAAAATATCATTTACTTACATAATTTATTTAATATAACATCCCTTTCTTAAATGAATGGATTCTTAAAGTCTTTTATGTTTGCCGCAAGAAGGGAGAAATATTTAATTTGACCCCCGGTTTTTTCTCTATTTTTCTAGCTAATTCCCACGTGTTAGTGTAGATACAACTTTAATCCGGGGAAATTAAGCGTTTTCATTGGTCTAAAATCACGGATGGTCAACCCCGTTGACGATACCATATCATCTAGCAAAAATGACAGTCTGGGAAATCCTCTCAATTGCACGCTTATGTTCCGAGGGCGTAAGCGCGCAATTGCATGGTTATAATTTACGCCCGCTCCCGCCCCGGTTGAAATTGCTTAGGGATTTCAAGGAGTTCAGAATTCTCTAATTCGGGCGAAGGCATGGTTTAACGGGCAATCCATTTTTACGGAATCTTCTTCTACAATAAATTTTGAGTAAATAAAACTGCCCTAGGCCAGTCTGGAAATTGCGGCTTGTGCGCCGGATATCTCCGGCGTAGATTTGAGGTTTGAGATCTGCTACCTTCAACGTTTTCCAGTTAAGTTGGCGCAGCTCTGGCGTAACATTTCCCTCCTTTCCAGACTGGGCCCTAGGCTTTTGAAATTCAACAGAGCTTTCGGAAGGAATTGCGTGTCAAAAATATAGGAAATTTTAAAGCGTGCAATTGCACGCTTACCGCAAAAGCCGTCACCCGTCAACCAGTATGGATTCCACGAAATCTTGCGCCGAAGATATTTTTCCGTGCAGCAAGCCTCACGCCAAGCAAAATTTCTTTTGTACCAACATTCAATTTTTCAATAGCAAATTTAGCCAAATGGAAGCTAAAAATCGATGGATTATGGAGTCATTCACCCCGAGCTGGAATTATTACTTTACGCCAACTGAAAATCAAACAATCTTTGTAAGTACCCTTACGCCAATGCGCCAAAAACGTTTCAGTTGTACGCCGAAGAACTTCGGCGTTAGTTACATTACACGAAATCCATACCGGCCCGTCAATCTTGCTTAACGCTTTTACCGCCCGTTTCAGAACAATTCGATAAAAATTCTGCCATTTTGATAACTTTGCAATTGCGCGCTTACGGCCTCAGAACATAAGCGTGCAATTGAGAGGATTTCCCAGACTGAATGATAAAAAATGTTTAAAAAAACTGTATAAACTGTGTTGTAATTGCTTTTAGTAAAAGGTTTTACCTGTTTGAGACTAGCAGAAGCACTGAAATATCTGTGACATCCCCCATTTACTTTGGTTAACCTTGAGGGTGCAATTAATCTTGAATAACAACGATATAAATTTGATCCAAATCTAAATTTTGAAGCCATTTCAGGAGGAATTTTGGAAATTTGGCGTGTGGCTGTGCATTCACAGCTTCCTCTACCATTATAGGTAACCTAAAAGCGCAACCTTCTTATTGGTCTTCCGCGGAGGTACTGAGCGAACGTTTCAGTGAAAAGCAACATCCAAAAGAATCCGTTCTTTCAATTTTTCATTCATCTTACTCAAGATTATTTCATATTACTGACAAAATCACACTTACCTATTCTTCATTTACCACTTCATCTAAAAAATTTCCAAGAAACTAAAGCAGGAAAAATCAAAAAAAATGTTCTTGTAATTTCTTCTCGGGAGCTCCAAAGGGGAATGGCGCGAGGACATCGAGAGGTCTGGACCCGAGCTGGGAAATTCCCCGAAAAATTCGATAAGTTTTAAAAGGAGAGGGTTGGCAAGGAAAGAAGCTTCACAAGTCACAAGTTTACATCTTTCACTACTACTCAACACTCAACATAACATTGAGATTCAACGAATAAACTCTATCAAGACCTAAAGATGTCTAACCCAAAGGATGAATTACCAAACCAACCTATTGACTCCGGAATTGGAGACAGTTTTGGACCTGATTTTGTTCCTGATGATGAAAGAACACTGACAGAAGAACTTGAAAATCTGAATATTCAACCATCAAATCAAATCAATACTAAAACGTTGCTGGATCAAGCATTTACTCCAGATGAAGAAAATGATACGTAAGTTTATTACTTAATTCAACCAATATTGTAATCTTTGTCTGAAGTTGTCTGATTCTTTGGTGTGTTGTTGTCTACTTTCAGTTTCAAAGAAACAGCCTGCCTCCCAATATGGCCCAATTATTTTTATTGGCTGTGCTATAATTTTTCCTTTTTTTGTTTTAGGTATCTCCATGTTTATATTGCAAAAAACTCCCCAGACGAAGCTATGCAATTGATAGAAATGTGCCCAGATAAAAACTTACTGAATATTCAAAATTATCTTGGACAAACTCCTCTACATGTTGCATCTTACGTAAACTTAGATAAAGTAGCTATGTCTCTTGTACATCATGATGCAAACTTAGAAATTCAAGATAGAGATGGAAAGAATGTATTTCATATCTGTGCAGAACGTGGACATATTGAGACTTTGGAAAATGTGATAAAAATGGCATGTCAAACAAACAAAACAAATTCAGCTTGGAATTTGTTGCACTCTACAGATTTCGAAGGTAACTACAATAATTAACAAAAAATCTCTAAATTTTAAACAAGTTTGCGCTTGATTTTAAAAAGTCTTTATAAATTAGGGTTACGTTTAGTTTACAAGCAAGAGGGATAACCGTCAAAGCCTCCAAGCAGTTGACTCTTTTCTTGTCTGAAATTCGTTGATTATGATTGTCTAAAATACAATGCAAAGGCCATTGCAAATTTCTGACTTATATATTGTTTTGATAAAAGTTTTTTTATCTCTCTTCTTTTCAGGTCAGGCACCATTCTTTTTGGCAGCATTGAATAAGAAAAAACAAATGTGTGTAACTTTGGCGAAACTGAATATTGATGTGAATCAAATTGATATCAAAAATGGGAATACACCAATTCATGAGGCAATTCTTGAACAAAATATAGATTATGATTTTCTGGAGTTTCTTGTCAAAACATGTAATTTGAACATTAACGCACAAAATTACGCTGGCATTACTGCACTACACTTAGCTGCAGGCCGAAATGATTCTAACACTTATTCAAAATTACTTGAGCTTGGAGCTAATGACAGTTTTGTGGACATCAGAGATTTTACACCCGAAATGTGTGGACCCAGTGATTCTATACAGCTTTTAAATGGGGTTTGATAAGAACACGCAAATTGAAATCACAGAGAACGTCCATCTGCTTGGGCGATGAGTGATTATGTCTTTAATTGGTGGCAGTATTTGAATCAAAAAAATTGATTGATCAAAAGCCAAGGAAAACACGAGTTTAAAAATTGAATTTTAAAAACAAAAGTAAATAGTAGAAGGATATTATATCTTTGGACATCAGAGAAGAGGATCTTGCACAGAGTAGATTCCTGAATCAGAAGGTTTTCAAAGCTTATTCAATTGATTTTGGAAATTGGAAGAGTTGGAAAATTCAAATTGGCTAAAAACATCTTTGTGTTGTATACTTGGAAAGTTTTTTATAGTATTATTTGTAAATAAGTTTTTATTAATACGATTTTGTAAATGCACAACAGTGACATTCAGGTTATTGACCTGTTGAAATTAAAAAGAAAATTCAAAGGAAAATTATCTGCTTTGAAACAGTCCCACAAATCCAAAGCCTCTAACAAACTTGAAACAAAATAGTCCAATCAAAAGTAAAAGATTGTTCTTTGAAATTTTGAGTTTTAGTCCTAAATAATTGTCCTAAAAATATGATAGTCCGAACTCTTGTCAATTTTTGGGGACACAGTTTTTTATATAGAACAAGTCCAGAACAAGCGCAATTCTGTAGTGGCTGCCCAATCTGTTCTTTTTTTTGAAATTTAATAGGAAAAACTTCTCAAAAGTCTCAAATAAAAAAAAATAAGAAAAAACTTTAAAAACGTTTATTTTTGTATTTGAAAATTAAACAAGTTGAAAATAAATTCCCCTGGGGTATTTCCGTATCACGTGTCATTCATGAAAGGGGAATCCCCTCATTAATCAATTATAGGAAATGTAAAACTTTGCCAATTTTTTTGCGAAGCGAATATACATGAGCGAAGCAGTTTTGCTATCGTGTATATGTACCTTTAAATCTCACCTACGCTGGGGAGCGCAAATGAAAAAATACTATATATATTCAATCTTTCAACCGCAGAAATGATTGAGAAAGCCGTCCGCCCTTCCTTAGATCAAACCTAGAATCGCGGCGGAGAGACCTGGAATTACGGATGGTTAAATTCGTTTTTTTCAAAAAGTGTCGCCTCGTGCGTTTAGATATACCAATTCTTGAAAGCTACGGAGATAATACACGTGGTTACCGGTACTATATAAGCCTTGTTTTTATCTCCTTAAGGTTTAAATTAGGAAATCTAAAGAAGAGATCGGAAAATCAGCGCGGGCTGGAAGCGTTCAAGGAGCGTTCAAATGGCGCTCATTTTTCAAGAAGTCATTGCATTGACTCGAGCAAAGACTTTCGAAGGGCTTTCGAACTTTTCCAAATTCGAATGTTGACTAAAAACAACAAACAAACATTTATTGTTGCTGATTGTTGTTTTGAAAAAGAGAAATTGGTGTTTTGAAAAGAGATGGTGCTTGATGAAAAGAAACGAAGAAAGCAGGTGAACTTGCGGAATGAGAAGAAAGAAGATGGAATTTTTATTCTTTCATCGACAGGCAAGGCTTAACAGAGTTGTTTCTTCATTGCAAGAAGAGGATCTAAGCTGAAGAAATGAGCTGTATACGTATGGTGGGAAAGCCATTCCTTTTGGTTTAGATTGAATCTTGGTAGTATGTTGAAGTGAGCATCACTGGACTTTTTGTATGTTTTGAATTGATGGGAACAAAAATATTTTGCGCTTTTGGATATGGCTAACCTGGAAGAATTTATTCCTCCTCTTATTCAGTGGAAGGAGAAATGTTTATTTGTCGTTGTTTATGAAATTCTGGCTTGACCGACCCTCGATGATGTGGGATCTTTGGTTGTTTGTTTTTTATGAATACGCATCGATGCACGATGGTCAGAGATATAGAACATTGACATGTGACTGTATTATAAAGGATTTTATTGTTGGTAATGGTAATTAATGGTAATGACTTGTAAAATGTCGAAATAAAACGACAAAACATGACATTATGTTTATGGATGCATTTAACTGTTTTAAATTCCTGTGCTACAGCCGAAAAAAAATCACAGATTTTTTACTTTTTATGTGAAGAGTTTGCTCCTGTTTGTCAACAACTCGAGTAAGAGGGTAAAAGACTGCCAAGTACTTGCCTCCAGCAAACTTAAGATAGAGTTTCCCAACTTTGAAAAAAATCACAGGCCAGTAAAATATTTAAAGATTTTGCTTAGTAGAATCGTTGAAGAATACTTTCTATATCTCAGTTTTTTTTATCTGGTTTTTCTTTATTTTTATCTCAGGATTTTACAGCGCTAATAGTTTAGATATAATTTTAGAACTTTGTTAAATTTTTCAGAATTTACGATGCAATGATACAATATTCCTAATTAATAGGGTTATTGAATTTTGAAACTACATAAGTCAACTTATTTCTATTAAATTCTAGTCTTGAAATCCTCTGTATTTCACATCCCTGTCTCCATAAACCGAGTGATGTTTAAAGTTTCTTTAACTTTTTTTGATTCTCTGGGCTCTTTGCAAGGAAGACCTTTTGAAGAGGCTAGAGAGGTATTTTCCCTCCCGGGACGAAATTTTTGCCAAGTTTTCCAGCGGGTCAATGACACAGGGGTGTTTATGTTAGGAAAAAAGTTGTCGAATGTTATTTTTATTCGAACGTCCGAAATTTAAAATTAGAAAGATTCGAAAGTTCGATTTTGAACGCAAGGAGTTTGAAACCGGAAGTAAAACGAGTCTAAAACAAAAACTAAGAAATAAAAATATTCCGCTCAGGGCGGACAAATGATTATTGAACTTTTCACAACGATTCATGAAAGAAATCATATAATTTTCCTCAAATCCGTAGAAGTAAACGTCGTAAGTTTGTACACCTGAAGTGTTTGAGTGTAAAGAGGCTCGGTCTTCCTGAACCTGAGAACCTGAGCAGTTGTCGGGGTTTCGCGGGGTTTACATTTACGAATTGATTATGAATCTATTTTAACTTGCAATTTCTAGTGTGTGACCCTATAAATATTTTGCTTGCAACTTGCGAATGGAGTGACTTGCCTGGATCGCTTCGCAATTCTTATACATATACACTAGTATGAGATAACGTAAAAAACTTCCTTCGTCATTGCTGTGTCATTGCAAGGGACTTTCTTATACACAGGAGAAGCTAGAATGAATCTTTATTCTACAAAAGTGCGAATCTTAGTTAAGTCATCATGTGGCTAAAGTAGATGACGACATGTGAAGTATTACTGCCGGCCAAATTCAATTCAGAGTTTACACCATTGAGATTCCGAGGCGAAACTCTAACCCTTCTCAGGCAAGAGAAATTGAAGCTACTTATTTCCCATCCAAAACGCGTCGTAATCGTGACGACGGATTGTATCTAACGGTTCCTTTGTTTTGGTGGACTACATTTTTTAAAATCTAGCGATAGATTTTAGTTTCGATCCGGCGTTTGTGTAAAAACTACGCGCGGGCGTTCTAGATGGGAAATAAGTGGCTTCATTTCCCATCCAGGAGTCTCGCCTCTATCCCTTCGGGCTTGAAACTCAATGGTTTATACCATTGAGTTTCAAGCCCGAAGGGCTAGAGGTCAATCTCTAACCTTTCTAAGAAAAACTGAAGCCTTAAAATATGCGCCGTATTTTTTATGACGGATTGAATCTAGCAATTCTTTTGTTTTCGAGTGATATATTTTTCAAAATGAAGCGGTAAATTTTAGTTTCAATCTGTCATTTGTGTAAAAACTAGGCGGGTCGCTCAAGAGGCCGCGCAACTTTGGTAGGATTTGTTGGCTTCAAATCCTACCAAGGAGATTGACCTCTAGCCCTACGGGCTTGAAACTCAATGATTTATACCACCTCCTTGGTTATGTTCAGCGTAGACTAGAGTCTTTGCTTTTCGGTAATCTTTGATGACGCTGAGTCCATTGAAGTAGACTAGTAGTACTTGACGAGGCTGCCATTTTGAAAGAAAAACACCCAAATTCCGAATAACAATGAGTTGAAAATGTACCTTACATCAGGGAAGACATTTTAGCAGAATAAAAATTTGGCGGACTTTGCCTAATCCGTCAAATTAAGTTCGGGCAAACATTAATTTTTCCACCATCCGTAAAATTAAAATCTTCTCATATTTCGTTTGATTTATCACTCTCTTGGCCCTAAACAGATAAACAGTCCACCAAATTAAATTCCCTCTGAAAATCTTATTGCACCATCCGCCACGTTAAATTCCTGCAAAAATTTCTTCCCTTAAGGTAATTAAGAATGAGAAACAAACATCAATAACAGATTTGCAATACTCTAATTGCAAATAAAAAATTGCTTCATCCTGTTGTTTAACCTCCAAAAACAACTAAAATCATATCAAAAGCATATTACCATGTACTACCGTGGCACGGAATCGCGTAAGTCACGTTATCCAATGAGTTTAGATAAAATGTCGGTAGTTATTCTACTGCAAAATAATTAATCTTACCAAAACTTATATTGGCTACAAGTAATTTTGGGGAATTCGCCAATTTTGGTGCTGTTTGGCGGATTTATTTTGGCGAACGATCCATTTTTGTTCAATATTTTAGCTGCAAAAAGAGGGAAAAAGGGTTTTTAGGAGAAATAGAAGAAAAAAATTGAATTTGACGAATGACCTATAAATTTAAATTTGGCGAAAAGAAACTTTGGCGAATTTGGCGAAATGGAGTACAATCACGTGGTACAATATAGAATTTTTTTCCGAGATCTAAATATATGCCGTTTCCATGACAACAAGTGGAAAAAGACCGTCATATCATAAAATGACGCCCAGTCGTTCCAGTCACTTGTGACGATTTTTTTCTCGCTGGATCGTCTTGTCCATTAAAATCGCTATTTAAAAATCCCTGGGCCAAAAATGTTGTGCAGGTTTTTCGCAGTCAAATTCAAGCTGGAAAAAGACCGTCCGGGGGTAGCGAAAAATCAATAAAATTTGCCTTGTCCGGGGGGTAAATTTGCTCTGTCTGGGGGTAATTTGGGTTGTATTTTTAAATAGCGATTTTAATGGACAAGACGATTCAGCGAAAAAAAATCGTCACAAGTGACTGGAACGACTGGGCGTCATTTTATGATATGATGGTCTTTTTCCAGCTTGAATTTGACTGCGAAAAACCTGCATTCACGTGGATTTTATTAAATGAGCTAATTTTAGAAAGGAAATAAAGACGACTAGTGGGTTTATGATTGTTTAAAAGTCAAAAAGTTTCAGGGGGCTAAAAATATATTCATTGAGCTATCAGGAAAAAACGCCAAGGACGTCAACACCCCATGATAAAATAGGATTAATTAATTTTGGCGAGCAGTAAAAATTCCTAAGAAATTTTTAATCACTTGGCGAATGATATTTCTATATATACATTACAGCAGCTGACCCCGAGAATGTAGGTTTCTCATTTTTAAGCACTGTAGCCTTAACGATAGTTCAACTTAATGAAAAGTTGTTTCAGATACTGTTACATATTACTATATTGATATATTGTCCGGGGGTTAGCAAAAAATCAATAAAATTTGCCTTGTCCGGGGGGTAAATTTGCTCTGTCTGGGGGTAATTTGGGACTGATGCTTGTCCCCCCGGAAAAAAAACCCGTTGTCCGGGGGGGGGGGGGCAAAAGTCACTTTGTCCGGGGGGTAAATCATTGAAAATTGTTATAACCTCCACCCCCCATAATCCATTTTTTTCTGGGAAAGCCCATTCTGGGGGTTATAACGAAAATGGGAGTCAACTTCAAGGACCAAAACAATTAGCCTATCTATCAAAAGTAATGAAACTAACCCCTGAGAAAGGATTTTGGGAGTTCAAAATTTCGTTGAAAACATTCAATGTTTTCTAAAATGCAAATCTACATCTTTCAGGTCTGATTCAAAATTCACCTACATTCTCGGGGTCAGGTGCTGTAGTAAATATGGAAATATGACTTTTCTATATTTCCAAAGTTTAGGAAAAATCAAATTTCATGATATTTCAGAATCTGAAATTCATTGAAATATCATATTTTCAAAATATTTCGAACTTTTGGAAATATTTTGAAAATATGATGTTTCAATCCTGGAAATATCATGAAATTTGATTTTTCCCAAACAGGAAAATATAGAAAAGTCATATTTTCACATTTTCAAGGATTGGAAATCTCTTATTTCGCCCAGTGTTTGGTGAGGAACTTAATTTGGCAAGTCAGCGCAATTATCCATAATTTTTATCTTCAAACAATCCATAGGCAAAATTGTAGCATTAGTTGAGAAACTCACCCCAAGCCTTAAAAATTAAGGTTATTGACGATATGAAACGTGTGTCAAATTTCAGTCTAATCCGACCATTTTTCATCTCCTCCTGGAGATGCCCAAAAGATTAACCTTGTTTCGTCTTATGGCACAAAGATCAAATCTTTCAATAAAATTCAAGGTCATGTCAAGTTCAAGTCAAAGGCCACAACGATCATTTTTTATTTGTCTCCAGGATGCCTACATTCTAACGTGTCAAAATTGGGCTTTCAGAGAACAGGGTTGAACTGAATCTAAATCGAAAATATTGTTTTATCGAGCAATAGTTTTCTTGTTTTCTTAAATATTTCAGGTGGTGACTACCTCATGGTGTAAATTCTATTTACATTCGAAAATAAATAAAAATGGCATATTTACAAAAAATTAAACTTTCTAGTTAAATGAATATATCAACGATTCTTAACGCAATTAAGAAGGTTTCTGGGATAAATCGAAGTGTTATTGAGTAACAAAATTTTAATATAAAAAATGGCTTTTATTCATTGTAAATTCTATTCCGCATTTGTTCGGATACACTACAATATAATTTATAAAATTATGGATGAAATTTTATTAAAAGTTGAAAATGGGAAAATCAGACATAATTTATCATGGTGCGTAGAGAGAGATTTCAGACAAGTGACGATAGCCTCTGTGAAAGGTCTTTCAACCGTATAGTAAAGTATAGTATGTGATTGCGGAAAAAGAACAACGTGTTACAAAATATCATGATAACCAACAACAATACTTCAACACTTCGATCGCATACAAAATCACGATATAAAGAATGATATTGACTAGTTTGCTATTTCGTATGACAATGATGAAGAGATAGAAAGAATAACAGCCCGTTTTGAGTGGAATTGAGGCTACCACCAACCACAAACCACTATTAACACCAGTAATGGCGAGATCGGTTATTCTATCACATTTAAAGGTTTTCTACGGGAATAAAAGAAGCTTATTTTAGATAGTGTCTTCATGCTGAGTCAGATAAATTAAAGCTACTTTTTTACGCAACAATATCCTGCAAACAAGTGAAAGATCAAAAGTTGTTTCGAGATGTGAACTCATATTCTATTGCTTTTGTAAACAAAAAAAAAGCAGAATTGATTTCGAGCAAATTTACAGTCGAATGTTTTGATTTTAATAGAAGACGTTCTATTTATTATAAACATAAAAACATTCGAAAGAGTACCAGTAAAAGTCCTTTTGTTTGAGGAATGTATTTTCATTCAGTATTTCCATTTTTTCAAAACCTTTTTCTAACCTTGTCGCACTTGTTTTTACTACATCAGCATCATCAGACCTTTCAATCAAAACAAAACCTTTAACCATCTCATGTAGCGTGGAAACCTGTTAACGTTTTTCTTGCTTCGAATACTCCAAATGATTGCACCGGCGATGAGCCGTGGTGAGAGAAACAATGTCCGAACACATCAAGAACCAACAAGAAGATGCGAAAGGAGAAAAGGTTTATGAAGGAACGAACACACCTTCCACTCTCGCGTAACTTGGGCCCTTGCATAGAGATAAGTGAGTAGTGAGTGAATTGAGCAGCTGCGCTGAAAATCCAACAAAATGGCGAATTCTAATGAAAAATCCAACAAAAAATGGACCCGGTACCGACGAAAATGGCTTCATAAATGAAATAATACGGGACAACGTAGAAAATGCCAAGATTCGTCCATTATGCATGCACCAAGCTTCCTGCTCACCAAATACAGATTTGCCTAAGTACAAGCCTAAGTACAACGCAAGGAGATTATAATGTGTCAAATGCGTTACAGTAACACCGATTTTATTGGAGAAGCTAGAGAAGATCGAAACAAGGAAGCAAAGAGTAACAAACAACAAAGCAAAAAATACTGAAGATAAAGATATACAAGGATTCCAATCTGTTACCACAAGATAAGATAGTTTGGAGGAGAAGATCGAGAAATTAATTAACAAAGAAGACGTTGCTAAAGGAACAAAACAAGTGTCGTACGCAGACGTTGATAGAGATGCATTGACTAAACAAGAGGTGACCATCAAGAACTTTCTTAAAGAAGAAAAGGAAGAAGAACGCTGGATTAACGCAAGAAGGTGCGGCAACATTGTGCATAACTCGGGTGAAAATAAACATGAACACAAAGAACAAACAACGAAAGGGAGACAAAGATTACGTCAAATGAATTGTGAGAAATCAAATGGGATTGAATATAAACATCGTCTCTGCAGAATGAATAGGTGTACGAAAAGATGAAAAAATGTTCATAACAAAAATATGGCGACCATTAAAAGTCATTTTTGAAGAGTGAAGAAGAAAAATAACATCATGACATCGGATTTCTCGAATAAGAAGCGTGAAACCATGAAAGAATGGCACCGAAAAGTAAAAGAGAAAGCAAAATCCGTTTTTCATGCAGCAATTGCGGCTCTTAAATTAGAGTCTGCTGCTACCCACTATAAAACCTTGATATCTTTGTTGAATTCTTGTGGAGCAAGAGTAGGAAACATAGGACATTATAGAAAGCGTGATCTCTACAGAATCGAAAATCCTCCACTTGCTAGTAAAGATGCAACTTTCTAAAAACTCATCGTGAGGGTTGTCAGAATCTCGTTGACTTTTGTGATATTTGCAAAATATTGCAGACTACTGAAAAAAGCATTCGTCCAATGATTAGGAACATTTGGACAATTTTACGGATCGTTCTTACAAGTGTGGCTACGTCTGTCACACCAAACCGAACTTTCTCTTCACAAAGAAGGATCAAAACATGTTTGAGTCCAAGTATATGTATGTCAATGACGCTACAACTTTTTGTTGAATCAATTTGCTTCCTCATATTATCGGTAGAAGTGGCTCGATGTTTCACTGAATGTCAGGAGAAACGCCAAAGTGAGTTTGGAACATTCAGGGAAAGGGATTTGTAGAAAACTCAAAATTTGCCCATAAGGAAATAAGGATCTGGGATTTATTTTATGTATTATATTTAGAACATTTATCCGAACCGAAAAAGAAAATCATTGTATAATTATTGTACTAATAATACCGGGTGACCCATGAAAAAGTAAAAGAGTTCGGAGGGTAACTGTGTCCGAAAAAAAATGAATTTTAACTAAATTCTCTTTTTGTGGTAAAGAGGAAAGACAAACTTAAATTTTGATGTATCATTTTTTAATTTTGGAAAAGTATTTATCGAGATATGGGAGTATAAAGTCATCAGTTATTATAAAAAAGAAAAGTCAAAAAACGTCAAAAAAGACAGTATCAAATTTGTATCAGAACAAACATATCTTTCCTTTGATAATTTGCTATTTCTTTGTCTTAAAGGGACATTTAAAAGAAGTAAAATGTAAACATTGCGCGAACCACGTGTCATTAAAGAGAACAATTAAAATCACGTGTCCAAAACAAACTTGTAAAACAATTGAACAATCAAAATTTGATTTTTTATTTTGACATGTGACATTTGTTTTGATTTTGTGCCCGCTGCATACAGTTTGTTTACAAATTTTGCAAGTACTGTTATGTCCCCAGATGTCCCTTTAAAAGTTTCGTTAAGAAAAAATTAGTAATATCGAATTTTGGACAATTCCTGAATCGTCCTTTTGGGAATAAATAAAAAGTACCAAAAGTAGCAAAAAGAATTTTCAAAATGCCTTGTTTGATGTTAATTTTATTTTGTGGATGGCAATTGAGTCGATCGCTAAAGGGTTGTTCACGGTGATGTGTAAAAAGTGATGTGTAAGTGATCGCATTATTGGCTTATCATCGTCATCATTCGATCTAAGTCGGGTCGTGAACTGTGGAGAGAGGGTTTTTGTTTGTTTTCCACAAAATAAATATTTGTAAGAGCGTTGAAAGAAAACTTTCAGAGATGGCTCAGCTAAGCAAAAATCAACGTGTATGGATTTGTCTGGAATACGCCAGAACAAATAACAATTCCGAGGTAATTAGGCGATGGCGTCGTCATTGGCCTAATATTCTACCTCCAACAATTCGAACTATCATGAAGGCTTACAATAAACTTTTAACAGAGGGCACCTGTTTGAACCTAAATAAAGGAAGAAGTAGTCCTAGACATACAGTAACTACACCAGCAAACATTCAACTTGGTAGAAACTCGCTAATTGCAAATGGTCGAAGATCCTTAAGGAGGAATGGTCTTCGTTTGACTCGTTCTACATTTTTACGAATCGCAAAAACCATTGCAACCGACTTATCAACACCATTGCTGCAAATCCTGGCTTCCTTGACAATGTCATTTTTTCAGACGAAGCCATCCATCTTTAGTCTAAATTCACAGGTCGACACCAAGAACGTCATTAAATACAGTCAACATGGAAATGGGCATCCCGAAGACCATTTCGTTGAGTTCAAGTCAAGTGATGGTTTTGTTGGGTTTGACTTGTAATGGCACTATTTTTGGACCACATTTTGTTCGCGGCAAGCTGAATACACAGGAGTATTATGCGGATCGTAAGGTACAACGCCATTCAGCGAGAATTCAGAAGAAATGGCATTAATCGTCAACAGATGTGGTGACAGCAGGATGGAGCCTCCGCTCATACTAGCAACGCGTCTATAAGATATCTCCATGGACAGTTCCCACGAAAGCTCATGAGCAAAAATGGAGACTGGAATTGGCCACCAAGATCCCCAGACTTGACGATCTGTGATTTTATCAAAATATGATCAAATTTTTAGTCAAGGTTTAGTGTACACCATCACGTGCTTGTTCTTACCTCGACCCGGAGCAAAGGTCCTGTGATCTGTTGTTAGAAACATTTGAACCGAACATCAAAGCTAACAGTTATAAAATGAGGGAACTTTTTAACAAGACCTATTTTTCATAAGCTGCTAGCTGACTTAGCCTCAAAGATATATTCAATCTTCTATGTACACCATCAACTGTCTGCTCGATCCTTGACCCAGATCAAGTGTTCTGAGATCTGTTACTGCGGTTTAATTTCAGTCAGTTGATTTCAATATAATCTGTTTTTTAATTTAAATGTAAAATATATTAAAATCTCGATATATCATGACTTGGTAGATTGGAATTATCAATAGCAACGATGAGAAAATGCTACTGACACCAACATTATTTGAAATATCTTAAAATTTTGACAATGTATTACTCAGACAGACTAAGCTCAGACAACAAACTTAAATTGTGAGGGTTATTGCATCATGACATATGAATAAATTTTGAAATATTTCCCAACCGTAAAATTGTGATACGTTATTTGCAGAAAGTGGACTAAAATATATAGTGTATGTTATGTTATGCCTGGGTTATTGACTAAATAAATGCCATCTGTCATCTCATGGACAGAATCTCAGATTTACAAAAATTATGTACATTCAATTTGCTTAAAATTTTGATAAGATAAGACAAAACCAAATTTATATACAGTTGAGGCAAGAACTGATATAAACGACAAAGAAAAGGAGAAGATGTTCATATCATATCAGACCTTTGATATTTATGTATAAATGTGAAATGTGAAATCCCTCGTAGAATCAGCGAAATATCTTTTGAAAATTTGTTCTGACTGAAAGGTTTTGTTAAGATGTTTTATAGAGGAGTATTTCGGCAGACAGCGAAGCATCTCTGGTTTCAACAAGTCGCCAAATCTTTTTCAGTTCAGGTACAATGCAAATGCTCTTCGTGTGCATAACGTCATATTGTTCCTACTAAAACAGGCAAGACTAGAGGGGCCCACATGAAAACAAAAAGAATTCATTCATGGACATTCATTTGTAAAAAATTGTTCATAAACTGACAATGAAAGTCAAGGGTAGGGGTAGGGTGTTGACAAAGTAGGACTCCCTCAAGTGTTATGTTTATTTGAACTCATAAAATTCTTTATCTTTATTAATTTTTTTTTGATGTACTAATCTGTTACTTTCTTTAAGTGAAAAATGCTTGAAATGTCGTACAAAGACGACGCATTTGAGACAGAATCGGCTGGAAATGATGCCAAGCATATATTGGATGAAAAGCAGTAAGCAAATAGGGAAAGAAAGCGTAATCGCAGACATAGACAGAATGCAAAAAATAGGGAACGCAAATTAAAAATGGACAAACTATTAATAGAAAATGCAATGCAAAAAGAGAAAGTCAAAGACAACTCCCAAGGACAAGCAACGCTTCTTCCTTGAAAACCTCAAGTTGAAACATCCCGACATTGATAAACTATATTATTTTTGTGATGGGTGTGGTGGTCAGTATAAGAACTACAAAAAACTTCATGAACTTATGCATGCATGAGCATGATTTTAACATTCAGGCTGAAGAATGGGTATTTTTTGCCACAACCTATGGCAAATCACCATGTGATGGCATAGGAGGCGCTGTCAAAAGACACGTTGCCAGGAGAAGCCTTCAAAGTCCTATAATAACAGATTCTTGATTATAAATCGATGCTGGAGCTTTGTGTGAAAGAAATGAATTCAATTAAATTTTTCGACATTAATAAGGAAGAAATGATTAAAGTGAGATCAGGCCTTGAACTGAGGTACAGGAATGGAGACACTGTCCCCGGGACGAGGGCAAGTCATCATTCTATACCTTTATCCTCAACAAAAATTGCTCATAAGCTGACCAGTGAAGATGAAGCATACCTTGATGTTCACACTTTCAATATGCCAACCATTTTCAGGATAACTGATTTGACTACATCTACATAATAGGTCACATGTAAATGCATATCTTTTTGGTGGATTGGATTACGAAAGTCAACCCAAAAGAAGGTGACGTACAAGTTGATTTTATGCACCCTCATGGGCCAAGAAAATCTTTTAATTGGCCTGAACATTTTGTTCCCATAAAAACATTATTCTTAAAATTGCAGCACCAACAACTACGACTGGTAGAACATATACAATAGCACAGAATAGCAAACGATGAATACAAGCAGACTGTAACCAAATTTCCTAGCATTTGATTACCTTTATAATCTTTTGTTGTACAATTATTCTTTAAATGTCTAGACATACTTTTAACATTTGCACTTTTAAATATCTTGTTTTAAAAGTTTCTGACTTCCTTGTGAAACAAATTTATTTTTGGGGGCCTAAACAACTTTAGTACAACCTGGGACTACTTCGATATACTCAAAAAATAGGTATACTTTAAATTATGATTATTATCATCTTATGAAAATTAAATTATGATCAACCAAGAGAGAACTAAATCCAATTTTTTGACCAGTTCCAGATTATTATATGTGCAACTCATGAAAAAAAAAATTCAAAATAATAATCGTAAACATAAAGCCAAGCAAACAGACCACCATTACAAGAAAAATCTTTCAACTTTCAACCTCGATTTATTCAACCTGGTTTCTTCAATGTTCAACCATAAGTGTATCCTGTTATGTTACGACATTTAGCGAGGGGACTTCTTGAAAGAGAAGAAGCAGAACGGTTGAATGGCTTCAGTAAAGATTCTTACATTTTACTTATTTTGCGTCCTTTTTGAGCGCATATAGTTTCACATTATATCAATATATCAAAATGATGACCAGATGACCAAAAATAACCAAGTTTCTCAGGATCAAATCTCAAATCAAAGCAAATAGAAATAGAAACAACGTCATAGCCAAATATATGAAAAATACTGATTCAGAAATAACTGCAAAGAATAGCATTTTGAATTTAATAGAGAAAGAATATTGATGAGTGACAGAGGCTTTCCTGTTCAAGAACTCTGTTTTGTGAAAGGGATTTTTTTGGAATCGTCCAAATCAAAAAGACGAAGATCAATTTTCACAACACGAAGTCCATAGAAATTTTGATTTCACTTCAACCTGAATACACGTCGAACGTTTTATCGGACGTGAATATGATAGGAAAATTATGCATAAAGTCTCTAAATTTAGACCCTCGAAAGCTACCGTGTGTCGGCACATGAAGTTACCAATTATCAACGTAACAGAACATGCGTTAACAAGGGTAGTCCTTGAAACTTTCAAGAACGAGACGAGAGAAAAGTTTTTCGTGTTGCTGAACAGCTACGTAATAAGTACGGGCACATCACAATAAAGCAAGTCAAATTTGCCACCGAGGTTGAGCATGTCCCTGACCAGACAGTACGTGGGTAATTCTTTCCAGGCGTATGGAAATACGATCTAGAACGACGATTACAATTTGCAAAACGCTTAAAGAAAATCATGACTGTCGAAAAGCTGAAAAATCTTGAACTGGCATTTGTTTTTATCTTCACTCAGTTAGTTTTACGCAAAATAAAACCTTTTTGACGGAAGCGGCGCGGATGCGCTGGAGTTTTTACAACGTCGGCTGAAGTTTTCTTTCTGTGTATTTTACCGAACCAGTTCGCGCGCACTCTTGCACATGGGTCTCCTGCGAACTTACTTGAGCGAGAAGACAGAAATAACCACATGATGAAAATCCAGAAATTAAAGACCCAATAATACTGAATTAAAAATTAATTTTGATCACTTAAATAATTTTCTTTCATAAGGCAAAAACTTTTTTATTTATTGGTTTACGAGCCCGCCGATGTTATTTTTGCTTAAATCAAATAAAAATAAAATAGAGATTTCAAAAACCTTTATTTATTTTTTTTCCTCCGACATGCAAAAAAGAGGAAAGAAATAAAAAAACTTTACTTTAAACAGAAAAGAAGACTTTTCTTTAAACAGAAAAGAAGAGAATGAGAGAGAGGGTTTAGATATCGAAATGATATAACACAGCTGTGAAGATACTTTTGATCCTTCCCCCAATGCCAGGGAACTTCCCCATTATTTTAATGGAATTTCCCCAATGGATTTTCTTCCCATTTCCTTTTTTTTCATTTCTTTCTTTTTTTATAATCTCTTTTATTTAAAATCCTTTCTCTGATTTTACTGTTGAAATTTGAGAGTAAGTATAAAAAGATGAAAGATGAAAGATGAAAGGCTAATTAAATTGTTTAACTGAAAACCATTGTTAAAATGGAAGTAGAGAACAAATAATAAACCATTTCTGCGAGGCACATAATCTTCGAGTTATATGATGGAGTTATATGGCTTCGAGTTATGAAATCTTCGAGTTAAGGCCCGTAACTCGAAATAAAAATGAAGCATTTTCTTTTCGAGTTATTTTTTTAACTCGATTTTTTTATTGACCATTTTCGTCTCGAGTTAAATCAAGGAAAATAACTCGAAACCATTTTTACGGTATTTTGATATCGAGTTATATAACTCGAAATGAAAATGCTGTAAAAATGATTTCGAGTTATATAACTCGAAATTAAAATGCCATCAAAATGATTTCGAGTTATTTAACTCGAACGCAAAATGCTACAATATTGGTTTCGAGTTACGTAAACAGGGTTAGTTGAGTCTGTTAGCTACAGTATATAATGTCGGATGGACAAATTGACTTTTCAAACAGTAATATCAGAGGGTTTCAGACGTTTGGGAGCAAATGGATCTTTCCTGAAATCAAGAAATCAAGATAAAAAATGTGGCGGATTTGGGCGGGCATTTTGGGAACCTAAAAATAACGAAAATGATACCGTTTTCATAATCTACTTTTCATTATCTCTCAAACGGAATAGTCAAAATTGCCTTTCGAGAACTTTTTGAAAATCTTGTTTACAGGGATTTGTACGGAAAATGACGTCATCAAAAGGCGGCCGAAAATATTTCCAAAACCTTTCCTGCCTATTATTTCTGGTGGTTCTTGGACCCCCTGAGGGACCTCTGTGTAAATTTCAGCCACACAATAATTTTTATCACATATGGGTTAAAGTAATGAATGAGTGAATTCCTGTTTATATTCCAATCCAAGCATTGTTAAAACTACATTATCCAAAAGATAGTCTATAAGACTATGGAAACGAAATAAATGGAATAAATTTTATCATTCAGCACTTCTAAATCGAATCTACTAATGCTGGATGTGCAAAGTTTGGTAGATTACCGTATTACTTCATGAACTAGCAATAACTATCGCTATAAATGCCCCCATAGCCCTGAATTTATGATAATTTAATAATGAATGCTACTTTTAGCCTAAGTAATCACTGTACCTTTACACTCTTATTTATTTATAAGCATAACGCTTATAAGCACAATTTAGCTAAAATTTGGAAAATAATATGGCATAATCAATGAAGTATGAACTCGCACGAAAATAACACACTGAGAATTCAATCAAGTGTTTTTGATAAATATGATAAATGATAAAGAAATAAAATCACTTCTCTCTCATAGAGAATGCTTAAAAATTTGGATTAGAAATCAGAAAAAATGAAATGGATTTATGAACCTCTCAAATACCCGAAAGACTTCATAATGACGTAATCTATTTATAATGAAATGAGTAATTAACTAGAGTATAAATTTTTTACTGCACGATTTTATATGACAATTAAATAAAACAATTAAAACGAAATAACTTTTTCATTGATTAGAATAATCGCGCTACAAAAGCCTCGCTATATTCGCGCGCGGACGACACTACTGGGAAATATTTTTATCATTCAGGTAAGGCTGAACCGCCGTTGTTGTCTTTTTCTGAATAATTTTTTGCAGAACATTCAGCCTTTCACGAAGCTAAGAGGCCCCCTTGTGCCGGGGGCAATAAACGCCTCCCTTATTAGCCTTTTAAACGCCCCCTCGAATAAACGCCCCTCTTTAGATGAAATTTATTTAATAAACGCTCCCCCTCAATTAAAGCCCCCCTTCAAACTTGTGACTTTTATGGACGTATTGATAAAGGATTGAAGGAAGTTATCAGGAGCATATTACCATCAGAGCAGTTTTGATACATTGTCTGTAACCAGAGAAATCTTCATTAAAACCATGATAAAGAGGTATAACAAAAATGTAAAAATGTTACGTTGGACTAGAATAATTTAATAGACACCCCTTTCTTTTAAACGCCCCCTCGAAAAATGAAAACAATTAAATTCGGTCCTCATTGACTCGCCTGACCTCGTAAAGAGCAAGTATTATTCATACATTGAAACTGACAAGAGCATTAACTCGATGGAAAAATTTGTCATTTTTCTTTCAAGTTAAAATACGTAATATAACTCGATGAAAAAATTTGTCATTTTAATTTCGAGTTAAAAACAACATTTTAACTCGATGAAAAAAAAATGATATTTTTCTTTCGAGTTAAAATACGCATAGGGTCCTCCCCCCCCAGAGATTTGGGGGTACCTAAAAAAATGAAAATCTAAATCTTAAGGGGTACCTGGAAATATTCCCAAATTAAGGGGGTACCTGAAATATTTGGGGGTACCTATAATTTCGTAAGTTTCCTTGATTTAACCAATTTTCCAATTTTCAATCGTACCTTTTCATTGAAAAGCCTCTTTTAAGTTGTTTGACCTTTCTCACACCAAAAAAATTTTGCCTGCGGTGCCAAAGTTTCAAAGAACCCGTTTTTTGGTTATCGTCCCTCTTATTCCAGGCCTCTTAGCCATTGATCTTTAATGGAGAGTAAAGTAAGACCAGCGGCACAAAAACTTCAATTTAATTTCAATTTTAATTTCCAAACTTAATACAAATAAACTTCAATTTCAAGTATCAACAACTCGTGTATTTTATTTGAGGTGCTTTATTTTTGGTGCGAAATCCATATATGCGGCGTTTTTAGCTGATTAAAAGTGATTAAAATTTTCCGTCGGCACAAACCAAAAAACTAATCAAACACAAATCAAAAAACTTTAACATTTCAAATTACAAGGACATGGATATCAAGTTATCATTACCACCATCTTCGTATAAATAAAAATTCCAAGTTTCCTAACTCAAAGATTCCGGGCGTTACTTTCAACCAAATTGCTCTTGCAGTTTTATATTTTCCCTCAATGAGGTAGGGCGCAAATAAGGACAAAAAATACCAGGGGCGCCAATTTCAGAGTTTGCACCCCCCCAGAAAATTAAGCCAGGTCGCTACTGGTAACTAGTGTCTTTCCTTTTTTCATCCAATTTTCTTCTTGTAATGATGAAAGGGCAGAAAATCCCTTATATTGCATTTCACAATAAAAAAGGGGGGCAACTCAAAGTCGGGGGCTACTTTAAAATTCTTAAAATTTTGGGGGTACCTAAATTTTTTGGGGGTACCTGGACCCTGGAGGACCCTATGATACGTAATATAACTCGATGAAAAAATTTTGACATTTTAATTTCGAGTTATATAACTCGAGAGGAAAATGGTCAATAAAAAAATCGAGTTAAAAAGTTAACTCGAAATGAAAATGCTTCATTTTTATTTCGAGTTACGGGCCTTAACTCGAAGATTTCATAACTCGAATCCATATAACTCGAAGATTATGTGCCTCGATTTCTCTTTGACTTTCTGACTAAAATTTGACTATGATATTTTTCTCTAATCAACTTTAATTTTGAGCTTACAATTTGAATTTTGTTGATTTCTCTTAGGCGTAAAGACAACAACGTATGGGTAATAGAGCGCTACTTCGAAGCAATTGGTCGCCCTTATCACTTCAAGAAACCATGGAAACTTATACTGCCTGATATAAGAGAGTCTGACAGTGGAACGTATCATTGTTTACCTACGACCTATAGAGAAGATTCACATGATACGCATATACATATAGCACCAAAAGCAGGTAAATTATTATTATTTTTATGCTATTACTTTGAGTGGATATAACTATATAACTATAAGCTTAATACAAGGTAGCCCAGAAATCTGGCAATGAAAACCTGTTGCTGATCCTATCTTTTTATAAATTTGTTTGACAATGACTTCGGCAAAAAGATTTGATCACCAGGGCTAACATAGCGCAGATTTCTGTGCTTGTATTTTGATTGGATTAGAAATCTTGAGAACAGGGATAAAACATATTTGAGATAATTTACGAACCAGAAAACTTAGAATTGACTTGGTCTGTAAAATAACCGCTTTTGGGTTATTTTTTTGTTTGAAATACTTAAAAGACAGTTATGCACGAGAGCTATATCCAGTCCAAATTTCAATGAAAAATATCAATTTTTCGAGCAGATATTGGAAAATAAGTGATTTTTGATTTTTAGGGCGTTTTCATTCTGGTCTGTAAAATAACCAAAATAAAACTCTATTAAAATGACTACCTAATCTTTTTGGTTATTCAAAGCAAATGTCACTGATCAGTCAAATAAATGCCTCAGCAACCTACTAGAGCCATTCCTGGGTCAATTTAAGATCCGGGGGGGCACTCATGTGCCGCGCTTAAGGGTGGGGTTTTTCAGCATCCCAAAATGCACTGTAAAGGGTGTGTTTCTGTGAGATTGCACTAAAAGGGTCGAATTTTAAAACAAATTCAAAATAATTGATGAAAGAAAAGGTTTTTACTTCTCATTTGTCTGATAATTACAGCTAACAAAAATAATTCTCTCAGTTTTCTTTGAAATAGAAAATTTTCCAAGCTATAGTGCACTATAAGGGCTGGGGAAATCAAGAGAAAATGCTGCACTGAAAGGGTACCTTTCCAGCCATATTGAACTGCACTGAAAGGGTGCGATTTTGAAAGGCAGATTTTGCGCGGCACATACCGTCGTTTCGAAATCGAGTGCCCCCCGGGTTTAAGATGGATAGACTAAACAAGATCTGAGAACAATCAAATTCTCAAATTTCTGGTCTGTAAATTACAAAAAACAGGATAAATCCAATTGCCCGACGGACTTCAAATTCTACCAGTAAATAGACTTTAGTAAGTAAAAGCTATATCCAAAAAATTGAGTCCGAATAATTATTCTGAGACATTTTACAGACTAGAAACCTTAAAATAGACTTTGGTCTGTAAAATACACACTTATCAAGGAAAAAAGTTTTTGGTGGATGGGAAAGATACCTATTACCCTGGTCTATGTTCAGTCAAAATTTCAGTGAAAAAAATCAATTTTTCGAGTAGATATTGACAAATGAGCTATTTTTAGGGCGTTTTCATTCTGGTCTGTAAAATACCCAAGATGACATTTAAAAAATTGCAACCCTATTAAGGCCAAATATCACAAATCCTTCGAGAAAGTGCTTTTATCAGAAAAATCGAACGGAAATGTATTCTACCCCCCACTATGTCCTGGAATTTAATTCTTAGTCATTTTTCTTTATAAGTGATCAAGCATAAAGGAATTTGTATTTTGATCAGGTTTGATATTAGCTCTCTATTCTAATTTCTGTGTTTGCAAAAGTCGTGAATATCGTCGAAATCCCCAAACATACTGGCATACTCTTGGGTACTTATTACTATTAGACCGAGGGTTTGAAATAAGTCGGGGTTCGGATTAGAAAAAATCTAATAAGCGTAGGGGTTGGAATTAAAATATCCTGGGTGGAAAACTTAGGAAAAGCAGGCTAGGGCAAAACAAGACCAGTTGCGTTCTGGTATGGGGCTTTTTGAAGGGGATAAAGAGTAAGGGATCTTCTCAAAAATATAACCAAATTTCGGCTAATACATTCGGTAAGCATTCGGCTCACTAAGCGAATTAATTCGGCTAAATTCGGCTAATCAATTTGTGAATTCGGCTATTCGATTAAGCAAATTCGGCTAACTGATCTACTACCTAATTCGGCTAAATAACCGATTTTAACCGAATTAAATTCGGCTCAGTTCGGCTTGGTGAGTTCGTCTTTAGACCATTTAGAATGATTTTTTACAAAGAAAAGAAAATTTACTTACCAACCTTCTTTGGCAGAATTGAAATAAAAAATACTAATAAAAATTACTTCATTTGGGGCATTTCTTTTTTTTTACCTTGTAGCTCAATGAAATAACTTGTTGTATATAATTGTGTCTAAAAAATATCTTCAAGTGTATGGTGACGGTGACGAAACACGAAA
This sequence comes from Clytia hemisphaerica, assembly GCF_902728285.1. Lineage (NCBI taxonomy): Eukaryota > Metazoa > Cnidaria > Hydrozoa > Leptothecata > Clytiidae > Clytia > Clytia hemisphaerica. The sequence goes on from NW_027103528.1 coordinate 3,134,987, forward strand.
GTTGCACGAAGGAAAAATCTCCACTCTGGACTGGCATACTGGAGAAGTGGGACGTGGGACGGTGGGACGCTCAGGTGGGACGCTCGAGTGGGACGCTCAGTTGGGACGCTCAAGTGGGACGGTAGTGGGACGCTAAGGTGGGACGGTAGTGGGACGCTAAGGTGGGACGCTAAAGTGGGACGGTAGTGGGACGCTAAGGTGGGACGGTAGTGGGACGCTAAGGTGGGACGCTAAAGTGGGACGGTAGTGGGACGCTAAGGTGGGACGGTAATGGGACGCTAAGGTGGGACGGTAGTGGGACGCTCAAGTGGGACGGTAGTGGGACGCTCAAGTGGGACGGTAGTGGGACGCTAAGGTGGGACGGTAGTGGGACGCTAAAGTGGGACGGTAGTGGGACGCTCAAGTGGGACGGTAGTGGGACGCTAAGGTGGGACGGTAGTGGGACGGTAGTGGGACGCTAAGGTGGGACGGTAGTGGGACGCTAAAGTGGGACGGTAGTGGGACGCTCTTTTATATGTATTTTGTCTTTTTCTTTTTATAATACAGTGAAGAGGGACAGGTCAAGTACTTATAAACAATACACAGATCGATCGAAATGTTTTTGACTTTTTTCATAGTGAATGGATTATAAAATAATAACATAATCAATTTGAAGCTACAAAGACCTAGCCCATGAGGTCCAAGGTCAGTTCACCCGTATATGCAGTAGTGTTTTTTATAAGGATTTTTGAATTGCGTAGTGTCGTATCGGCTCGATAGTACATTGCTAGCGTGCCGGACTCAGAATCATTGATAAGAGACTTTGGTAGTTCGAGCCAGGGTCAAATTTTCAGTTTTGAAAAAAAATTCTAAGTCGCAAGGCGTTCTAATCATTTAGCTACATTTCACTCTTGGTGTTTTCAAGTTAGTCTTTAATTATTGGAAATATGAATTAAAAAGGAAAATACTTTCATTTGTCTTTTTTTCTACGTTCAATGTCAATTTTCAGGATAGGACTCGAGGTTTGTTTACATCAGAGGAAACCCCGTTCTATTTAATTGTTAAAAAAATTCCATGACACAGCATTCGAAAAAGTAGAATAATTGGGCTTTCCACAAGTATATTACTTTTTGATAAATATAACGAGATTGCTCACGGAAATATCTAACCCGGGCCTGTCAATCATTTTCTAGACCTGTCAATCACTTTTTTGGCAGCATATTCAGTCAGTTTTGCTTTTCTTTTCATCGTGGTTCTGAAAAAAGTGTTTATAAGATATAATAAAAAAAGACGAAAGCCAATTTTTTAGCATTTTTTTAGTTGAAAGTTTTGGAACATTAGATTTTCAAGACAAGGGAAAGTCATAACTCTTGACTCTTGACTCTCCACCCGCTAATCAACCTTATCCATTTTGAAATACTGTACTTGAATCAAACTGCATTGAGCTGAGGGGACACTCCGGGGGGGGGGGGGGTTACCAATTGACAGTATGCTTTAGCGTGGGCGGCCGCCAATACGCCATCGGAATATCAGATAGCCTAAACCGCTGCAGATACCCGTCGCGGCGTCGGTCAATTTGCCTGACTACTGCCCCCCCAATTTTTGTTTCTTAAAATTTTAACGGAAATTTTCAAAAATATCAATAAGAGCTCATAAAACCAGAAAAAGTTTGATCAATGTTGACAAAACAGACAAAATAACACAATTTTCGTCGCACCCGTATAGGATTCAAACTCTCTGTAATCATTACCCTTAAGTTGCCGTTTCATCGACTTATCCACTCGGCCACGCAGCTGATGTGCAAGAGAAGTGAACAATGATTATCATGAGACCTTTATTTTGCCATGACTTGTATAATTTTACCCTGTCAAGGTATTGACTTCTTAAAGAAATGATTTTAGATTATTTCCAACATGCAAGAGCCGATTGCACTAAATATATATAACACTCGAAAACTATCATGTTATATTTTTTTGTAATTAAATCTTGCATCAGCAGTTTCGAAACAAAAGCATGCTATATTTTTATGTAAAATTATTTTTATAAAGAGAAACGCTTCCTAGGATTAAAGTAAATAAACCAGCTGTGCTGGAAGGTCAGCCCGAAAGGATAAGAAAGATTAGAAGATAAGAAGATTAAAATAATTAATTCAAGGAAAACTAGTTGTCCCTTATTTTCCAAGGAAAATTAGTTATCGCGTATTTTCCAAGGAAATTTAGTTATTGCGTATTTTCCAAGGAAATTTAGTTATTGCGTATTTTCCAAGGAAGATCACTAGACCGTATTTTCCAAGGAAAATCACTGGTCCGTATTTTCTGAGGAAAATAGTTGTTGCGTATTTTCCAAGGAAAATTAGTTTGTTGCGTATTTTCCAAAGAAATTTAGTTATTGCGTATTTTCCAAGGAAATTTAGTTATTGCGTATTTTCCAAGGAAGATCACTAGACCGTATTTTCCAAGGAAAATCACTGGTCCGTATTTTTTCTGAGGAAAATAGTTGTTGCGTATTTTCCAAGGAAAATTAGTTGTTGCGTATTTTCCAAAGAAATTTAGTTATTGCGTATTTTCCGAGGAAGATCACTAGACCGTATTTTCCAAGGAAAATCACTGGTCCGTATTTTCTGAGGAAAATAGTTGTTGCGTATTTTCCAAGGAAAATTAGTTGTTGCGTATTTTCCAAGGAAAATTAGTTGTTGCGTATTTTCCAAGGAAAATCACTGGTCCGTATTTTCTGAGGAAAATTAGTTGTTGCGTATTTTCCAAGGAAAATCCTTTGTTCCGTTCTTTCCCAGGAAAATCAATTTTCACGTATTCTCCAAGGAAAATCACAGCACTTTATTGATTTTCTTTTGAAAGAAAAGGTATTTCCCTTGCAAAAAATACAAAATAACTGAAATTCCTTGAGCAATCATTAGTTGAATTTTTCTTTTTGAAAAAGAAGATTATTATTCCCTTGAGAAACCACAGAAAATCAATTTCCTATGCGAAAATTCATAGCCTGTCTTATTTAATTGGAAATACAGATTTTATTTATTTTTCTCTTGGAAAACTGCTCAGAATGATGATTTCACAAACTGGGGGGAGGAGTCTTCAAAAGTCATGCATCCGACATCATCTAGTCCAACAGCTAAAAAGTCCGATAAGGCAATCGAAGGTTGCTCCAGTTTTTCCGAACCGATTTTGTCCGGCAAAAAGGGGTCAGTGGAAAACATGGATCCCATCCATTGACTACTCCATTGGTGTACCTGTTGGAGTACCCTAGTTTTTATGCCCTAGAGCTTGAAAATAATAGAATTACTGATTTCTTTAGTTGTGTAGGTGACTTCTATTTGAAATTCAAGTGATTCTATAACATAATAATAATGAGAATCTAGAAATTAGAAGTTTTTGATTTTGTCAGCAAGATCGCCGCAGTAATATTGTCTAGCGCTCTCGATGCATTAAAAATCGATTTGAGTAGAGATCTTGCAGACCAGAGGAAAGAGAGATGAAAGAAAGACAGACTAATTTCCCGATTTTCCGTTTTGGATTAGTATCAAGCCTGTTGTTTTCTATTTTCATAAGATAACACAGGCTAGTATGGCGATAATTGATTGGTTAGTTGAAAGATTACGTCATTTTCAGCCAATGACATTTGTTCTATTAGGAAAGTAAAATAATTTTTTTTTTAATACACCTTTCCCGAATTGTTATTTGGGCTTTTTGACTTTTTTGTTTTAATGTTTGGATGTTTCTATTTAGTTTCTTAAAATTGTATGTCGCAAAACTAAACAAATAAAAAAAGAAATATGAGAAAAGCACTTCCGGTTCTTGAGTTATTTTGATTTGAAATTTATTTATAAACAATAGAATTACATGGAAACGAGGCCGGGCTGTATGCTTTAATTTTTATAAGGGATTTCACCGTGAACAAAAACAGTCATAAAAATTGATAGAGAAAAGCTTTTTGAGCTCAAATTTTCAGCATGCACTTGTCTTTATACGAGCAATACAAATATATAGTTTTCAATATGGTTTGAAGACCTTCGAAAAATACCAAACAATTCGAGAAAGGTGTATTCGCGAAAATAATTTCCGCCAAAAATATCTTCCAGCGAAAATTTCTTCCCTTAAGATTTATCTAACTTTTATTTTGGAGCTCGTTTTTTCGTTGGTCTGTAATTCAAGAAACGAGTTTTCCCATTCTGGTCTGTGAATTATATCGGGGTACTCCAAGGTACACCAATGGAGTAGTCCATGGATGGGATCCATGTTTTCCACCGACCCGGCAAAAAGTGTCAAAAGAATATTTGTTTCAGAAAAAACGTTATTAGCCTGTCTGACTAGCCAACCAATTTTTAACACTTCAAAGTAGGCGGAGGACCGTGTCCGTCTAGTAGAGACTTTTAAACTAAATTTAGGGAAAAAATCTCTCAAAGGGTCCCAAAATCATCAAAATTTTGTCTCTCAAAGGGGCGATTTTCGATTTTTGCCTCGGACATACCTGTCACCTCGCAAACCTAGTACCCCCCCCCCCCCCGGAGCATCCGTACCCCTTTTTGCCAATATCCCCCCATGTATATCTCGAGGAAAGTGTATTGGAACTTTGTATGATTCAAAGACAGATTTTGGATGAAAATTGTATCAAAAGTATCAAAAGATTAAAGGACAACAACAAGATCTGCTATTTAAAAAGATAAATTTCTCGTCCTCGTGCTTGAAAAATCAATATTTTTGATTAGGTCTGAAATATTTTTGATCAGGTCTGAAATATTTTTGATCCCTGTGGATAGATTAGTTTAGAAAAGAAAAAAAAATACGTGTGGGGGAATCGAACCCTGGACCACCTGACCTTGAATCTGATGCTCTACCGACTTAGCTAGTCAGTCATGATTTTTCGGTGAGAGCAAATGATTTTATATTACCATAAAAAGTAATAAAAAATGACGTAATGTAATTGCGTAAAACATTTTCATTCGCGCATACAAACAATAGGCAGGATTTTCATTGTTATTTTGTCGATACTGGCGTAATCATTTGAGAGTATTCCGATCAGAATAACAACTAATACTGAAAGTATTCATTTACTCATATTGAGTTCTTTTTTACTCGTACATAATTATCAGAGAAGCAAAAATACAAAAGCCTTACGAGAGAGCGTCCCACTACCGTCCCACCTTAGCGTCCCACTACAGTCCCACCTGAGCGTCCCACTACCGTCCCACCTTAGCGTCCCACTACCGTCCCACCTTAGCGTCCCACTACCGTCCCACTCTAGCGTCCCACTACCGTCCCACCTTAGCGTCCCACTACCGTCCCACCTTAGCGTCCCACTACCGTCCCACCTTAGCGTCCCACTACCGTCCCACCTTAGCGTCCCACTACCGTCCCACTTTAGCGTCCCACTACCGTCCCACCTTAGCGTCCCACTACCGTCCCACCTTAGCGTCCACTACCGTCCCACTTTAGCGTCCCACTACCGTCCCACCTTAGCGTCCCACTACCGTCCCACCTTAGCGTCCCACTACCGTCCCACCTGAGCGTCCCACTCGAGCGTCCCACCTGAGCGTCCCACCGTCCCACGTCCCACTTCTCCAGTATGCCCTCTGGACTGTCCTTTCGTTTGTTTATTTTTTTTGCAAAAAATTCCAATGACGTTTCAAAATGTCAACATTCGAAATTGATTGTTCGAAATATTTAGACCCCATTTAGACTTAAGAAAAGTACAAGATATTTTTTCTTCTTCTCAGTATTTCTATGAGAACACAGATGAACTCTTAAAGCATCATATCAGTAAACATGGACCCATTTTCTCTCAGAACAAAGAGTAATTTTTAAAGGCTCAAAATAATGTGGAAATTTTTGATGAATCAAAATACTTACTAGATGTAGACTTGGCTTAAAACATTCGAATGTGAAATTATTCATAAAACAAAAATTTGAGTTCAGAGTTGTAAACAAACAAAATGTTTGTGTCTGCAAGATGGCTAGAGTAGGAAGTTTACAGTGAATGAACCAGCTAAAGAATGTTGACAAGATCAGTGAATCAAAAGTTTTCTGTTCTTTTTTAACCTAAGTTTTCGGTTTGATTATTTCTGTTTCAAATTACATCTTTATTGCTTACAAGGTTTCCTCCACAAAGAAGGTAAGTCTTGTGGACAATCAAGAACTTTTGAGTTGCTATCGTAAGTTTTGAATCTCTCTTTATACTCCATTCTCTTTTTAAAGACAAATGGAATTGAATTTGCTTAAATTCGATCCACGAGCCGAATATTCGCTCCATTAGCCGAATTTCGCTCCCATTTAGCCAAAGAAATTCGCTCCATTTAGCCGAATAAATTCGCTCCATTTAGCCGAAATTCGCTCCATTAGCCGAATAAATTCGCTCCTTTAGCCCAATTCATTTTATTGTCCAGACGATGTCAATCGAACGAATCGAACGCCGAATCAATTGAACGCAATCGAACGCAATCGAATGATTGAAATTCGATTGCCGAACGCAATCGAATGCCAATCGAATATTACCGCGATTTTCTCGATTGATTCGATTGCGTTCGATTAGTGCCTGGATTCGATTGATTCGATTGATTCAACTACGTTCGGTTGGCTTATGCATTCGACTGGTTCGACTAATCGATTCTGTTGATTAACATTGATTCTCGTTCAACATTTGAAGAGTTAAACGAGATGATAATATGAATCATTTAAGCCTGGATTCTAGAAAATGCAGATCATGCAGGCCCACATGTTTACTGCAGGTTGTGTGTCAAAGCCCGTTCGTTGCGTTGATTTATCTATCGTATCGCGATACTTAACCTCCCTAATAAGAGGCGCTCGAAATTGAAAGGAATTGAGGTAAATTGGAATCTAATTTAATCGACCACCCGTCGAATGCAGTCGAACGTAATCGAACATCAATCGAACATCAATCGAACGTAATCGAATATCAATCGAACGTAATCGAATATCAATCGAATCAATCGAATTTTACCCAGAATTTTACGTTCGATTGATATTCGATTGCGTTCGGCAATCGAATCGCAATCATTCGATTGCGTTCGATTGGAATTTTCGTTCGATTCCGTTCGATTGACATCGTCTGGTATTGTTGGACCGAATTTTTAGGTTGATAAAGCCGAATATTTCGGTTAAATTCGGCTAATGGAGCGAATTTATTTTTGAGAAGATCCCTAAGGGGCACCAAAAATTTGCTGTTAAATCTTTGAAATTGGACTTCGTGCTTCTTAAACTGCGCACTGATATCAATTTTGGTGAAATGTTCAAATTTTTTTTGCTCGCTTTGCTCGCAATAACATTATGTTTTTTTTTATCTAGTTTTGCGCCTTATGAGCAATACACAATTCTCGCGATGCATAAAAGCATTGCAAGCCTCGTTCTCAAATATTATTGCCAGGGTAACTCAACATTTGCACTTTTGTTTTAAGATTAATAGCTACCTTGGGAATACATTTTTGTAGATTTAATGTTAATATATTTGGTTTGAAAACGAGGCCTGCAATGCTTTTTATACATCTCGAGAAGAGTGTATTAGCTGACTGCAATTTAAAACATAAAAACCAAAAATGTTTGTTCAAAAAGTAATTCAAAATCCGTATTGGCTGCTTTAATAACCAGAATATACAAGAGTGAGTAACTACAGTAACTATCACTTGAAAAAGCAGGGGGGGGTCCATGTACAAAAAAGCGGCATGTATCATGGGGTGGGTGGGTGTTTTCAAAAAAAATTGCTGTTTAGTACTTGTGTACTATACATGGGGGTGTCAGGGTCAAATTTTTGATTTGCTGTTTAGTATACGTGTACTATACAGGGGGTGTCAAGGTCAAATTTCGGATTTTCTGCTTAGTATTAGTGTACTAAAAAGCCAAAATGAAATCAAATTGTGATTTATTTTAGATTTTTGTCGAAAATTTTTTTAAATTCTCAATTGTTTTTGTCAATTTTAAAGAAAATTTTTCGAAAACTTTTTTATGGGAAGAATAAAAAACTTACCCCAAAGTTTCAAGTTTTTTGGCTTAAAATTTTTATTTTATGAAGGGGTGTAGGGGTATATTTGGTAGTTTTCTGGATAGTATATTGTACTATGTAAGGGGGGTGTTGGGGTATATTTGGCAGTTTGCTTGATAGTATATTGTATTATACAGGGGGTGTCAGGGTGTATTTGGGAGTTTGCTGGATAGTATATTGTAAAATATAGGGGGTGTTGGGGTGTTTTTGGGAGTTTGCTGAATAGCATTTTGTACATTTTGTACTATAGGGGTGGGTGGGTGTTTAAAATCGAAATTTGCTACAAAGTACTGATACATGCCGCTGTTTTGTACATGGACCCCCCCCCTGGAAAAAGCTTTGTCGCCTGAGAATACCATTAACAAGTGATTTATTCTTATGTGATCGTCTATGCAAATCCTTCTGGTTAACATCAACTTGGCTCGTTCTCTGTACCAAAGCAACGAAAGCTTTGGACCTTATTTTTACGTCAATTTTTTTTACATAACTAGCTCAGGTCCGAGAGAAATGCTATTTCCTTTTTTATAAAAAGTCCTGGAAAAGTTGAAAAAAATCCTGGAAAAGTCCTTGAAAAGTCCTGGAATTTGACTTGATTTTCGGAGCGGCCACCCTGTAACTTGTGAGTCTATTGAAAACATGAGGAAAAAGAAAACATTTACAGTATGAACACAAAATTGTACAAGATCTTATCTCTCCAATCTTCTGTGAAATATATTGAGACTTCCGGTTGTTTTGACGTTTTTCAAGATTTAAAGTTCGAGCGAAAAAGGCGATTTTAGGCTATCTCTTTAATTTAATCGAATATTTCAATTTGAGAGGGGTTGACAGACTTCCAGGCTATATTCTGAGCCTTACTGGACCATTTTTGAACTTTTGGATCCTTGGATCCTCAGATCCTAAGGTCCTAAGTCCTAAGTCTAGCGTTAAAACTCAGAGTTAAAACTCTAAACTTCAAACCTACTTTAGAGCACTTATAAATCGATTGTGGTTTTAAAACTTCCTGGGGAATTTCCCATTTGTCTCATATATTTCGAGAAAGATTGTCGCTTACCAGACCTCTTATATTGAACGCGGTCTCGTATTTTACGTGTAAAATATGAAATAAGGGATTTATCGCTTCTCTCTTAGCTAATCAGATTGCTTATATTTTTCAAGTTGACGATAACACGCGAAAGTACAAAAGATTTTTGTCATACCTCTTGTGACATGAATACAATAATTAGGTATGATCTGGCTGTTCTCACACTATAAAAAAGTGAGTCACAGCCATCCTGGCTAATTATAAGGTTACCCAAAGGTATGTGCACTTTGCACTTTCTTTTTGCAACCTTTCTTAGCACCCATCTATGCTATATTAAAAAGTTATGCACTGTTTGAAAGATAATTTTTAGCAAAATAAAATTTTACTTGCTTAAATTATTTTGAAAAATTGAAAAATGAAGAGGAAAAAAATATTTCTATTTCTATTGAGCCAAAAATATCGTACAGTTCATACTATATATCATGAGGCACATAATCTTCGAGTTATATGATCGAGTTATATGGCTTCGAGTTATGAAATCTTCGAGTTAAGGCCCGTAACTCGAAATAAAAATGAAGCATTTTTATTTCGAGTTAATTTTTTAACTCGGTTTATTTATTGACCATTTTCCTCTCGAGTTATATAACTCGGATTTTTTATTCCAAATAATTTCATCGAGTTATATTCCCCGTTTTAACTCGAGAGAAAAATTATGATTTTTTCCATCGAGTTAAAATGTTGTTTTTAACTCGAAATTAAAATGGCAAATTTTTTCATCGAGTTATATAACGTATTTTAACTCGAAAGAAAAAAGGCAAATTTTTCCATCGAGTTAATAATGACAGGCTCTTTTGTCGTCGATTTCCACACATTGTGGATGGGCTATAGCTTTCTTATAATAGTAGAGTCAAATAAATATATAGAATAATCACACCAAGCATGTCTATTTTTTATTTGTCAATCACCTCATGGACAAAAACTAGACTACACTGTAAGGTTATTCGACGAAAAATGCACTGTAAGGGTGTATTTTTCGGGAAAACCACTGCGATTTTTAGCCCGCACATACCGTCAGTCCAAAATTCGACTACACCCCCTGGGCTCTTAGAGAGACTGCCTTTCGAAGATTCTGCCCATTTTTGGACTTTTTCTCACCCTAAGAGAAGAGAGACTATTTCCTCCCTCAAAATTTCAGCCAGAATTTTCATAAATTTTGGTCTAAGATTCAAGAATTTATGACCCTTTGAGGGAGTCGGTTTTTTTATTTCGGTAAATTTGGAACCCTTACAGAGACTCAATTGTTTGTTAATGGTTTTTGTACTCCTTTGAGGAACTTTCGAGGGCGTCTGAAAAGAACCCTTATTATGGCTCGCACATACCCGGCATCCATTTTGCCTAAGTGGGGGTACTTAGGCTTTAACGGTTCTAGAACCACCAGAATGCAGAAAGCATAGTCGATTGATAAGGTTTTGGGCATTTTTTGATGACGCCACTTTTTAATACAAATTCCTGTAATAGTAGGGGGAATTTTGTTCGATTTTTTGAAATCGCTCGATTGTTTTGTTAGAATCACTTGTTATACATTTTTGGAAACTTCAACCTTAGAGAAATCGAAATTACGATGTTTCCAATTTTTTTTCGGACACTTTGGTGTGATTTTCGGACAAATATGACGGTCTCAGGCAAACATCATAGGGTTAAAAATTAATGAAAATTTTAGCTTGAGAAAACGGAGACCTGTTGTATATTTTTGGAAAGCTCTCAAAAAATTAGGATTAGAAATATATTGCAAGTATAGGTGATTTCAGTACCTAACTCGAGATATTGAGCTTCAAAAAGCGCAAAAACTGGACAAAACAACTGTTTCTGGCTGAAAAACACGGTTTTCAAGGGTATGTATAACAAGTGTTTTGACCAAAACAATCGAGCGATTTTACAAAATGCCCTCTACTATAAATAAGATTTTCAAAAAGTTCTCGAAAGGCAATTCTGACTATTTTATGACGAAAAGTAAATGACGAAACTGGGGTCAATTGTAAAACTTCGTCGTTTAGAACCCCTAAAATGGCTGAAAAAATGGCCAAAAATCTGCAACATTGCTTGATTACTCAGCAAAAATTCATTTGCTTCCATGGTTTTAAACGGCTGAAATTGTTATTTGAAAAGTCAATTTTGCCATCCGACATGTACCTGACTGACAGACACAACTAACCCTATTTACGTAACTCGAAACCAATATTGTAATATTTTGAGTTCGAGTTATATAACTCGAGATCATTTTGATGGCATTTTAATTTCGAGTTATATAACTCGAAATCATTTTGACGAAATTTTCATTTCGAGTTATTTAACTTGAGATCAAAATGCTGTATAAATGATTTCGAGTTATTTTCCTTGATTTAACTCGAGACGAAAATGGTCAATAAAAAAACCGAGTTAAAAAATTAACTCGAAATAAAAATGCTTCATTTTTATTTCGAGTTACGGGCCTTAACTCGAAGATTTCTTAACTCGAAGCCATATAACTCGATCATATAACTCGAAGATTATGTGCCTCCATTTCTGCTATTCTTTTTTAAAAGTCTCTTTCTTTTTGAGGCACATAATCTTCGAGTTATATGATCGAGTTATATGGCTTCGAGTTATGAAATCTTCGAGTTAAGGCCCGTAACTCGAAATAAAAATTAAGCATTTTTTTTTTCGAGTTATTTTTTAACTCGGTTTTTTTATTGACCATTTTCCTCTCGAGTTAAATCAAGGAAAATAACTCGAAATCATTTATACAGCATTTTGATTTCAAGTTAAATAACTCGAAATGAAAATTTCATCAAAATGATTTCGAGTTATATAACTCGAAATTAAAATGCTGTATAAATGATCTCGAGTTATATAACTCGAACTCAAAATGTTACAATATTGGTTTCGAGTAACGTAAATAGGGTTAGTTGTGTCTGTCAGTTAGGTACATGTCCGATGGAAAAATTGACTTTTCAAATAACAATTTCAGCCGTTTAAAACCATGGAAGCAAATGAATTTTTGCTGAGTAATCAAGCATGTTGCAGATTTTTGGCCAATTTTTCAGCCATTTTAGGGGTTCTAAATGACGAAGTTTTACAATTGACTCCAGTTTCGTCATCTACTCTTCGTCATAAAATGAGGCACATAATCTTCGAGTTATATGATCGAGTTATATGGCTTCGAGTTATGAAATCTTCGAGTTAAGGCCCGTAACTCGAAATAAAAATGAAGCATTTTTATTTCGAGTTAATTTTTTAACTCGGTTTTTTTATTGACCATTTTCCTCTCGAGTTATATAACTCGGATTTTTTATTCCAAATAATTTCATCGAGTTATATTCCTCATTTTAACTCGAGAGAAAAATAATGATTTTTTCCATCGAGTTAAAATGCTTTCTGCATTCTGGTGGTTCTAGAACCGTTAAAGACAATCTGTGGAAATCGACGACAAAAGAGCCTGTCATCATTAACTCGATGGAAAAATTTGTCTTTTTCCTTTCGAGTTAAAATACGTTATATAACTCGATGAAAAAATTTGCCATTTTAATTTCGAGTTAAAAACAACATTTTAACTCGATGTGAAAAATCATTATTTTTCTCTCGAGTTAAAACGAGAAATATAACTCGAAGAAATTATTTGGAATAAAAAATCCGAGTTATATAACTCGAGAGGAAAATGGTCAATAAAAAAACCGAGTTAAAAAATTAACTCGAAATAAAAATGCTTCATTTTTATTTCGAGTTACGGGCCTTAACTCGAAGATTTCATAACTCGAATCCATATAACTCGATAATATAACTCGAAGATTATGTGCCTCTTTCTTTTTCCTATAAAATTGCTATTATAACGATTGTTCTTTGTACTGTTTTGAACAGATCAGATTTTTTTTTCAAGAGAAATTTTTTTCTGCACGTGTGAGAGTTGTTGCAGAGAAACTTGTATATTTTTGAGCTCTGACTGCTCACTTGGCAGCTTGAGATAGCATGGCAAACTCATGGTTCAATCTGAAATTTGTTGTAAAAGGAAAGACTAAGATTGATGAATTTGGGATTGTAAGACCCATTTTCCAAAAATGTTTAAAAGATGGAAAAGAGATTTCCGTTAGAAATGCAAAGAAAATGAAGAAAAAGTAACTCTTATTACTTATTACAGTAGAACATTTGAACATTCTTAATAACAGGTTTTTGGAAAACGAAACTCTTTCACATGAGAAAATCCTTCACATGTCAGTCTTATACATTTATATTTTAGTCATATTTTATCGATAGACTTTATTAATCACTATACTTCTTTTGTCTTCATTTACATTTATATTTTACAGTCTTATATACATTTATATTTTAGTTTATTTTTAGTCATATTTTATCGATAGACTTTATTAATCACTTTACTTCTTTTGTCTTCATTTAAAATCGATAGGAAATTTCATAAAATTTTATTTTTTTATTTCCTCCGATTTTAGATTCTAAAAAAAAAAATAATAAAAAATAAAAAGGTCAATTTTATTTTTATTTTTTTTCCATCCTCCTCTCCAAAATTTTACCTCAAAAAGCCCGTAAACCAGAAAATAAAAAAGTAGTTGCCTAAAATAGAGAAGTCAACAATATTTAAATGCAAATTTATGTCATTTCAAAGTCCTTTTTTTATTATTTCCTGAAGATCAAAGAAAAACAAAAGATATAAGTCGGTCAGTATTTTGTTCATTAATATTGCGATGGAAAACGTGTTGCTATCAACAATAAAATTTTTAATTTGATAAACTTTCTGCAAGTATCTTCCTAAGTATCTGAGTATCAAGTGTTGTATTTGTGAATCTTTAACATTTTTAAATATTTTCAAATATAATCTGAGTTATTTTTTGTTACCGTTGCTGTTTATTTATTGATATTTGCTTTTTGACGCTGCTGACCACTGTACCGGATTTATAGGACTGACACTTCTACCATATATACTATGTCAACATCATCAAACATTGTTGTACCGACAACATTATCTGGAAATAGAGGAAGCAAGAGGGGTCTGGGAGCTTGCAATGGATGTGATAAGGAAGTATGCCAGTAGAAAAAAGCCAAAGTTTTGTGTTTGATATGAGATTGGTGGCTCCTTTGTCGCTAAGGTGACCATACCCACCGAGTGTGGAAATTTGGTCAACAGAGGAAGAATCAACACCAAAGGACATTAGGGATTGTTGAGACGCTGTTTATGTTCCACAGCTACGCCCATCATTTTTGTTGTGGTTTTCTTCCCACGGTGCGCCGTTCCGCCACTATTGCATTGTGTGATCCTCATCGTTACATTTTAGCGTTCCGGGCGCCCCGTCCTCCCGTATATTCTTCTTTCGTTTTGACTGTCTCCTTCGTTCGATAGTACTACATAGCTCAGCTCATTAAAAAATTATCTATATCTTCGCATATCTTCGCTGTTTTTCGTTATTTTTACTTTATCATGGGTTTCCCGAGTGGTCGTACTACCTACATATTCACTGTTGTGGTTATTTTGTTTCGGTTCGGCACTCCTGTCAAGCGTAAGGCTGCTTCTAACCCAGCAGTCCCGACTACAGACCATGAACAATCCTCTCGACAAACGCATTACGACCCGGCTGCTGTCGCCGCTCTCCCACCGCAATAACGCTCCCTAGAGCAGTGGTCAACTCTCCCTCTGGAGGCTCTTCGCAAGTATCACAAGTATCCACATCACTTCTTACCACCACGATGTCGACCTGGTCCTCTAACCCTGTCTCGTCCACGCCGCCCCCTTCTTCGTCGTCCATCCGTAACGAGATGCTAGCCGTTTTGTCAACCATGTTTCCACTCCAGCAACCACCCACGACGCCTCAACCCTTTGCTCCCTGACGTCGACACCTCATCCACGGCTCCCTTACCCTTTCTACTTACCAACCAAACCTGCAAACACCGACTAACGTTAACCAGCTTCCTGCCATTCCAGCGACGGTTTTAGAGAAAATTAGCAAGGGTGAGTTTGTCAATTTTGATCTTCTCCTGCCTAACAATGTTCCATCAGAAACCCGCAACGCTTACTCTATTTCCCTTGATGATTCAGACCCTTCGGCTGCCCCTAGGATCCTCCTTCACAATGGCAACCAAGAATTAAGGTCACCGATATCCACTCCTGGTTCTTGGCATGGTCACTGTTTTCCAGGCTTTCATCATATTTTATCCTCATCTTGCTGGCCAATTGGCCAAGTATCAAATCTACATCGCTAAAATTGCCAAACATTTCAATTTTCGTTCTTGGTATGCCTATGACCAGGCTTTTAGACTATTCATTGCTAATAATCCATCAGAAAGGTGGGACGTTACTAATATGGATGTATTTAACACTCGGGGCTGTTACATATACGTTCACGAGTTTGGCCGTCGGGGCCGTTACATTTTACATTCGTATCATTCATTCCCCCGTCGGGCCGTGCCTGCCCGCCGGGGCTTAAGTTTGCCTCTAGCCTTAAGCATGATCAACATCCCCTTATTCATCCCAAATCCCGCCTAACACACACCTCGTTTCGACTATCAAATTCAGAATATATTCATTTCGTTTCTACCATACATTTACTTGTCCGTTTATTTCCTACACCGCTTTAAGAAGACGTCCGGCCGTAAGCGTGTGATGCAATTAATTCAGTGCTTCGGTTCACATGCAAGCATCTACAAGCACCGATTAACCAGCCGGAATATGCTGTGTCTTTTCCAGCTGATGAAAAAAACAGTTTTACACCTGACAGAAACATAGCATCTGAAATGCTACTCGTTCAAGATGCTGTTGAGAAAGGAGAGACTGTTTCTAAAATTTCCCCAAAATCCTACACAGTTAAACCCCAAGTCACATCAACTGCTGAAATGGGTTTTAGAATAACAAAAAAACTGAGAATGGAGAAGATATTTTGAAATGTTGTGCCAATGAGTGCTCCAAGAAACTTGGTCGCACAAAACAGGTGAGATTCATGGTAACCAATGGAAAAGTTCCCCCGAAATTTCTGTGCATAGATGACCACACTATAAAGCTCATGTACAATGATCCAAGAGAATTTATTTTTTGTGACGGCTCGGGGATGGGTCAATTATAGCCTAAGAGACTGCCAGGGTAGCCGAGAAAAGGAACTCTGTTCCAAAGAAGCACTTGCACCTCAGAGAGGTAGTACGTCGAAAACACAAAAACAACTTCACCACAAGTGATTATTTACCAAGAACGGTATGACAGTTTTGAATTCATATGCTAAAGCTACAAAAAACCTCACATTCGATCATATTAAAACCAATAGAGCCAAGGACAAAACGTGGGTACTGGAGGGCGTGTTTCCAAGTAGACACGTGTGCCCTCCAGAAACCACATATGAGGCTCTGGTTTACGAGGATATCGTAAGATTTATTGGAAGCGATGACATTTTATCGATCCACGTATCTAATTCGAAACGAATAACGATATACATACGCGATAAAAAGAGCTTCGAAAAGTTACTACAAAAAGGGTTGAGGTACAAGAGCAAACAAGGAAGATGGGAATTTTTGAGATTTCAGCCGAAAAACACGGGTGGAGCATCATGGACCCTAACCTTTTTGCAAGTGCCAAGAAACTATCAAGCAACCGACCTTTTAAATTACTGTCAAAAATTTGGACTGGTTAGAACAATCTACAGAAAACGTTTGTCATCGGGAGTACATGAATTTTTCGGTGCCAACATCGTGGCGAGATTCATGGTTACTAATGGGAAAGTACCACACGATCAAATTAATGTACAACGACCCAAGAGAATTCATTTTTTGTGACGGCTCGGGGATGGATCTGACCGAAGGGGTGGAGGAGGTCTCTAGGTCATCTCGAACCCAGCCTGGGCACGAAGAAGCAGTCGTGCCTAGCACAGAAAGAGTTCAACTTTGGCAAAGATGAAGATGGGAAAATAGTACAACAAATTACAATTAAAAACTGTAAAGACGATGCTATTGTAGTAGACGAAGAGAAATCTGAACAAAACACCAAACCAAAACCTAAAAAGGAAACTAAAAAGGAACAAACTTAAAAGAGAAACTTAAAAGTGGAAGAGATAGAGAACACCACGAATCCTGCACTAGAAACTCTGACAAAGATATTGCAGTTATGTTGTCAGGGGAAGACTTTCTTTGGTGTACCACCAAGGTTTTTCATAAAATCAGTAAAACTGCGAGACAAATAAATTTAGACTTTAATAATATGAATATAACAATTTTTGCCACCTGTGGAATTTGACAAATTTTGAAAGAATAGGAATTACTCCGCAACAATTTCTCGATCAACAAGACACTTCTTCAAAGGTCAACACTAAAACGTAACAAAAAGAAAAACCTCAAAAATCTCAAAACACCGAATCAAAGATAGGATCTTCCAAAAAACCGGAAATCACCGAATCAAAGATAGGAAAAACAAAACCAACGCTTCACCTATAAAAACGAGTAAACCGGACGTCGATATGGACACCGGAACCGAAGATCAACAAGTCTCACCCTCCGGTGAGGCGAAAATTGACTTCACGAAAATCATTGAACAAATCATCCCCCAAGACCGGGAAGTTAGAAAGGAGGAAGGGAAAGGCCTTATCCGCCAAAGAAGAGACTTTTCAGATGACCAGGAGACGATCTCCAAAAGAGGAAAAACGGAATCGCCAAAACAGGATGACCCACCTGGGCTGGGGGAGGGTGTCCAGGAGACCGAGTCTGCCCTTGAAGGGAAGATCCCCCCTGAGTCTAATCTGGAAGTTAACTTAGTGGAACCAAATCTCGAAAACATGGCAACCCCGGTGATCCCTGAAACTCCCTTGGAACAACAACCACTAGAGGAAATTGACCAGAGGGAGGAGGAGGGAGAAGTGGAACTTGACTACAATGAGGAAAGCCCAACTCGAACACTCTCTCAAAAATACGAAAGTGAAGGGGACACAATTATCTCTGACGAAACCTTCCCAGACGCTGACTCTGAGAAACTTCAGGTAGATGAGGGGGAAAACTCTGACAAAATTGAGCAATACGAGGACACCCAGTAAACACCACCCGGTGAAGACGGTAATTTTGACGAAATCAAAGAATTCTCAGGCACTAGTTCAAAACCCGATGCTCACTCAACACCTAGTTCCACACACAGTCCAACCCCATCTTTTTCGCACTTTGAACCAACACTCGACTTGAAATCCTTGGGAGAAGAACAAACCAAAATTTTCATGAGGAAGATCCAAAATAGGAATAAAACAATAAAAGCTGATATAAAACGGGTTAGACGAGGAAACCCTGAGAACTATAAGTCAAAGGAAAACTTTAAGAATTGGACCACCGAAAAAACCAAAATTCAAAAAGACGTAGAAAAACTAAGGAGGTTGAAACCCAATTTGTGGAAAAAGCCAAACCTTCTGGAACCCGTCACTTTCAGACCATCCTCCGGAACAGCGGTAAACCCCCCCCCAAAGTCATTCGAAGCCAAAAAGCTGAAGAAATGGCCAAGACAGAGGCAAACACCGGGGGGGGGGGACTAGCCGCTGACAAAAAGGAAATGCTCGACCGGGTGACCCCAGATCGACACCCAAACGTCCCCTTGACAAAATTCGAATTTAATGCGCTTTGGAAAAAATTGAGGGAAGATCATAGGAACGCAGAAACCTACCCAAAACTGGAACCCAGAATAGCAAATGGGAAGCTAATGAGAATGGGATCCATCACATCTCTGATGTGTGGGGTTGTTGCAGGGATATACCTCCAAAACGTAGCGAAAATGCTTTGCATCAAATATCCATCCTTCGTCAAATATCTAATTGCCCCAAAAGAAATAAAGAAAGCGCTTATCACGAATGCTTGTGTGATCAAAACCCCTTTCGCTACCCAAAATGCGGATATAGAAGCAATCAACAACTCCATGAAGATCAGATTAAACCTTGGGGAGGAATGCGATGATAGCCTATACCAACTATACCAGAAACATCCTAATTTTTTCGATATTCCTAACTAAAAATGACTGAAAAAAATATTTGTATTTCAAAAAATTTTTCTATTTTAACATATAAACGGTATGCGTGATGCCCATAGGAGAGTGGCTCAATTTGCTGAGCTAGTGAGGTGTCAGGCAGACTTCATTTTTCTTCAAGAAACTCATCATGATGGCACAGACAAGTGGAAAAACCGGAAGCCTAAAGCCAAGACAGGCAAACACCGGGGGGGGGGGGGGGACTAGCCGCTGACAAAAAGGAAATGCTCGACCGGGTGACCCCAGATCGACACCCAAACGTCCCCTTGACAAAATTCGAATTTAATGCGCTTTGGAAAAAATTGAGGGAAGATCATAGGAACGCAGAAACCTACCCAAAACTGGAACCCAGAATAGCAAATGGGAAGCTAATGAGAATGGGATCCATCACATCTCTGATGTGTGGGGTTGTTGCAGGGATATACCTCCAAAACGTAGCGAAAATGCTTTGCATCAAATATCCATCCTTCGTCAAAGATCTAATTGCCCCAAAAGAAATAAAGAAAGCGCTTATCACGAATGCTTGTGTGATCAAAACCCCTTTCGCTACCCAAAATGCGGATATAGAAGCAATCAACAACTCCATGAAGATCAGATTAAACCTTGGGGAGGAATGCGATGATAGCCTATACCAACTTTACCAGAAACATCCTAATTTTTTCGATATTCCTAACTAAAAATGACTGAAAAAAATATTTGTATTTCAAAAAAATTTTCTATTTTAACATATAAACGGTATGCGTGATGCCCATAGGAGAGTGGCTCAATTTGCTGAGCTAGTGAGGTGTCAGGCAGACTTCATTTTTCTTCAAGAAACTCATCATGATGGCACAGACAAGTGGAAAAACCGGTGGCCTAAAGAGAAATCCCGCTTAACCATCTTTTGTGGGAACGACCCCTTGATTTTAGGGGGAGATTTTAACTTTGTGGAAGACCCCTTTCGTGACAGAGTGGGAGGGGATGTGACCCTACCCCAGTTCACCAGGGGGAGGGAAGAGTTTCAAGAGATTACACGCTCCTTTGACCTCCAGGATCAGTTTTTAACTGTGGGAAAGAAAAGGAACGAGTACACCTGGAGAAACTCAAAAGGCACTACCAGGAGTAGGTTGGATCGTTTTTACGTCAGCACCCGGGGGGGGGGGCATTCATCCTGTGGAACTTAACACTATTAATAAACCTCATTGATCATTCATTCATCCTGTGGAACTTGACACTATTAATAAACCTCAAGATCATTCATTCATCCTGTGGAACTTAACACTATTAATAAACCTCAAGATCATTCATTCATCCTGTGGAACTTAACACTATTAATAAACCTCAAGATCATTCATTCATCCTGTGGAACTTAACACTATTAATAAACCTCAAGATCATTCATTCATCCTGTGGAACTTAACACTATTAATAAACCTCAAGATCATTCATTCATCCTGTGGAACTTAACACTATTAATAAACCTCAAGATCATTCATTTCAATGTGGAACTTAACACTATTAATAAACCTCAGACATTCATTCATCCTGGATCATCCTGGAACTTAACACTATTAATAAACCTCAAGATCATTCATTCATCCTGTGGAACTTAACACTATTAATAAACCTCAAGATCATTCATTCATCCTGTGGAACTTAACACTATTAATAAACCTCAAGATCATTCACCTATTTTTCTTAATTTCAAAACTACTTTTGAACATCAGAGGGGAGAAGGTTTTTGGAAACTGAACACCTCCCTTCTAGATTCAAGCTCCTACAAGGAACTCGTCAGTGGAGTCATACAATCTTCAATGGCCCAACCTTTGGAGAATATTTCTGTATGGTGGGATATTCTCAAGGAGGCAATTAAGGATGAATCCATAAGGGCCTCCAAAGAATAAAAATTGAGAATGTCCGACGCCAAGAAAGCACTACAGAATAAACTCGATGGCCTGATTTTGAAATCCGGGGAAGAGGACGTTAATGCCCAGATAGTGGACTTACTCTCTCCAGCTGGAGCCTCAATTTTTCCCAACCATCATCTTGTTTGTTCCTGTACCGTAACCCCTTCTGTAGTAGTTTGTCAGAGCTCTTTTTATCCCGAATGTAGATTGTGATTCGTTTTGAATTTGAGACATGTATGGATAATATGTCGTCATTTCCAATGAGTCGTATGATGTCCTCAAAAACCAGAGCCTCGTATGTGGTATCTGGAGGGCATATGTGTCTACTTGGAAGCACGCCTTCCAGTACCCATGTCTTTTCCTTGGCTCTATTGGTTTTTATTCGGTCAGAAGTGAGATTTGTTCTCCATACGGTTTGTGCCCGATAATCAATAATTTGTTCCAATCAATGACTAATTGATAACCTCAATAGATTGGAGGGGGTTTCAGCTTTTACGTAGGAACAGATCTTTTTTTGTATATATATTATATACAGAATTTTACAAAAAATAGACTAGACTGTATAAGGTATTACCGTCAGGTTGT
Source organism: Clytia hemisphaerica (assembly GCF_902728285.1). Lineage (NCBI taxonomy): Eukaryota > Metazoa > Cnidaria > Hydrozoa > Leptothecata > Clytiidae > Clytia > Clytia hemisphaerica. The sequence goes on from NW_027103528.1 coordinate 3,156,477, forward strand.
CTAATCCCGAGCACCCCCTATCTATCTATTCATTGAAACCCCCCCATTAGATATCAATTAATACAGATAATTAAAAGGTAATTGATAATTAGCCATTGATTGGTTATCGATTTACTCTTAAATGGTCGACGGGTTATTGGTTAACTGTACAGTAGAACCAATTTACAATTGATAGCCAATTAATAATGTATCACAACAAATCAATTTGGTCTTGCATCTTCTAGCTTAAAAACTTCTTTATACTAGGTAACAGGAAAGAAACTATGTGTACATTTGCACTTGGTCATTTTGCCAAGACAAAAGATGGAAAACATTTTCATTCCTACATCTGAAAATTCAACACCTATATCTGCTACATCCACATCTAAGAAAGCAACAACCATTTCTTCAACGCTGACATCTAAAAAAAGCAACACCCACATCTGCTACATCCACATCTAAACTAGAACAGTGCTCACATCACTGGATAACGACCGCCTTAAATTTGATGAAGAATTCATCGGTTTAACAATGATCCACTTCGACACTCTCGTTTGCGTGATTTAACTTGAAAATATGGATATTTTTTATAAGCATTGCACTTATAAGCATATCTAGGCTCAGATATGGGGAAAAATTAAGCATATGGCAAACATTACTTGAGCCTACGAAAAATGTTTTTTTCCTGATTTTGGCTGGAATTTCAGTATTTCCCTAAATTTGTTTTAGATTTAGGCATCCACTCAAGCATTTTTCAGCCTTATTAAGCTTTGGACCTAAGCATCTCTGAGCCTGTTTTCGGATTTTTGTATGCTTATAAAAAAACATGTTTAAGTTGCTTAACGAACTATGTAAAACTGATGAGCTAGTATAGTATTATTTTGAGTTGTTTAATCACTTGTGGTTTGAATCAGAAGCTGATAAATACTTTAAGTTTTTTTATTTACTTAACATTTATCTCCCTAGCGGGGCGCCACAGCATGTTTTTCATCTATTCATGATTAACATCGTTAACTCCGAAAAAATGCTTTTATTATCTCCGTAGTAAAACGCCACACATTTCAGAAAACAAGCGATTCTACGAATATCTCAAATTTGTCTCAGCTGCTCAAACCTTTAACCGACAAAATTCTGCAAAACGTGCAGAATGGGCGAGTCAAATTTTAAAATATTCAAAAGGATAGCACAGTTGTGACAAATTTTGAATCCAACTTTTTTACCCGTATACAGCTCGGAAAATTAACCGCCTTCGGCGGTCGAAAAGCAACAACCACTTCTTCAACGCTGACATCTGAAAAAGCAACACCCACATCTGCTACATCCACATCTAAGAAAGCAACAACCACTTCTTCAACGCTGACATCTAAAAAAAGCAACACCCACATCTGCTACATCCACATCTAAAAAAGCAACAACCACTTCTTCAACGCTGACATCTAAAAAAGCAACACCCACATCTGCTACATCCACATCTAAAAAAGCAACAACCACTTCTTCAACGCTGACATCTGAAAATTCAACACCTATATCTGCTACATCCACATCTAAGGAAGCAACAACTACTTCTTCAACACTGACATCTGAAAATTCAACACAACCTGGCTGGCAACCCTGTCCATTCTCGGTATCGCTTCTCGGCCTAATGGCTAAGATCAAGCTGACTGCTTTTTTTTAGTACCGTTAAGCACCGTAAGTCTGCCCGTAACCCGGTTGTTTTGCATTGGGCAAAAATTCAAAATACGGCTGGAGAACCGGGAAAAGCGAAAGAAGAAAGAAGAAACCTGCACCGGTTGGACCGGAGGTCGCACCACAAGTGCTCTACTCTTATATCAAGGCCCTTGGTGTGGCCAGCGGTCCACTGGGACCGTCAGACTGGCCCGAGTGGGCCAGTCCAGTGAAGATATCGAGCCATAAGTTGGATTTCCGTGAGGGAAATCACTTGTGGTTCACTGTGAAGAAACCCGAAGAACCTCGGTGAGAAATAAATAAACATGACAACGATACGAACAAAACGACATAATGAAGTGGAAATTTTTCAATTTGAGGGAACATTACCCAAAAACACATATAAACACAAAGAAGAGAACTTCTACGAATTCCTAGTGTACTATGGGCTGGAGGGGAAGGTACATCAGGAGGATATATTATCAATCCACGTCTAGAGAAACACGAGAGTAACTCTTCATCTAACACCCAGTGGTCAATTGAACTTTGGGCCAGAACAATCTTTAAACGTCCCAACCAATGCCTCTGGTACAAGACAGGCGGCGTATTCACTTAAACAATGCGACCTGAAGAGTCCTTCCTGGACAATTAGCCTACTCCAAGTCCCTGGAAATTATACAGGTGGGGAGAAAGAGCTTTTGGAGTTCCTAAAACAGTACGGACATTTAAAACATATCACTAGAAATAAAATCCATTCCTTAGAACAAGGAGAGTTCAACGGGCCGAACCTCCTTGCTCGATTCTCGATAACTAACAGCAATATTCCGCCCAACTTTATCGATCTTGACGATCATATCATCACGTTAAAATTTTCAGACCCTACACAAAGTACTTTTATTGCGATAAGTCCAACAGCTCTATTCTCGGGGAGGGAGGCGAAACTGACGTCCGACCTCTTGCCCAAAAAGTGACTACACCGGAGCTTGTGAAAAACCCAACTAAAGCTGGGTTGGGAAGTGGGGTTTCGGAAAAAACAATACCGTTATCCACAACCGAACAGAAGAACCGAAAGTCAAGTGAACAGCAGAAAGAACAGCTAGTTAAACGAGTGGACGACGGTAAAGTGAAAGGAAGCAAAACAAGAATTGGAAGAAAGAAAGGTAATATCCAATATGAACTAGATCTGCCAAAAGCAGGCATACAAAGAATTACTGATCTACGAACAGTTCTAGACAAGATTCATATTGAAGGTATTGCAAGGAAAAAACTTACGATATGCGAGAATACAGCAAAAGACATAGCTATTTACAAAGGCAAGAAAACACCTAATAATTTTTTTTAGAAAATCGGGCTCCGTCACTTTTTAGGAATCATCATTTTGCATCATTGTGCCAAAACAACAGAAAAAAGTAATGAGCCAATCCCGAGAAAAGCTGGTAACAGACGAAAGAACGAACGGACGAACATGGGTTAATTTAATAAGATTGAGAAAGTAGCAGTGAAGATTTCACAAGTCAGCGCATTTAAGAAAGTCAGTAATTTCTAATTTTCCTTACTTGCGGTTGAATTTGTAGCGTTGCTTCTATGAAGCACCTTTTGTTCTCTTTTAGCCAAAAAAATTACACATGATTTTGTTGATTATTTTTCATTTTAGATTAGCCCCACTGGATTTGCCGTTCCTACTACTATCGATGATAGTAGTTTGTTGGAATTACATGAACTTTACGTTACATTGAAGAAAAGAACCCTGGCCTTAAGATTGGATTTTCCAAATTCTGTTCTCCCCGACCAAAATGGTACTTTAATGGGATAAATTTTCGCGGGGATTAAATTTCGCGGTTGAGCTCATCCGCGAAATTTTAAGATTTCGCGGGGATTAATTTTCGCGGATAAGGGATTTCCTGATTTTTCGCGGGGATTTAATTTCGCGGATTGAGGTACAAATTAAAATTTTTGAAAAGGGTCAAAACATTGAAATAAATTTTTCCAGGAAAATTAAGAATTTTTTTTTTCAAGTAATAAGAGGGTGTTTTGGAATAGGGCGAGGAGATATGTATTACAAAGAACACTGTTTGCAAATGCTGCTGCCAAAACAAAGCTTCCGAGTAAACCAGAAAACCCATCTGTTATCCCGAAGACATCTAATGCGCCTATTTTGTTAGATTAGGAAGTTTTTTAACTTGTTGAAAGAAGCAAAATCAGCGATCACTTTAGATAAAAAATTTTCCAATACATCTTCCAAGTTTGTAAATTTGTGAAAAAAATTTTGAGGAAAACGATTTTTTGCTAACAAGCATATCGAGGATTTGACCTTTTTCGAGGGTTGCGTACCCTCATGTAGAAAAAAAATAAAAAACGATAAAAATAGAAATTTCGCGGATTGCAATAAAAAAATTCACATTTTTCGCGGAAACTAATTTTCGCGGATGGGCCTTATTCAAATTTCCAATGGGACTTATTTTCGCGGATGACACTCAAATCCGCGAAATCCGCGAAAATTAATCCCCGCGAAAATTTATCCCATTAAAGTACGTTATTGCAGGTTCCTCTGGTACCCATTCAGTTTGTGTTTGCACTATTCATCAAAATACCATTTTTTTGTTAGTAGTTGGTATAAACTGAGATATTACATACAAGGATATGATTGTAAGAGTTAGGGTCCATTTGTTTCATCACTTTTTATGCCACTTATGCCACTTATGCCACCTTATTCCCATTTGTTTCATCAAAATGTGTTCAAAAGTGTTAAAAAATACTTACATTTTTACCACCTCAATTTACATTGGTCATTTGTGTTCTTTGTGTTAAAAGTGGAAGTTTGCCAAGCTTTTCCAAGCAAAAAGAAATTCGCATTTGTTTCTACATTCTGGGTCAAAAGTGGAAGAATGTTATTGTAAATGGCGGCAATAATCGAATGCATAATTACGATGCGTTTCACTTTCGTTTTCTTGTTAGTTTGTTTATATTTCCGACATAATTTATGCGACCATTATTGACGTAACTAAGAGTTCGCAAGATGGTAGATTTTCACATTTTTAACACGGTTTCCATTTGTTTCACACGATGGTGGCATTTGGGGGAAAGATGGCAAAAGTGGAAGTTTTGAGGTAAGAAACAAATGGCCCCTTACTTATTTATTCATTTATTGAGAAATTTCGCTAGCGCGCAGCTCGAAGTTGGCCTAGTGGTATAAGGCGCTGGTTTTATTTATTTAATATTTAGTTTCATTTAGTTTAATAATAGTTTTGATGGATCAATGGCGATAAATCACCATACAAAAAATGGTGTAATGGTGTGAACCCTTCAGCCTCAACTGGTTGTGTTGTCTTCAACATGGAAAATCTGGTCGATGGAGAAGGATGTTTTGATATCGAATCATGTGATATGACCAACAACAGGTTTCTTTGTCAATCGAGACAAATTCGTCCTGAGACTTTGGTTCAAGTCATTTCGAAACAAATTGAAGAAACACGAAATAAATGTATATCGTGTACGAGGGATTAATTTTTTATTATCACAGATGCTGTAACATGTTAACCTTTACAGTACAGCAGCGTAGACAAGATTCTGAGTTCCATTACTCACAGTGGCAAAAAAAGATTATGCAACACTAGTAACAATAACAACAACCCTTGAAGAGTAAAAGGAAAGTTTAATTGAAGCCATTGATTCCTTGACAAGACATTCATATCTTGTCAAAAGACAAGCCAACTTTTTGAAAACAGAGAAGGATGAATCACTGAAAAGAAATGAAGTGATTGTTCTTGGGGACTTCGCTGAGAATTATCAGTTTCTTATCCAAGGTGAGATACAATCTTATCATTGGAGTAAAAATTATTGCACGTTGCATTCAATTGTAATGTATTTTGTTGATGAAAAAGGAGAGCTCAACACGAGTCGTTTTGTTTCATTTCTGATGACAATACACATGACACTAACTTTCTGTACATGGTTAAAAAATTACTCGTAAAACATCTTAAAGCAATTACCCATCTAACAACAAGATGCTTTATTCTTTTGATTGTTATGCTGAGCAATTCAAAAATAGAAATCATTTTCTAAAATTGTGCAACCATACACTTGATATTGACATGGATGCTGAATGGGTATTTTTACCGCTAGCCATGGTAAATCTCCATGTGATGGTGTAGGTAGATATCGGTGAAACGATATGTAGCCAAAAGAAGCCTTCAGAGGGGCTTAAATGATCAAATTCTCACATATGAAGCAATGCTCGATTTGTGTGAAAAGGAGATGTTGACATGTACTATTCAAATACTCTTATCTTTAAAAGAGAAGGAAAAAACATCGAACAGCATCAAAGTACACAAAAGCTTACTGAAGAAACAGTAATGATAATCTGTTTAACAAAAAGATTGTCAAATATGGTGATACATCAAAGAAAAGTCTAAAGCGTTTTAAAAAGATTTTGCAGTCGTCTTCAAATACAAAAAAAGTTAAGATTGAGAAAGTGGCAGTGAAGATTTCACAAGTCAGCACATTTAAGAAAGTCAGTAATTTCTAATTTTCCTTACTTGCGGTTGAATTTGTAGCGTTGCTTCTATGAAGCACCTTTTGTTCTCTTTTAGCCAAAAAAATTACACATGATTTTGTTGATTATTTTTCATTTTAGATTAGCTCCACTGGATTTGCCGTTCTTTTTCCTGCCATTCCTTTTTCCGGTTGCTCGGATGCGTTTTCCGTAACGGATTACCTATCCTTTTTAAGTATTCTTCTTCTGTTATTTTAATTACATCTTTCTATATTTCTTCTTCCAACAGTGTCTGATCAACACTACTGCTTCTATTTTTTCTGGTAAAGATGACAGGTGAGGGTAGCAGGAAGTGCTTACTCTTTGGTACTACACCTGACTTGAGGCTCTGTCTTCATCTTGTCGCAATTTTGATTGGATTTGTCGTTTTTTGTTTTCTTTTATTTATTTTGGTTGATTTTACTGGATATATCTTTTAAAATGTTTTTATTTTTTATTTTACGTTCTTTTAGACTATCATTTTTTCTTGAAATAGGTATTTGATGTCCATTAGGTATTGACGCTAGCTAGTAAAGTTCGGTGACATTGACTTTCTTATACTTCACAGCAGCTGTTTAATAGACTTAATCAAAATTTCAGATAAAGCTATAAATCTCGTCCATAAATTAACTAAAGCCAATTTCCTGCACATTAACCAACTTTACCAGCTTGAATGTTTTAAATTAATTTTTAACGAAAAACATAAACTTCTCCCACCTAATTTATCTGAAATCTTTGACCTTGCTAATCAAATCCATGAGCAGGGCACTCGCCAAGCTGCTCTTGGTGGCATGCATATTCACCATCTTAATCGTTACTTTCCTATCAAAGCTCTCTCCTGCAGATTTTGGAACATACATTGCCTTGACACTTTTGACATCGAACAATCCAAATCAGTCTTCACTGATAATCTCAAAAAAAAAACTCCTGGAGCCCATTGAGGGACCTTACATTTTTTAAATTCTCAGCTAGGTACTTTTCACGTTTTATATAATCTCTTTGTTGAATCATGTCTTACATCTTTCTTACTCTCTTGGAGTATTTGTGTTGTTTGCTATCATTTTGACATAATTTGATTTTTTGTTTGTTTGTTTTGTTTTTTGTTTTTTGTTTTCTTTTTTTCTATTATTTTATCATTTTCTGATATAAATTTTTTCCTTAGATTTTAACTCTTTTATTTCTGTTAACATTTACTGTTCCATATTTTGTATTTTCATTTTCATTTTCTTGGAACCAATATTTTGATCTTTAATCATTAATTTTTCTTGCAAAGTGTACATAGCACGAGAGCCACCAATGGTTAAAAACTTATGTACATAGTTTCTTTCTTTATGTTATTCAATTTGAAATAAACCTAACCTAACCTAACCTAACCTAAAATTGAAAATAAATCTAGTTGTACTCCTTATTGGTCTGAGGATTTCATTCTTCTCAGAAATTGCTAAAAACTACAGACTGGTGATAAAGGGAAACCTGATGCTGAACTAGACAAGTTTAAAGAAGAGCTGTTGACATCTACATGTCGAAAAAAGATCGAAATTTGGATGAGGCATCAACTCCATCATCAAAACCAAGTATTAAACTCATCTGATAATGAGATGAGTGACTTCAGGGAGAGTGAAGAGGTAGGTCTAGAAAATGGTGATGATATCATTTAACACTTTAGCTGACTATCTATTGTTACACGCTTAGTTTTATTTACATTGTTAGACAGATTTCTTTACATTTTACCTAGATTTTTGTTTCGATACATTGTGAGGCATTTTTCTTTATTTTTAGGTTCCTTATAACTTTTTGATAGGGATGATTCATCTTAGATGAAACTTTTTCAGATATGACACATTATTAGTAAAACATTTTATCTAAGTTTATGTTTTCATACATTGTGAAGCATATTTTCTTTGTATGATGAGTTTGGAAGAGTAAAATGACAAAGAGGAGGATAGCAAAATAATCAATGGGTAACATGTCACTGATATACAGGATGAATTAAACATCTTATTTAGAAAAGAATCAGATTTGAACAAAAGAGATAACTGGGTATCAGTTGCATTTCCACATAATTTGGTTAATGATAGTGATGTAGAAGATTCAGAAAGTTCACCGATCAACTTCATAAAGCCAACATCAATGAAGACAAACAAACTTTTTGGCCAAAATTTCATTCTGTTTGAGGAAGATGATAAGACATAAGCCTTTTGACAAGAGATGAACCAATGAAACTTCTTTTATATAGGCTGATCTTTTCATAAGGCCATTTTGAAAGATTGTCTACACAATTCATCTCCACATAACAATTATGTCTGATTTTCAGAATGGTTCAAGGACTATAACTGGGATTTGTAGAACAATTTTGATAAAAATACTGCTATGACTTTTTAGGTCATTATTATCAAAAACCTCTCAGAAATGACTCGATTTTCAACAAAACATCATAGTATGTTCTTACCAACAAAACAACAAGCAAGCTTCAATTGGGTGACTTTCAATGGCCTGCCACTGATAAAAGAGCAATATTAATCTTGATATTCATATATTACCACCAGAAATATTTCTGTTTGCACATTCTCAGTTCAACTTTTAAGCTCCTTGGAAGCTTATCCAACTCTTTGCTTCCATCAAACGTTTCACAACAACATAATAAAGCAGTGTCCTTGAGTGTTCTGCAACCTAAAGGAAGAAATGAGAATCAAGTGAAGAATTGTTCAATTTTTAAACTATTTTTTTAGAACTAGCTAAATTCTAAAATAAGAGAATAAAATATCACATCCAATCTTTCTTTTCAACACTAAATCTCTCAACAATTAAAAAATCTTCAAACAAGATGGCATCAATGTAAAGTGTTTTATAAAAAAGTTGTTGCATACCTGGTTTTAACAGGAGGACTTCAAAGTGATCATCATTATTTGCATCACTGGATGTTTCATTTCCATTCAATGTCCATTTAGAATTTCTCCCTCCATTTTCTCTGGCAAGCCAACTAACTGGATTTGGGGGAAAGAAATATCGCTTTCCATTCATCAGAGCTTGAGTGCGCCCTGGTAGCAAAGCAACCCAGAAATGATTTACAAATGTCACAAGTTGAAATCCTTCATCTGTACGGTTAGAAGGATTTATCTCAGCATAGAGAATAGGATTCCCTTGAAAATCGATCCAGTATAAGAAAGCCACATCGTCCGTTAAATTTTTAAATTCTACTTTTGATTCAACATTACTTTGCTTTGATTTGATCTGGTTTCCACGAATTTTGAACCTTGGTCGAAAGCTAGCTTCCATTTATTTATTAATTTTTTAGTTACTGGAAATCAAAACATGATGAAAATCTATGAAGTATGAGGTGAAGAGAAAAAATACTAAGCACAACCATTGACATAGATAAAGTTCTAAACTAATAGTATAATTTAAAAAGATGTAGAGTATTACCTTATTTGCAAACAAACTCAGTAAAAACATACTCACTTTTTCTGAAGACTTTTGGTGGTATTCCCAAGGCAATAAAAATATTTTGTTATGAAAGTCAACCATAGCTTCAGCCAGGTTTCAGGTTTAGCTCCCCCCAAAAAATTGCCTTGTGCTAGGTCCCCTAACACTTAAGGTCCATTCGAGCATCCATCAACACACACATAAAATTTTTTAAGTAGAGTAATCAAGCACACACTGTAAGTTTAATCTCTGAGCAGATTCCATTACTTTGTGCATGGAACAAGGCCATGGCGCAGCACTTTGATCTTTTCACCCAGATTTGGGATGAATATAAAATGAGCTTTTGAGTGAGGTGATTAGTTGTTAGTAAAACAAAACAATTGCACCAAAATCAACAGTCAATCATATACATATACATTAGAGCCCAGTCACTTTTGCCTTTAGTTTTCAAGCAATAGGCAACGCAGTTTTGGCAATGTAAGGCCAATAAAATGATGAAAGATTTTCTTTTAAGGGGGCAAACCCTCACTGGGAAGCTTTCCCTGCTCAAAATCGAACCTCTGTTTGCTTTAATTCTCTTTTTTTTTTGCTTTATCTCACGCAAAATAGACATCTCAAGTTGGCAGGTCTGCAGGACTTTGTAGCTTAAAAATAAGACCGGACCTTTAGAGACTAAACCTTTCCAATTTCTTGCCAAAGGCACCTAAAAGAAAGAAGAGACTCTAAGCTATCAAACGAACTATAAACGAGCTCCTAACTTCTTCTAGATTCAGAGATATAAGCCTTTAAAGTTTGAACTAGCGATTTTCTTTAAAAACCTTAGAAAAAAATGGCTGTGGCACTTTAAGGATTAACCAATAAAGGTTTGCTTGTGAAAGTTTCATGACAACCCATGGTTGCAGTCTTTTGTACGACAAACATTTTCTTTTGTCTTTTTTATAGATTTCTTTTGTTTGTGTCTGATAAAACCTGATTTTGATCAGAAAAAAAATTCAACTACTTCCACTAAACTGCCCAAAGACCTATTGACTGTAGTACCCTCCATTTTCCTTTGTACCAATTTCTGATTTAAAAAAATCGGAAAACTGGGCTAAAATTGATTGGATTTCATTTGGAAGTTTTTATCTCACGCAAAATGGACATCTCAAGTTGGCAGGTCTGCAGGGTGCAGGACTGTAGTCGACCTTTAGAGACTAAACCTTTCCAATTTCATGCTGAATGTCCCAGGAAAAATGGGAGATTGTACCAGTAGTCCGACACTTTCTAATCCGAGAGAAAAATGCCTGACGTTGGATTTGACGAATACGTCAGTATTCCGACAACAATTTTGTCCGCAGACAATGAGTAAAAAACGAACATGTAAAACGAAATATGAATTGCCGAAGAGGAGGCACATCTTTTAAGCAACCGCGTGCTTATAAAAATCAAAGTTCTGACTTTGAGGTTGGGCTCCTAAACCTGATTTTTCTTAAATTTTGGGAAGCTTATTAGGATTAGCCTTTCAAGAGTCAAGAAATTGGATTTAGCTGTTTTTACGACCCTTCTTTTTTTGGGAAGGGGGCTGGAATTAAAGTTTGTGATTTACAATGATATTCCAGGATTAGAAAAAGTTATACCTGTTATCTTTTTTCTTTAAAGAATCAACAAGCCATCAACATCGATAAATTACACAGATTTACTCAGAAACTTTTAAAATTATCTGCCATTGAAGCTGTTCCGAAATGAACCAACCAGGTTATGTATCAGAATTCCTATGGAAGTGCTTTTCAGAAATTTGTAAAACAGCTAAATCGGCAAAAAAACTTTTCCCAGGGGTTTGAGGAAAAACAGAAACTGTTACCATTTGTTTTTTACTTAACCAGATATTTAAATTTGGGCTCAAAAATACTTAAATAAGTTAATAATATTCAATATACTATTTGCATCTCTCAGAAAATAAACACTTACAGAACGACATCGTTTATCATTTGGAACACCCCCGTATTTGGACCATTCTATCGGGGTGCAAAATAGGGAGGAAACTAAGTAGCACCCTCAGTGCAAGATTGCTGCCTCATCTTTATTCGCCCGCACGAGAATGCGAGCTAATCATTTTTTTCTCACGCGCTTTAGGGGAAAAGGAAATAGACCAGCGGCCGAGGTAGTGAATTGTGTCACTTTGTAAATGATATGGTTTGTCAACTTTTGATGCCTAGATCTCGAGATATTTTGGTTTAAATATTGAAAATTATCGATATTTTTTGCTGAGTCAGCAGTTTTTCAGCATCTTTACCCACCTTAAAAATGAAATATCTCATGATCAGAACATTGAAAGTTAACAAACCATACCATTTTCGGATACTTCTAATTCAGGGCTATCCAGCTGTGGGAATGATTTTTTCTGAAAATGCTCCCAGAAAAATGCTGACGTCATCGGAAAACGCCAAAAACGTCAATTTTTTGCCTTAAAAATGCCATTTCTCGGCACCAGGTGGTCAAAACTTAACAAATAACCCCATTTTCTTTATCTACTATTCACACTGAATCCGCTGGTAGCCTCAGATATTTGATTTTCAGAGTTCGAAAAAACCGTTAGTAAAGTTCTATTGATTAACTAAAAATCAATTCACTCAAAAACTGCAGGAGATTCGAAGGGTAAATTTTTTTTATCAACTCTACACCCTATTATATTAGGAGAATAATATCAAAAATTTGCCCTGATCTATTTTTAAGGTAACCTTTTTTGAATCTTGAACGCTGGTCTAAAAGTGATCGATATTCTTTGAAGGAAAAACGTCAGAAACAAACCCAAAAACCAATAAAGATGTATTTTGCGTAATAACTAAAACGTGAAACGTCAGCTGTTGTATCATTCCTTGGTTCTCGTTGTCACAAACGCCGGTTTAGCAAAGCCCTTAGGATGATAAAGATGGTATTGTTGATGCTCTCAAACTTTATTTTTAAGGGGAATTCGAATAAGTTTTCATCAACCACGGGAGTACATATCATATCGTAAATATCTTTTTATGCTTCAAATGGTATAAGAGATAGAATGGGACTTCTTCACCAGAAATAGTAAATAAATATAGTAAATAAATAGTAAATAAAAGCTTAGTAAATAATAAATCTTCAATTGTGAGAGTTTCTTCAGTAAGTTTGAAAGCGATTTCAATTTAATTTTAATCGAAACCGGGAACTTATTGACCTACGCAGTAAAACGTCAAATTGAGAGCGTCAATATATCATCAGTGTGTAAGAATGGAAAATATATAAAAAAAAAATGTTGCTTGCTGTATTTACGAATTTGAGGTCAACATGACGCGCCTTAGAAGACCAAATAATAACTGCATTTTCGAAAAACAATAAGATTTCTTGTTTTAAACCTGCACGAAATCCCTCTTTCATACTCAAATCAACCCTTTAGCAAAATTTGAGAAATTTTTCATAAACTCGCAGAGGAGTAGATAAGCTGAACGCATCATAAGCCCTTTTGATAGAAAAGGGGAAACTATAGACTGAATTAATCCCAAAGAACGAAAAATTACCACTTAAAATGGATTAAAACTAAAGATATGACAGATTTTATGTTTTGTTACGTCATTTGGGCTCTAAATGATGTCATCGAATGTGTAATCAGGTGTAATAAGAATAATAAATAATAATAATGTAATAAATAATAATAATATATACAAGTTCAAGGCACACGAGGGCCTCTGAGAACCGGATCTTGATTACAACTGTCTTGTCTCAAATCTTTTCGGATGTTTTTTCCAAGCTTCGTTGAGTCTTTCTTTAAAGATTTTGACAGTCTTTGCCTCTACAACATATCTTGGTAATCTATTCCAGTTTGGTATACTCCTGTAAAAGAACGAGTTGGTTTGTGCGCCTCGGAATCCATCTTTACCAAAATTTGGTATCAGCTCATCATTGTGTCTCCTGTTAGGACGTGTTCGAGTCGATAATTTAGTTGGAAGAGTATTTTTATCGTAGTAGTGGAGATGTTTGTATACTTGGACCATATCACAAAAGAGTCTCCTGAATTCAAGTGTGGGGAGGTCAAGTATGCGCAAGCGTTCTTCATAAGACATATCTTTGCAGATAGGCACGAGCCTTGTGGCGCGTCTTTGTACACCCTCGATCAAATTAACATATTTTCGAAGTTTAAGTGACCATACCTACTGAGCATACTCCAAGTGCGGACGGACAAACGAAGTATATAGTACTAGGAAGATGGATGGATTCAGATGTTCAAAGCTCCTGTTAATCACTCCTAGTATTGAATTTGCCTTCTTTACCTGCTTTGCAATATGCTCCTCGAATGAAAGTTCTGAGTCGATCACAATCCCAAGATCTTTCTCTTCAAAAACATGTTCTAGCTGATTTCCATCCAAACAATATGGATAGGCATGTTTGATGTCAGAGAATTTGCCAATAGTTAGTACGTGACATTTGTCGGGATGAAAATTTAATAACCATTCTTTCAACCACTTGACTAGCGCGTCTATATCCTGTTGGATGGAAATAGAGTCTTCGATAGTATTGACCTCTTGGAAGATTTTGGTGTCATCAGCAAAAAGGAGTATAAACGATGATATCACTCTTTCAGGAAGATCGTTGATGTAAAGAACGAACAATAACGGTCCAAGGACACTGCCCTGTGGGATACCACTAACCACGTGATCCATTGTCGAAAATGATTTATTTACTTTCACTGATTGGGTTCGTCCATTTAAAAATGATTTTACCCAAGACATTATCGGACCATCTATGCCGTATGCTAATAGTTTCTTGCATAAACGACGATAAGGTACAGTGTCAAAGGCCTTTGCGAAATCAAAATAGATACTATCAATCACTTTTCCCTCCGATGTACTTTCACAACACGTATCCAAGTAATACAACAGTTGCGTAACGGTGGATCGATTTTTGATAAAACCATATTGCTTGTTCGATAAAAGACGTTGATCAAGAAGATGCTCCATAATATGCTTTCTCACTATTGACTCCATCAACTTGCATACTATTGATGTCAAACTTACAGGTCGATAATTTACTGCAAGATTTTGAGCACCTTTGTTCTTATATATGGGTATTACGTGAGCTTCTTTCCAATCCTTCGATAGAGACCCTTCCTTTAGTGATGTGTTCATTATTACTGCAAGAGGTTCAGAGATGTAGTCAGATAACGACAGTAGCATCTTAGGATGTATTCCATCAGGACCGAATGATTTATTTTGATTTAGATGTTTTATTTCGATCTGGATCATTTCTTTTGTTATGTATATGGATTTCATCGATTACGGACTCAGTTCTTTTCTCAAAGTCCGATAGCTCCCCAGGAGGCTCTCTTGTGAAAACACAGTAGAACTGACGTTGAAGTATATTCCCCTTTTCATGGTGTTAAATAGGTATTTACCAACCTAGTGATTGCTGATCCTTGCTTGACCGGATGCAATATAAACCAATATAATAAGTCTTCCCAACAGAAGACTTGATGAACACAATCCAACTTGAACCAACACAAGAATCAATATGAACGTTTACCATTTACAGATTACACATAAATCCCCACTGGCTATCATATATTATTGTTTATCACTTTGTATTATTCATCTATAAGGTAGAGATTAACACATGGTCTTCATGTTTCAAAGAATTTTTGTCATTTGGTGCCTCAAGTTATGATGATATAAACCGTATAAAACCGTAATAAACTTTTCACTCTACTGTAACTATATCTTCATTGACCAAATATATGCTCGTGATGATTTCCGATCCAATGAGGGGTCAATCATTCCTTAAATCCTTCTCAAACTCTAGATATTGTATTTTTCAGTTTTTGATGACGTCATCGGACTTAAGATGCCTCAATTTGAATATATTTAATTTCGAAAGTCTCTATATACCCACTCTTACCCCTCCTAACTTATTTTCCATTAAAATTCTCGATCCAATGAGGGGTCAACAACCTCCCAACTCCTTTTCAAACTTGAGATATCGCATTTTGAAGTTTTTCCCAAACTTGTGTTGTGACGTCATTGCGTCCCGTTCTAATGTTGTCAACGGTCAATTCATAAATTTTGGAATTTTTGTGGTAACGGGTAGCTTATGCCCCAAAGGTCCCAAAAAAACAAAAAACGTCAATTATTTCCACTGGAATGTGGGTTTTTAAATTTGCGCAAGATTTGCACTGCAACGACTTTTTCATAGATTACCATATCTGTATACTCTTACGGTTATGGGAAGCCTGTGATAGACGGAGATGTATCTTAATGCTGGGCTAGCGTTACGTAAATTTCCGTATCGTTTCCACTGGTTTCCACCCGTTTCCATATCGTTTCTGTGTCGTTTCCACCCGTTTCTGTGTCGTTTCCACCCGTTTCACCTTTTAGTTACTACGTGTATTTTGCTGTTGAGAATCGATCCTGTGAATATGAAAAATTTCCGCTTTGTGTTTTTTTCGGAACGCTGAAAAACTCTAATTTCGATCTTCCCTTATTAAGGTAAAAGGATTGCGAGATTTGGGTTAGCAAGGCAGTTTAAAAAGCTGGCAAAATTGTAATCCTCAAAAATCAAAGTTCCAGCCTCACTGAAAGGTGGTGCATTCTTTTTGTTATAAGAAAAAAATCAGTAATAATAAAATTTTTGAACAAAGGAAACGTCATCGACATAAAAAGTCTGACAAATTTACCGACTCACAGACTCAATTCTACACAATTTTCGAGTCGGTCGGGCGACGCGAAACAAAGAAATTTGTGTGCCGCCCAATATTATCTCAGTGAAAAACTCTTATTCAACATTCGACCCTCTAAAATCTTTCGTTTTCGGACTAAAGTGACGTCGGAAAAAGACTTCTAAATTGTTAATTTATTTTTTAGATTTGGACTATTTTACTGTACTGTTGGACTAGAAAGTGTCGGACTAGTGACATGCACCCGGAAAAATAACAGGATTCCAGAAAAGTATGGCAAGAATCTTAGTGTGGAAATGGGAATCTTATACAAAACAACGGTACACCCCCCACTCAGGTCTGATCTAACATCTCAGACATCCTCTGCATCCTGCGTAGCCTGGGAATCAAGCGTCTCTTTTATAAAATCGAGAAACCCCGTTATTGCTACTAAGTTAATGCCATAGACTTTTGTTAAGCAAAGGAAAATATGAGGAATGATAAAATTTATTAAAAGTTATTTTATATTTCGTATATAACTGAAACATCGAATCTCACACACATGTGAGGAAAATTTTGGTAAGGGATTTTTTTGTTTTCTCACAAATAAAATATAAGCTTGGATTCCCAGGCTACATCCTGCCTGCCTTGGGAGCCGGCCAGGAATTTATAGCGGCAGTATAGAAAAAAACATATAATTACAAAAATATTAGTCTCTTTTTATGTTTTATCTTTATTTTGTTTATATTTTCAACACTCTCTTTCCTTGACCAGACGATCTCAATCGAACGGAATCGACGATCGAACCAGTCGAACCAAATCGAACGCAATCTACCGATTGAAATTTGATTGTCGAACGCAATCGAATCTCAATCGAATATTACCGCAATTTTCAGATTCGGTTGATATTTGATTGCGTTTGATTGATGTTCGATTGCGTTCGATTAGGATTCGACTGCATTACAGAATTCTGCCTTACTGTGTCACAGATTTTACAGTTGAGTTCCGTAACATAACCCTTATCTTAGGGTAGTTGATCCCGACGGGAAATCAAAGGGCGTCAAACACTCTTATTTGATTTACGTTTTTATGCAATCGAACGATAATCGAATGCAGTCAAACAATAATCGAATGTAGTCGAACGACAATCGAATATTACCCAGAATTTTGACGGGAATCGAATTTCAATCGGTCGATTGCGTTCGATTTGGTTCAACTGGTTCGATTGTCGATTCCGTTTGATTGAGATCGTCTGGCCTTGAGGTGGGTTGGTCTAAAAAGCAGGGTAGCCAATTGGGGTAGCCAATTAGGCTAGGTTGTGGGGGTACCTAAATATTTTACAGACCAGAATAGAAATATCGAAAATGCATGCATCACAAGTTATTATTTAAGAAAGGGGTGTTATATCATATATAAATCATGTAAGTAAGTGATATTTTAAGTGAGAAGTTCATTAACAATTTTATTTTGAAGTTTGTTTTTAAAAACAAAACCCCCGTGCTCTATGATAATCTCATTTTCTTAACTTATGGACCCACTTGGAAGTCTTTGTAATACAGATCATCTGGCAGTGTAGTTGCAGCCTATACAAGAATTGGAATCTAAAGTCTGAAGTCGTAACTCCTTGCCAGTGAACCCGCAGAGACATTTATAGTTGGCAGACACTGACTTTAGGTTGGTTTGGAAATCGTTTTAGTTTGAAATGTAATCTTCACTTTAGATGAATACCTTTATTTATTTGGATTCATGAAAGGTTCAAGGTTTGTTTACTTTTTATTTCAAATTATTTCATTGATTTATTGAGCTGCAATAGCTGATTGAAAAACAAAGATTTTTGATAGTTATCAGCGTGGGCTTGGCCGCCATTTTGAATTTCGATTTTTTTTCTCCTGTACTCGGCAATTTAGAGGTTGTTCATAATACGCGATTTGGCTTACGCGTAACACTTGTGGCATAGAACCACATTTTACTGACCAGGGAGCATGAATCTGATTGATACTTAGATTGATCATGTATGATTCCAAAGATAAACAAAGATATAAATTACCACGTGTTAATGCACGAGGAGTAAAGAAATAGACTTTCATTATAATAGAGCTATTTCAAAGGACCTTTTGTATCTATTATAAGCTGTCATATTTAAAATTTTTGAAAGGAATTAATTGTTTGAAACATCTAAAAACATGATTTAAATTAAACAATAGATTCAATAACAAAGGATTGTTAAGATATGACAAGACTAGAGATCATATGGCCCAAAGGCGATTCCAAAGCTATTATCATCGAATTACAGCTTCACGGAAATAACAATTAAAAACATAAATAAAATCTAAACCTAAAATATTAAAAACTGTTTTGTATATATACTTTTTATTCGGGTCTGTAAATTTTCAAACGAAGCCAAGAAGGAAGACAAAATGGCGCCAGGTCTCTTGAGAAGTAACAAAGTTCAGTACCTTTGGAAAAAAGGCTATTGTGGCTGAAGTTCGAAAGGAATCTTAAATTTTATTACATGGAATCATTAACAAGATGTTGTAATAGTTATTTCCACATGAAAACAGGTTTCAGTAGGCAAAAAGAGGTATTTCATAACCTAGCCCAATTGGCAATTTCAAAAATATTTCAGCAATGGGGGGAAATGAAAAAATATCAAAACGAATCCTCTTTCGATGTTTTAGGGCTAGTTATATTGGACCATATGAATAACTTACAAACCTGCATAGTTGCTACATAGTTGCTACATAGTTGCTAACAGGACTGACAGGAGAAGCATAATCAGGGGAAGCGTTCGCGTGCAATAACTACCGCTCGAACAGGCACATGTCGATGTCTAGACTAGCTAAACGTAAACGTAAACTACAGACCATAATTTAAATTAAATATCTTATGAGAATTTGATTGTTCGTATGAATATTCTACAGTACCATATAAAAACATCAACAACTTGATAATAAATACTTTTCTTTCTATTGATTATTCATTGAATTTAAACATACAGTCATTTTGTAATCCGAACCGGAAGTCTTTATTTTCTTTAAATTTCATTTTAAAGATGGCGACATATACTTTCACTTTCGTTTTCTTCGAAGAACGCAATAAAAAGCAAAGTTGGACACTGCACTGGACAGAGTGGCTGAAGTTTCTAATAGTTTTTTCTTCGAACTGGATTTGTATTCAAACCATTTCCCGATCAAAATGGATCATGAAAGCATTCTTAAAGGTATTTTTGATCGTTTTTGGAGCTGGCGACTTTTGAATGCTTCTGAGTTTGCCACTTCAATTGGTAAACATCTGTACAGTGACAGACTGGATGAAATGAGTTTAAGCTCTTACAAACGCCGTGAAGATGAAGCTAGAAGTTTCCTAGATGAAATTAAACTTGTCAGGGCCGATTCTTCAGTAAAATCTTTATCTGAAATCAGTTCATTTAATGCAGAACTTCTTCAGGCAGACTTGGAACAGTTTGTCCACGGCTTGCAGTTCCAAACTTGTTTGTTTCCGCTGAACATGTTAGAAGGCCCTCACCTTGATTTCCCTAGGCTTCTTGATTGGATGGAGAAAAAGACACCAAAAAACTTTGAGGATATTATCACACGTTTACGTTTGTTTCCTCAGAGAGTTGATGAATTGCTAAAACTCTTGAACGAAGGGATCTACAAAGGGATAACAATGCATAAAGTTTCTGTCACAGTTCTTCCGAAAACTTTGACTGACATGAGCTGCCTTACCCCAGAAGAAGCACCGCATTTCAAGCCATTTTTGGAGAAGCCAGAAAGCTTTGATACAAACGAGTGGGAAAGTGTTGTTCAAAAAGCAAAAGATGTAATTGAGAAGGTTGTTTTGCCACAATACAAACGACTTTCTGACTTCATTGAAACCACTTACATTCATCACAGTAGACCAGAAATTGCAGCTACATCTCTCCCAAATGGAAAAGCTTTCTATGAAGCATGTTTAAAGTTCCATACAACAACCAACATGTCAGCTCAAGAAATCTTTGACAAAGGGAAAGAAGAAGTTGCAAGAATTACAGCCAAAATGGAAGAAGTTAAACACTCTGTTGGCTTTGAAGGGAGCCTAAAGGAGTTTCGTAAATACTTGAGAAGTGATCCCAAATTCAAATTCAAGTCAAAACAAGATATTTTGGATCATTACAATAAAGTTTATGCTGATATTCTTTTAGTCTTGCCAAAATTGTTTGCTAGATTGCCAGAAGCAAAATGCGAAATTGTTCCAGTTCCTGATGAAGTTGCACCAACCTTTCCAGGTGCTTATTATCTTGCCCCTCCGGAGGATGGCAGTCGTCCAGGAACTTTCTTTATCAACACCCACAATCCAACTAATCGTAATAAGTACGAAGCTGTCTCTTTAGCTTTACACGAAGCACAACCAGGTCATCATTTACAAGGTTCTTTGACAATGGAATCAGGTGAAATGCTTGCTTTCCGACGTTTTATGGAAGATCGAAATTATTATGAGCCTCCTGGTCGTTTTGCCATGAATTCCGCCTACGTTGAAGGATGGGGATTGTATTGTGAATATCTTGGTGAAGAATTAAAGCTTTACGAAGATCCATACAATTTGTTTGGTCGGCTGTCACATGAAATGTTACGTGCTTGTCGTTTGGTAGTAGATCCTGGGATGCATGCATTAGGATGGAGTCGACAACAAGCTATCGATTATCTACTTGAAAACACAGCTAGCAGCGAGGAAGATATTACTTCTGAAATCGATCGCTATATAACATGGCCAGGTCAAGCGTGTGGCTACAAAATTGGAGAAATCAAAATTAAAGAGCTTAGAGCTCACGCTGAAAAATCACTTGGTGATAAGTTTGATATTGGTAAATTCCATGATTTGATTGCTTCTATGGGAGGTGTTCCCCTTGATATTCTAGAAGAGCAAATAAATAAGTTTATTGCTGAGTATAAACGATAGATTATATTCTTTAGAAAACTGACAAAACGATCTCCGCTTTTCGAGAGCTAACGATCCTATGACGTATTGTATTGAGCTTTAGAAAACATTAAATAGTTAATTTTTTTCGTAATTTTAATTACGCCAAATTTTCTACAAAGCTATGTTATAAGTAATTATTAATTAATTATTCAATTGATAAGCAGCAGCTGTTATTATGTTAGAAGCCAATTTTGTGACTATTTTTTTTTCAATTTCGAATCAAATATTATCGAATATTTTGTGGTTTTGTTTAAAAAAATTTGATTTAAATGATACTTTTTGGAAATATTCTAATTGCAAATTCTCTTAAGCTAAGGCTACACTGATGATTTTTTCAGGCGGCTGCAATGCAATTAGCGTTGCATTGCAAGCGCGCGAGAAATTGCAAAATGTAGCACGTCAATTTTTTCTGCAATTGCTCTGCAACGCAATAAAAATATTGCAGAACAAATTGCAAGTGTCTGCAACAAAATCAGTTTGAACTGATTTTGTTGCAGAAGAATCTGCAATTTTTTGACGATGTATCTGACATTCCAATCTTATTACGTCATTCGAACGTCGGACCTTCGAAAATCGAATGTTTTGTAATTCGAATGTTTTATTTTTGAATGTTTTTTTGAAAAAGTTGTAAAATGATTGTGAGTTGTTTTTTAGCAGATAGTGACAAGATGGCTGGAAAAAAACTTTCAGATCAAGAAAAAAAGACTTTGATCATATTTTTCGAAGAAAACCCTGCATTATGGGATGGGGCCCATCCCCATAACAAATGCAAGAGAACAAAGGAGGAATTAAGGAAGAATCTTGTTGGATTATTTGACGAACTATACAGTATTGAAACTCTTGAAAAAAGTTTTCATTCGTTAAGAACTTCTTTCGTTAGGGAATGGAAGAAGAAAGTCACACACGCAGAATCTGAGGAAAAGGATATCCCGCTTAAGAAGTGGAAATTCATGGATGAAACTTCTCCAAGAGAAGCAAAGCTAAGGCAGCAGCAGCAGCAGATTTTCTTCGAGCATCCGCCATTTTTCACTTTTTCGCGCTCGGATAAAAAATGTCCCTTTAAATAACTTTCGAATGTTTTTGATAAATTCGAATGTTTTGTAGTTCGAATGTTTTGTAATTCGAATGTTTTGTAATTCGAATGTTTTTTTTGACGTTTTTCGTGGTTCCTTTTTTTAGATGGCTAGACAGCAACAATTTTCAGGCGGCTGCAATGCAACAATTGCATTGCAGCCGCCTGAAAAAACTATCAGTGTAGCCTTAGCTTTAGGTTTTTTATCAAATGATAAATGAAAATAGAAATCATCGAAAGAAATTTCGCGATTCATTTATTGTAAGGTTAAAACCCTGAATCTGTCGTTACTAAAGTTCATTCACTTTGAGTGTGTGCGATTTCTTATTTTGTCTGCTATTTCTCAGCCAATGCATTTCATCTTTCCTTTTGTGTAGTATATGCATGGCCCTTAGGGAAGCATCGGTTAAAGTACTTTTAAGGGAACTAAATTAGTTCTCACCAGAATCAAATCATTCGCTCCCTCACCAAAATTAGTTCTCGCCGAATATACCATTGCTGCCTCGCCGGAATCAACTATTTTTGTAAATTCGAAATTAACTATTTTTGCATTTTTGCTAAAAAAATATCACAACTTACATCTGAAAATGGACTTGGTCTAATGTATGGATTTTGAAAGCTGCCACCGTTTTTTATCAAAATATTGAGTTTTAGAATATACTACAGTAAGTCGGAAAAAAGTAGCTGGGAGGTTTATCTCTAGTTTAGACGGCTGAATTTATGCCCTGCCTATTATAATTGTTTGAGTAGGTGAAAAGTGGGCACAGTTTGCAGTTAAAATCTTTGCTTGGAAGTTAAAATCTTTGCTTGGAAAAGACTGAAAGAAGACATTGCATTGACGTCAAAAGATTTTTCTACAGCTAATCTTTTTTTCTTGAAGATTGAGTTTGACAACTCGATTCAAGATTGAGTTTCTACTACACCGCGGTTTCTGCCGTTATCCGGTCGCAGAAAATCCCTGAGAATATGGGTGTAATATGTGATGTTTTTTAAGAATAGGCTGCACCATTAAAAATTCATACAGGGGATGAAGGAATCTTTTCAAAAAGAAATTCTTGGAAATTTAAATAGTCCCTTGAAAATGACAAAATCTGCAAAGAAACCCTTGGAAAAAATTCACCTCAGATTACCACTTGGAAATGTTCGTCATACCCCCTTGTATGGATATGCAATGGAATGGCCATTTACCTTAAGGGAAGAAATTTTCGCCGGAATTTAATTTCGCGGTTGGTCAAATTATTTTTTTTCGCGGGAATTTAATTTCGTGGTTCATCAATTTTCGAAAAATTCGCGGGAATTTAATTTCGCGGTTGCAAGATACGAATTTGGGGGAATGCGTGAATTAAATTAAATTTCGCGGGAATTTAATTTTGCGGATTGACGATTTTGTAAAATTGCGCGGTTTTAGACCTTAAGGTAATCGAAAGTTAGTGATACAGGGGTGGAATCTAAAGATACAACGACGACACTGTAAAAGGTGAAAGTTTTCTTATAATTAAGCCATCAAACATATGTACACATAGTAGTAGTAAAAATAATTTCGATTTCACTCTCATCAAGGGTCATCTATTAAATCCAATTACCATAACTCAACCGCAAAACATTGAAAGTGTTGAAGTGTTTCAAGTTGTTTATACGAATTCCATCAAATATAACATCAAAACAACCTCACATCACAAACGTTTTGTTGAACTTCTACCATGACCTTACTATATAAAGGTGAAATCATTCTTGAAACCTTCTGATTGCAATCGATTTCAATTTAAGAAATGCCGTTACTGTGAACGCAATAGAAGTTAAAACCTTTAACAGGCTTCAAAGAATGCCATAATGTCGACTATGTCACTTTTCAAAATATCGTTTTATCAGTTCGGAAAATTCTATCATCATTTTTAAGAAAATTCGACGGCCCATTTTATCTACAGTAAATTAAAATCCGGGGGGGGGGTGTATTTAGGCAAATGGAGGGTACGGTATGTGCTGCCCTTAAGGGTACCTTTTTTGGACTTCCAAAGTCCCGCTAAGGGTCGGGAAAATAGGAAAATTTCAACTTGTTACCCCCTGAAAGATCAAAATTTGGTCAAATTTGTCTCGCTAAGGGTCGTAAAATTCCCGCAACCCTAGTATCCCCCCTCCCGGGAAAAAAAATACTCTGTATATGTGTTGATGGAGATTGAAATAAAGTATAAAAGTCACTACTGGGTGATCCATGACGCATTAAAAATTTAATTTTATACAATTCGCATAAATCATGAGGCTTTTACTTTCATAAATATTTGTCCGCTTTATTTTTTGGAGCACACCTGTATAACAAAGGCCCTTCCCAAGGAGAAACCATAACTACTGGGTGATCATCTCAATGGCTACTGGATAAATAATTTTTTTCAAAATCGAATGATGTGGTTCAACTTAAAGTTGTTTTTCTTTTCCGTTGTTTCTTTTCCGTTACTTGTCGATTACCGGACGAGTCTTCCTGAATTGTGGGTGGATTTCCGGACATTGATATACTCCGCCCCTTTCGTTTTGAAGGTTCTTTGATCTTATTTACACAGGTTATTTTTCGTTTCGCATTTTCCTTTTTATTAACAAGATCTGGGAAAACGACTTTCTTGTTTTTCCTGTTTTGTTGATTTTCGGTATTCTTTTTGCTTTTGAGATTCGAGGGAACTTTTTTCTTGACGATTGCTTGTTTACGGAAAGATGGAGAAAGCTCCTGCGACGCTAGCTTGAAGAAACAATGTAGCGCGTATAATGATGTCGTTTTGTTTGGGTTCGTGCTGGCGTTGCATCTGTTGTCCTGGCGAATGTTTCTGTTGTATGAGTTGTTGTTGTTTGTTTTATTCGTTATAAGGTAGCATGATGCTGTCGGGATCTGTGGAAGATGGAACGTGTCCCTCATCTTGATTTCTTCTTCTGCCCTTTTTTCGTCTATTGCTGAAAGTGAAAGGTACCGAATTTTAGAATATAACATAAAGGTCTAAGAAGTCCATTCATATTCAGAGGTTTACTGGTCCTTTCAAAAACGCAAATTCTTGTACGACCCTACTTTTGTTCGTTGAAGTGCCACTTCCAAAAGCTTTTATAAATGAAAATCGTAAATCTTAACTGTTTGCCTTTCTTATTCGACTAAATCTTCTTTCAATCTTAGTAACAAAACAAAAACAAAATATCAATTTTCATGTAGACTATAATCGACCATGTAATCTCACCGATTCTTATTCGAAAAATATAAGAAGATTGAAATTCATTTCAAAGAAATAACTTGTAAATGAAAAAGATGAATTATTTGCATGAAGTTGTTAAATAGATGTTGAGCTTCTAATTTTTGTATGTGTGTTTGAAGAGCTGAAATAGATCTTATCGGAGTTTTTGATTTTTTCTGCATTGTGGGATTGTTTCGGGAGTATTATAATAGAATTCCCTCGAAGAATTCCAAAGAGATTTCTATTGTAATACTCCCGAAACAATCCCACAACGCATCGCTTTTTTAGAAAAATCAAAAACTCCGATAAGGTCTATTGAAAAGAATCATGAGAATTACGCCATTTTCAAACTCTAGTCAATGCAATATTAGCTACATACAAACGAGAAAAACTTCCACAGAATATTTATAATCAAACTAATAGCTTCCCATAGAATATTTTCCATCTCGTCCCTAAAACTAGCAAAAAATGCACTCAGAGACATTGTCATTGCACTGTACGCACTTTAACACTGAGAGAATCGATACCGATTTAAAAAGACATTTTTGACAATTTGAACAAGCTCAAATGTTATGAATATAAACAAGATTTCACCTCTCTGTTGTGGTTGAAAAGCGCATTATTTTGATTGGCATGTTCAAAAGAGCCTGGAGACCAAGACTGAATCATTAAAAGATTTTTTTCTAAAAATAAAGTGTCTCTTGCGTAGGCAAAGAAAATACGTTGGTTAGAATGCTCAACTTTAAAAACAAGTTTTCTAATTTCTTTTACCCAAACTGCAGTTGGCAATGATGGCTGGTACCCAGGCTTCAAAAAATCAGTCATTCTTTCAGCATACTTAATTTAAGCCTAACTTCAAAGAGCAAAAAAATTCCCTAGTAATAAAATGTGCCAAGAAATGAAAAGACGAATAATTTCCATAAAATTGTAAAAAATATTTCATTAAGATAAAATGGAATTTT
Source organism: Clytia hemisphaerica (assembly GCF_902728285.1). Taxonomy (NCBI): domain Eukaryota; kingdom Metazoa; phylum Cnidaria; class Hydrozoa; order Leptothecata; family Clytiidae; genus Clytia; species Clytia hemisphaerica. The sequence goes on from NW_027103528.1 coordinate 3,182,920, forward strand.
CCACCAACAATTCGAAATAAATAACAACAAAAAGAAATTTTAAATTATTCGCATAAAAAATTCTCAATTTTCAGTCAACGCAGCAAATAATAACAATATAAATATGAGTATTAATACACCTTTTCGACCGTAGCCGCCAATTGCCGCGCGGGCATTTTTTTTGTCCGCTTTATCCCACTAAAACCGTCCTAGTCCTTTTTTGACACATTTTTCTATTGTTTATAGGTGCGAAAAAAGGACTGGGACAGTTTTAGTGGGATAAAAATGGCCGCGCGGCAATTGGCGCCTAAGGTCGAAAAGGTGTATTTCAGGGGTTAAAAATTCTTAAAAGTCTTTGAAATAATAATATGCTATAAACCAACACGATTTCCCTGTTGCTCATCCATCTTCTTGAACTCCTTGACTAACGTCAAACTTTGCGATAACCTGAAAACCGGATAAAATTATTGAGTGATATTATTTAAAAAAGAAGATCTGTCTGGAGGTATTTAAATTATGGTGGTACTTCGTAGATTTTGAAGTACCTGTTCACCCCTCCTAAAAGAAGCTTCCAGCACTCATGTGAAAAAATTGAAAAGAAGCTTCCAGCACTCAATCCCGAGGGGGGGGGTTACTACCCTTAGAGAGACTTTTTTACAATTTTCTGACTTAAAATCAAAAAAATTTCATAAAATCGTGATTTTTCCGACCCTTAGAGAGACTTTGAAGGGTGAAAAAACCGACCCTTACCGTCCACACATACCCAGCACCCATTTTTGCCTAAGTGCCCGGGGGCACTAAATAATTAGAGGTCCATTTTTTGTGTTCGATTTGGGTACTAACAAAATATAATATACTAGCCGTCCCGGCGTCGTCCGAAACGACTTCTTACTCCTTTTAATACGCTCGCTTCGCTCGCTTTTCTATTTTTCAGAAACTTGTAGGGATTTGTATACAAATGTACTTATTTTGCGAGAAGAAATGTTCTTAAATTTAGGCCTTTTTCGTAAAAATTGATGTTTAAAATTTTTAAGGGGACACTAAAATTAATGCACATTAAAAAATATGGTGAAAGTATTTTTAGTTGAATTTTGATTTTTCTTCTCCTTATTAATTGATAAATTTGTCAGAATTTCTTTTTGTTGAAAACCTTCAAACAATAATGTGCTTGACTCGCTAAAAATAATGTCATGCAAATATGGTGAAAATTGAGTTAAAAATTTCTCGCGAGAGAAATCGGTCATACTTTAAACGTGCTTTTTTTTGGGTTTTTGGGAGAGGAAAGACTATTATTTTCCTCACGCAAGGATGAAGATAAAAAAACAAATAGAAATTCAAATTCAGTATTAGAGGTACTTGGCAACACCGATCACTCCAAAGACAAAGTGCTTTACGGTGGAATATAAAAGTGCCTTTTTTCAATACCGTTAACAGAGTCAACAATTATTTAACAATTAAACTCAATGCTTAAGTAAAAGCGTTTTCATTTTGCTATCTCAATAGAACAAAAAATAGCAAACATTGATTAAAAAATTTCACAATTGAATTGGGAAAAGTAATCAACTTTTCTCATATTGTCAAGTCCATTAAATTGAAATGTTTTTATCAGAGTATCATAGAAGGGAAATGTCATCGGAGCTTTATTAATCTCAAGGGTAATCATAAATATGATGTCTTTTTGAAAACTCAAATTTTATCTTCGACGTATTCCCATGTGAATCAAAATTATTTCATAACCGACATAAACTTTTTTTATAAAAACTATAAATTATGCTGATAGTGCTATTGCACAGTCAGTTGTGTTTCTCCATCAAGGAGAAATGTGCTCTCTTGAATGGAAGTGCACTTGGCGAATAGAATTGAATATACAATCAAAAAGGCGCGAAAAAAATTGCCGTGTATTTAAAAATCGCTAGCGAAAAAGTTAGTAAACATGAGCATAAAGTCAAAATGACCAAAATAATCACATTGCACTCCTAATTCATAAATTTGACCTTGCAGGACTTTTTGTATTACAATCAACTCCTATTCTGTGAATTTTCTAGTCCCGAATGACATTTGCATCGAAGTTATTAAGGTTTTTGTAAAATTTGGGATTTTTGAATTTGAAATTTTGATACAGTCAAAAAAAACATGTCCTTAAAACGAGTTGACTTTTTTTAATATTCTTCTTATAGAGGTCTAGCCACAAAACCAAAAATACTCGCAATAAAGCAAGTGGAGAACATACCACAGTTAATAATCTTCAACTAAAAACTAAACCCACTTACTTGTTAAGCGCATTAAACAGTGAAACAATTTCTGTGCGAGAAAGTGAGAATTTTTCGCCATTCACAATCGGTATTTCGTCCCAATCATTGGAGGAAAATAAAATCTTTAGTGCAGTTCCAATGCCAGTTGTCTAAAAGACAGAATGGAAATAACAGATCTTGAATCATACAACCCACCGCAAATTAATTTTTGGAAAACTTTACAACCAAGATATGAAACCATACACGTTTTTATATAAGCACCTTAAGTTCTTTAAGCATTCAGACGTTCTTAACTTTTTGAGTTAAATTGTACCATACAATAGTAATTTTTTATATGATTTCCTACTTCCATCTTTTAATTACACTAAACACCTGAGAGCCAGAAACAAATAAATTGTACCTGTAGTTTTCCCCAGACACGACAACGCGTGCATCCAACGCAGTCCATGATCCTGGTGATATTCTTGTAATGTAATCGGAACTCCTCCTGGTCATGGAGAAAAGGGTGCGAAAGATATTGAGAATTTCATACTCTCGGGTACCTAATAGCCGTCCCCCCGGTAATTAATTTTTCGAAAATTTTCGACCAAGGACATTCTTATTCCAACCCCCCCCCCCCCCGCTTGATTATTTTTGGGAAAATGTTTTTGAAAGTTCGATTTTTTGTCCCAATTCTGCTGTATTAGCCTCCTTTTCAAAAAATTTCCACCCAGGACATTTTTATTCCAACCCTATCCCCGCTTATTAAGTTTTAAAGATTTTTTCCAGCCCCCCCCCCCGCTTATTCCAATCCCCCCGGCTATTCGTACCCGAGAGTGGATAAAAATTCTTTGAAAAAGCTTTATATAAAAACCTGTATTAAGCTCGCAAGATTTGGTTTAGAACAAAGGGGAGAAGATAGTATAACCTCTCAAATGCTAGAAAATTCAATCAAACCATGTAATTAAGAGGTGCTTCTTCCTTTTTGTCAGTTTCAAGCCGCACAATCAATGATTACAAAAGAAGACTTCAATTTGGTAAAGATTTTACCTTTAAGACACGAGCTTTTTCAGTATCGCCCAAAAACATCTGCGATTCGTCGAAGGTACTCGGGCATGATCTAAAAGGCAGAAATATTACATTGAAAACTGCTTGAAAAGGGATTACTATAAGTTAGAATTACTCATAGTTTTTACTTAAATTCCATAGTGTGCAGAGGGGTCTGAACCCCCCCATTTTTATTTTACCCCCCTACATTGTGTATCCCCTTATTTGAAAAACTTTTGAATCCGCGCTATTTTCAGCAGCAGTCTATCAGTCATTCAAAACCAAAAACATTGAAATTTGTATTAAAAATTATAAGAAAAAAGAGTTTAAAATGGCGCCACAGTCGAAAATTTACTTGTTTTTTAGTTGTCCCACACCTAATATCTAAATCAATATGAAATATGATAGATATTTTGACCAAAAGTTGTTAGCCCCCTATTTTACCTGACCCCCCCCCTAAAATCTCAAACCCCCATTTCATTTGGAAAATCTCCTACCCCCCCCCCCCCCCCTATAAAGCACCTCTGGAAAAGTTGGATCCCCTCCTTATAAAAAAGGTTCACACTTTGAATTCTAAATATACAATTTTATCTTAGGAACAAATGTTGAAAAAAATTCCAACTAAAGTCGGTCAGAAATGAGCGGAGACAAAAAAGCTTTAGAATTCGAAATAGCGATTTTGTGCTTGTTGAAAAGATATTCAGGAATGAAAAATTATGAAAATGAAAAAAAGTATGCGATAAAAAACGACATACTGTGCAGTATTGACAAGCTCCATCACAATCTTTTTGACTTCGATATCTTCTTTAAGGTCTCCTGTATAAAACTCCACTTCTTTCCAATATGGCGCAGCTTTGATAACGGCACGCAATGCCAACAAATATGTGAAAAATAGATTTTTCAACCAGTGAGGACCTAAAAAAAAGGGAAGATAAAATGTTTATGAAATCTGGCTCCGACTCTTTTCTACTATACTGTTGGCGAGAGAGCCAGGTCACACCTACACACCCCTTCTCTCTCCTACACGTTATGAAGTGACATGATCATTTTTAAGAGAATTGAGAGCTTAACGTAAGAACATATATAGTGAAGTTGTATGCACTAAAGAAAATGCAAACTAGGACCAACCATGACAATCAGTAACAAAAACCCAATATACATTGTGGAAGAAAGATAACAAATAAAAAATAACACTAGTACAAAGAATAAATGACAAAAGGAATGCACAGGACACGAAAGGAAGCGATAAGCTGAAGACCGCAGTCTGAGATCAGGTGCGATACATACCATTTCCTTTCGTTGTCTCGGCATCAAAACGTCGTTTGAATTCGTCTAAATTTGGTCCAAATCTCGGTTTAGTTGAAAACGAACCAGGAAGTATATGTTTATATGTCAAATGTATACTAATACTAGCGTGTAAGCCGGACAATGTCCGATAAAAAGCACGCTTTTCTAAACAAGTTTTTGATAGAAAGTTCAACTCAAAATCAGCGTAATTGATACGACTTTTCTTGCTCGGTAGAAAGCAGTTTTCTTCGTAGATACTACTCCATATACGGTAAGCACCGCGACCTCGGTACCCGGTGTATTGTTCCGGATTCAATAATAAATCCACCCACTCTGCTTCATCGCCGTTTTCTAGAAAGAAGAATCAAGAGAGAATGTAGAGTGAACGCTTAAAGGGACATAAAAGTACTGACGAAATTTGTAAACGAACCGTATGCAGCGGGATACAAAATCAAAACAGATGTCACATGTCAAAATAAAAAATAAAAACAAGTATGGCTGACTTTGATTGTTTCAATTGTTTTACAAGTTTGTTTTGGACACGTGATTTTAATTGTTCTCTTTAATGACGCGTGGTTCGCACAATGTTTACATTTTACTACTTTAATGCCCTTTTAAACATTGAAGACCTATCCCAACGTTTTCATTGAGCCTGTAACAATCAATAATGAACATACCATCCAAGTCAACGCAAAAACTGCTGTCGTCATCATAAGTTGACCACACCTTGAATGATTCTTTTTGTTCGTCACTATGCAAAAAATAAAACAATTGGAACCAATGTCACTTGACTTCTTCGATGAGCAAAGGATCTTTTTCATTTAAAAGGATCTGTTCAGAGAGAGATAATCGGAGTATACTTCTAACATTTTAGCTATCCATGACAGAACACTTTCCAACAGGTAAATAATTCAAAAGAATTCATCCCCCAAATGACAGACTCTCCTATCTCCGCATCTTCAAAAGATAATTTGAAGAGCCTTGATGGATAATTCAAAAGGACTCCTTAAAGAACAAAGGATGGAAGTTTGGGTTACCTGATAGTGGTGTCGACGTCACCCAGTGATTCTTCATCTCCTGATGAACACTGAGAAAAAGAAGATGAAAAAGGGTCTCAGAATCAAGTTCTTCTAAGGTCAGCACGGGAGGATTTGGGACAGGGCATTGATGACGACGCCGAAGCTTCAGCCAAAGTAAGAAAATACAATTTTTCAATTGTCGGTTAAAATATATAACTTTCACATCCATCATCCATCTGCTTCATTTGTACAAAAGTTTCTCTCCCATGATGGTTATTACTTAGAGTCTCAAATACATAGATCCCTATATTGATTTTTAAGACCGGGAGGGAATGTGAGGGTATGATAAATATTATTGACTCACAGATTTGCTTTTAGTATTGGCTTCTTTGCTGTATTTGTTTTCTTGATGAGAACCAGGCTAAAAGAGAAAGGAGAAAAGAATTTAAGCAGCTGTAAAGTGTGACTATATATATTGCAGAAGTTGGTATATAATTCCGTTAATGAGACGCAGCCGATTTCAGTAACAAGAATTTTAACCAGTTTTGACGAACAAAGTTCTAACCACAATGCTTTATATTGGATTTTCCCAGAACAAACCCACACTCCTGATGCGGTTGTTAATTCATCGGCGATTCATAGATTTTTTAAATAAGAATCTTGTTTAGTGTATATGATAAAACTGATTGATTTGTATTCAAACTTTGGACATGGATACCTTAGCTCCTTGAAGTCCGGCCGGTAATTCATCCTATAATCGAAACGTAAATGAAAGATTTAATGAAGCTATTACAAAAAATGATGCTCAAGTTCAAAAGACATGATATGAATGCAATTGAACGTACTTCTAGAAAGAGCTTTTTTTGAGCATTTAGTACAAATTTTTCTAAAACAGCGATGCATTGTGGGATTGTTTCGGGGGTATTATAATAGAATTCCATGAATTCCTAAGATATTTCTATTGTTATACTCCCGAAGCAATCCCACAATGCAACGGTTTTTTAGAAAAATCGAAAACTCCGATAAGATCTACTGTACCAATTATTTGCGTTTTACATATATTTTAGAGGTTATTGAAAACTTCTTCAGGAACAATGAATTCAACAAAAATACACACCAAAACGTACCTCAGAACAAGTATCGATTGCACAATTTTTGACAGCACACTGGTCGGAGTCCGTCCAAAAAGGACATTCTCGTTTCAAATTTAACTAGTAGAAGAAGAGATGAGAAACAGTTGTTTATTATGCCGGGTAAAAGAAATTGTCAAAAGGAAGTAGTGGGCCATCCCTGGCGGGACGCAAACGTATGCGATTGGTTCTAAAGTAGATATGAGAAGAGTCCAGAATCAGGCCCGAGGATGTTTCAAATAAAAATTCAACGAAAATGATTGTTATCATCGGATGGAATTTCCAAGCAAATAAGTATACTACAACAAGTCTTGTACTCAAACACAAAAAAGATATGGCCATTTAAAGTCAGTTCCTGCGAAATCTGTTACGTTTTAAGACTGAAATTGTACACTCTGACTGACAGAATTTTGAGCTCCAAAAGCTTTTGTTTCTTTATATGTTCGAGAACAAGACTTGCTGTAGTAAGCTTAATTCGCAGGCCCCTTTCATAAAAAAGTCTAAAAATTCTATCTACACAGAAGATCCTTTGGTTTGAATAAGCAAAGCAAGAGAAGAGATATTATCACTAACAAGTTAAAGGTATTATTTTTAGAGTTCCCGTTTCATATCAGACACATGTTTCATATCAGGACAGTGTCCACCTATTGTTATATTATGCTGATCCTTCTGACCAATCTTGCTCCACATCCGTGTCAATCCAATGTGAAAAAGTTTGTGAATTAAAAGTGATGAGTAAGCAAACGATATCAAAACAAAACCTTTAAAAATCATTAAAATACTCAAACATGATAAGAACTTACTTTAAAATATCGGAAATAGTTTCTAGTGACGAGGTTCTTGAGTCTTGGATTGATATGGATAGTATTCAGTTTGTCTACATCTTCTATCGAGCAACAACAATCGTCCACTTGGCCAGACAACTAAAAAAAAAAGAAAAAAAAGAAATTAAAACATTTAAAAAAAAATTTCTCTTTAAAAAACAAGAGGAATTGTAAGGAGTACGTACTTGACACGCTTTTTTATAAGAATATATTTTATAACAATATTTATGATGAAGTTGGCCAAAAAATTAAGAATATGGTAAGAATACTACCATCGTGGAATTGGCACCTGAACCTAAGAATGCCATTATTAGAGTATTTTATCATTCATTTGCCAATTATTCCTTAGCAATGCTAAAAGGATCCACACGAATATTACATACTAGATTTTGTCTGGGTTTAGATCCAAACCTAATAATACTGTAAGAATTTTTCAGGATGATTTTTCGCAAAAGGTTAAGAATATTCATAATAAATTGGAAAAATACCGGGTGTCTCTGAAAAAACTTCCCCCTGTTTGATTCAATATTGCGAAAAAGTGAAAAAATATATTAGCTTGATTTTTTCTAAATCGTTTAGAGGAGGGTTTAACTTAAATTTTGGTATATCAAACTTTAAAATTGCTTCATTAGATCAAAAGTTATCACAAAAAGAGTAAAAAAATAGATTTCAAAAAGAGCGCAAAAAGACGAAAAAACAGGGTATCAAATTAGACAAGAAAACACTGTACTTTATTGACAGTAAAGTTTTACTTTTGATGTTCTGTGCATCTTTTTTGTTTTATTATTCGTTTTTAATGATTTTTATTGCCAATTTAGAGCTCCTTTTGGATTCATTAATGAGCATGAAGTTTAAACAAGCAACAAACTTTTATCAAAGTTTTTCCAAAAGTTTCCAAAGCTTAGCGAGTCTACTTGAGTGGAGAAGAGAAAGTTTGAGTGTCTTTTTTCTAACAAAAGATTTGATACCCTGTTTTTTCGTCTTTTTTCGCTCTTTTTGAAAAAAGATTTTTTACTCTTTTTGTCATAACTTTTGGTCTAATGAAGCAATTTTAAAGTTTAATATACCAAAATTTAAGTTAAACCCTCCATTAAATGATTTCGAAAAAATCAAGCTAATATATTTTTTCACTTTTTCGTAATTTTGAATCAAACAGGGGGAAGTTTTTTCAGAGACACCCGGTACAATTCTTATAATAACACTCCCAATCCAAATTTGGTAAAAAACGTCCAACAAAAGCCAAAATTTATGCGATTTTAATGATCATTAAAACCAAAAGACGCAAAACACATAACCACATACAAATGAAAATAGAGTAGCCTCCAACAAGATCCAATGACAACACAGAATAACAAGACAAAACCAAATTATATCGTAGCCTCCACGAGACGTGCTCAACAACATATCATTGGAGGTCGTCTTTTGTTGGTGAGTTGGCTTCAAGAGTAAGCAAGCTGCCAATACAACATGAGTTTTGAATGACCTCGCCAGTGTTGCAAACGGTTTATTGGAGTCTTTGAAGTAGTTCAATTTGATTCATTAGTTACTATCATTTTATCCAACAACACTTTAGATCTTGATTCATCAAGTAAAAATAATTTTTAAAAGCCCTAAGCAATCATTTAAACGTTTTTTGCCAAAGAAAATCTTGAAAACAAATAATGTAAAAAGTCATAGAGGTTTTCTTCCCTTTCTTGTAATTCCAAAGTGAGAGAAAAAATAATTTGAAAATAGTAATGAAAAATTAAAAAAATATCAAAGAAATTCACATCCTAAATGCAATGTTAAATTTGTAATATCTTTTTTTTTTCATTCATAATTTATTTCCTAAGGATTCACCCTTGCATTTAGAAATCATTTTTATCTTGCACTTTTTCGAATCTTCATTACTTTAAAAACACTTTTGAAATTTGAAATGACGAAAGACGTAAAAAAAATAAAACTTGAAACAGTAAACAAAGACAGCTATGTAAATTTAATAGCTTTAGTTCGAAACAAAATTCACCAATAATGCTTGTCAACAAAACGCAAACCTATTCTACTTTTAAGAGCTGACGTGTCTAAAATCGATGATAGAAAACCCAGAAGATGATCTCCTCTGGAAATCGCGTTTATTAAGTACCTTGAGGCACATTTCGTTTACATCAATATTGTACTTTTAATAAGATGAGACAGTCTACTAATATTTAGATTACTCCTGGTTACAGAGCAAACTGAATTTGGCGAAAGAACGACGATAAGATGAGCACTGCACTTCTGATTTTATTAAAGTCCAATTCCAATTAGAAATCAACCCTTTAAAATTGTTGCATAATAAAAAGGTTATGTTCCTCATACCTGACAAAAACAGCTATCATTTCCAGTGGCAGGTTTCCTAGCATTGTGAAAGAACGTTGTCACCAAACCAACACAACAACCAAACAACGCTGCTTTCCATAAACAACTCGTCATCTTCACCCTTTTCACGTTGACTTTGCTTCAATGCATGGAGATTCGATGTAATATTTTCTGTTTTTTTTACCTTTTCTTATTTTTTCCTGTAATAAACAAAGTTAAATCTGGTTATTTCATCAGATAAGGATTTATGGTAAAAAAACAAGAAGTCGTCAAAACTCGCACATTGCAGTGTTTACAGAAAGGTAAAGGGATTCATAATTAGCATCTACTAATTTGAGTAAAAACGTAGAAAGCTTAATATAACACATCACTTGCGGCAAAGGGTCCAAGGGAAAGGGTTGTTAAATAAAGATAACGAAAGACTCCTAACTATGCCATGGTAGACCATCTTCTTTGCACTTTAAATATGATAATGATTATATATGTCTGTTGTATTTTAAAAAGTCTTAAGAAATAAATAACAAAATAAAAAAATAACAAGAAAATCTCACAAAATAAATCATCTGCAGCTGTATACTTTATCTCCATTTTCGTCTTTTGAGCTGCGGGCATACTTTAGAAACAGGGAGCTCAATTTTTGGTTAGGCCCCAAAACATTGACCAAATAAGGCGTTATATCCTCCTCCTTCCATCTCGGGCGTGTTTTGAAGAGCATGGTGAACCTCTCAGCTGGACTGTCCGGTAGATCATGCTCGGAAAAATGCCAAATAACCGGTGGGTGGTTCTTCATATCAACTAGAGCCACACCTTTGAGATGCCCAAGGGAGGTAGTCATGCCGTCAGGAACACTTTCTTTCCACGCAGTCATAAACTCGTGAAAATTGAATTTCCCAAGAGCAGGTCTTAGAATGTATTCTGCATAATAAGTACATACTTGATCCTCGCTTAAACTAAAAACACGTTTCTCTGTATCTGTTTCCACTCCATAAGTTTTCAAACAATGCTCAAGAACGAATTCAGGGTAGAGCTCATTTAACATCTCGACAGTCTCTGGTAAAGGAATTTCTTTCCAGCTCCAACACTTCTCTTCCATAAGAGCTAAAATCTGACTGAAGGCTTTCTCCTGGTAATTGATCTCCAATAGTAACCATTGATTATCGACGTAAATAGCACCTAATTGCTTCAATCCTTCCATAAGTTCTTCCTTACTGGCTTGCACAGCGTCTAACAAATCATCTGTAGTCAGTTTTTGTGACCCCTCTAGAGACTCGCCAGAAAAACAATGCTCTTTGAGGATAAACTTCAATCTCCCAAGACGTGCACGAGATAGTTTGACCTCGAAATATGAATTAAAACTACTATAGACTGGAAGGTCCACCAAATGTTTATCACATTGAAAATTGTGCGTTTTGGGTGTTTGAATGTGAGGTAACAGAAGCAAGGCGTTGGAGGTGTCGGCAGCTTTGAGATCAAATGTTTTGTTTTGTGTGCATAAGACAGCTTCATCTTCACCTTCGCCACGAATGGTGAGAATGTTACCTTCTTTCACCAGATTTGCCAATTCATCTGTAAGCTCCAACAGTTTGTATTCTTCTTTCATCCACGTATCAGAGTAATGTAAACATTGGATTGGTCCTTTAGATTGTTGCACACCTGCTACTGTAGCTAGCTCGTTTATCTTCTCCATTCTCTGCATGGTTGTTCGTTAAATTTAATTTTGTTATTTTTTAAACGTAAGTTAGATGCTGAAAAAGGTGAAAGTGAATTATTAGTCTCATAAAATACACCTACGGCCTCTTCTAATACAGTTAGATGATTACGTAATGCGCCTAAGATGAAAAAGCGAGAGAGAGAGTAAAGAAAGAAGTCTACCTGCTTATCAAATGTTACTTTAGGTATAAACTTAATTCTTTTTTTTAAATCATAAAAAAAGAAATAAGTTTATACCTAAACTAATCAAAATGTGGAGGTTTGAGATGTTTTTAATTTTAGATAAAACCCTGGTAAGCTTGAATCCAATTCACCTCCTTGTATGTCTAAACGTTACATACAATAATTCATAGGAGCATAAGACAATGATTCGTGTTTTATAATAAACACTCTCAGAACAGATTGTAAAAGCTGAACCATAGTGTAATCAAAATTGGATCATATAGTTATAAAAAAAATACCAAATTTAACTTCATAATTCTATTTCACAGTATCTAAGTAATATAAAGATCTAAATAGTATAAAAATCGTCTGAAAGAACTAAAAGTTCTTTGAAATTTTCTGAAAGAAATTAGACTCAAAGTAATTGATTGAAACAACATTGTTCTGCTTAGCAGAGATAGGGAAAAAAGTCTTTTTTCAATTAGCAATTCTGACTTTCCAATTATTGAATGTTGAAAAAAATAATTGAAAACAATTAGCTTTATAGACCGGTTAGAAAAGTTAAAAAGCCAAAACTATCTATCATCTTGATGTATCATTTCCCTCTCAATAAAAATGAGAGAGACAATTCACCTCAATTTTCCTCTTTCCTACACAAAATTAACATCACTGACCCCAAATATAATCAAAAGTAGGTTAGCTTTTGACTTCTAATTGAGAATGCAACTGAGCCATTTGTTGTTCATGTTTTTGTAAAACATCTGATTGTGCTTTACTCATCTCGACCATAAATTGTTCCCATTGTTGTTCCCTCTGTGCTTTATGTTCAAGACGAACTTTCTCTAAATCAGGGCTTCGGTCATCAAGAATATCAAGCCCAGAAGAAGCTGCTTTTACAACTTCACCGTGAATTATCTGAGTCTTTTCATTTAGTAATTGAACACATTCGGGTACTAAGCCTTTGACCTTTTCTATAGATTGGTTTATCTCCCAAAACACTTTTGATGAATCGCGACTTTTCTTTGTTTCCAGCTCTTTGACCAGAAATTTTGATTCTGCGTTGAGGACAGCTCTGTGGTTCAACAACCGTGAACATACATTAAACATATCTTTACATATCATGTCAACTTCATCTGCCATTTTGAACTTTTAATTTTGTAATTATCTTATATTATCTAAGTTCTTGGTAGCTAAAAGATAAAAAGAGAATATAATTGATTTCAATTATATAAGGGAGTTAAATTTTGACAGCTTTTTTGAAGAGAAGTGCTAGAATTGAAGCAACAATTGAAATAACTTTTGAATGTTGACTGTTGAGGTGGTCAGTAATTCCTAAGTTCCTGAATCAACGCTTTTTTTCAAATAGACCTTAAATCAGCGATGCATTGTGGGATTGTTTCGGGGGTATCACAATAGAATTCCCTCGAGGAATTTCTAAGAGATTTCTATTGTAATACCCCCGAAACAATCCCACAATGCATCGCTATTTTAGAAAAATCAAAAACTCCAATAAGATCTATCGTTTCCAAATTTTCAAAGTTGTTGGTTCAACCTCCTCAACTAAGAAATTCAGATGAATTAGTGCCCATTTTCCTAAGATGTAAGGCTGGAGTTATGGCTGTTAGGTTGAGATTGGTCATAGTGTGGAAAACTGAGATTCTTAAAATGAACCAGGGTAAAGGTAAACAATAATCAAAATCAAATATCAAAATCAATACAATTAAGCTGCAGGCATCGAAATAAGGGATAGAAAGTGCATAGCAATTTTTTGATAAGCATGATTTGGCATCCTAAAATGGATCAATTTTCAATTTTTAGCTTGTAAGTAATCCAAAAACGCATCGCGAATTGCGAAATGCGATACGCTAATTCGATCCCTGAGCTGTTCGAAAGGCAATTATGATTCGCACCTTCAACAAATACAAAGCGAAAGCGACTGGAAACACACATCATAAAACTTTATATCGTAAACAAAGAAATCTTGTTGTAAGATTTGAATAGGAAAGCAAAAAGAAAGTACTTTCGTGATTTAGAGACATCACAAAGCTTTTGGGAATCAGCGAAGTTGGAACCAAATTAAAGAAAAGATTTTTCAAATCCTCGCTGAAAGAATTAAACCTTAAAAATATTTGTCTTTGTAAAATATGTATGTAAAATCTTTTATTTTATATGATTTTTATTATAGTATTGTATTCTCTGCCAGTTGGTATTAATTAGCATTTTATTATAACTATAAAAGACCAACATTTAATAAATCAGAAAATAAAAAAATAAAAAAAAATAAATAAATAATCAATTTCTATAATGAGGGGACTCTTTAATAAAGCAATTTGAAATACACAGTTTTGGAGAACACAGTTGTGTAGGTACTCTGTACCAGGAGTGTATCTCATGTTTTTCACCACAGCAATGAATTTTGAAATAAGCCGTAGATATCGGGTTCGTTTACAGAAAATTTGGAAGTAGCTGTGACGTTGGTACTGTTTCTAATTATTCTTAGATATATCTACAGGGCTAGAAATCAAATTCTTAGATTTAATTAAAAGAAAGTTTTTGAACTATGTATAAATAATTGATAGCCACCTGTTGCCTAAAAAATTTTTAAGATAAAAGACCTCATTTGAAGTTCTACTGATTTTCATTTTTATTTAATTAATAGTACTTAAGCTATGGAAACATTCTTTAAAAAATAATTCATTCGAGCAGTTATCTTACAAGGGGAGCTATTTTATTTGGAAAATACCTGGAAACTCATAACCATGGGCTTTAGGCCAAAGAAGGAGACATACACTGTTTTAATAATTGCTCTTCTAACTATCACTGTTGAATTGAGAGGACAATTTGTGTTTCAAAATATTGGCATTTACTCAGAATGTGTCAACAAAACTGAAAACAGAACTGATCTGAATAGGGTTGCTGGTTTTTTACGGAAATTCTACAGAGAAAAATGGAAGTCAATGGCAAAAGAATATCCTCCAAGATACAACAGTAACTTCACTACACAACACTTTGACTTTGATGTTTGCGAGGACGAACAAAAATTATTGCAAATTATAGAAAATCTAAGTTTGAGTGAAAAATACTTTTTTCGTGATAAAAATGACACTTTCATGACTTCAACAGTTGGTGCAATTTTTACATATCTGCCAAAAGAGATGACAGTCCTATTGAAAACGTCCCTACATGGGCTCCCTATTTTAGACACATATTACAAAGACGTCTTAGAATACGAGTATGGTTTATCCACCAAATTCCTAAAGAATTTTGTAAATTCTTTTGAGTGGAGAAATATACTTCTTGTATCAATACAAAAAGAAGGGACAGAGGAATCGTTTTATAATAAATATTACGAGAAAGCAAAACAAACATTTATCAGTGAAAGATTTTGCTTACATTATACAAGAGTTTTTGATACACAGAACCTTCATAACACAACAATTTTCACAAAAAGCTGGTTTTCGGAAAAGAACCCTATACTTATCCTGTTTGGAACAGAGGGAGAACAAGTAAAGTTTCTCAAAAATAATTTGAATCTCAAAAAACTAAACACAAAAATAATCGGGCAAGATATTAATTTATATGACAGAATAATATATAATAGCTTGATGACTTTTCATAACCTGATAATTTTAATTGATCGTCACCGAGCACTACTTGGATATGAAAACCTGGTACCAAAACAATATGCTAATTGGTCTGTGGAACTAAAAACTGGTGTCTTTAACAAAGTTATGTATCTTTATTCATCATACTTTTCAAACGTCAATTATGTGTATAAAGAGTCAATAAAATATGGAAACTATGAAAAATTTTACCAATATCGCAAAGAGGCAGCTAAATCAACATTTTCATTTTATGAAAGGAAGCTTATGACCATTCACAAGGAACAAGTATCGTTCTCATGGGGTGTACTAATGAGTGCAGATAACTACAACATATACAACCAGTTTTTGATACATTATTTACCAAGGTTAAAAATATTCCTCAAAAGTCAACCTACATATTGCCCTAACTTGAGTTGCAAACCAGGTTTCTTTAAAACCTTTGGAAATGTGACGGAAGGCTTTTCATGGAAATGTCAACTATGTCCTTTAAATCACGTAAAAGTAAATCATGGGAACAATGAAACCTGTTCTCCTTGCACTGGTGAACTAAATATTGACAATGGCAAAAGAACTGAATGTATTGATCCATATACATATACCAACTTGGATGTTTTCAAATCTGAGAGGATTTTCACCCTGGCTTTGTGTATCATTGGAATCATTCTGACCTGTACAACACTGATTCTCTTTATTGTAAAGAGAAATACTCCGTTGTGAAAACTTCAGATTTCTTACTTTCCATGATACACATGATTTTAATTTGTCTTATATTTGCTGTAATGTGCATCTTTCTACTAGCACAACAAAATACAAAAGCCTACTGTACTTCTAGACTTTTTGTTAATACAATCCTATACACTACCAGTGTGGGAATTATTCTCATTAAGATGCAAAAACTGCTGCATGCTTTTCAAAGCAAAGTGCGTTTGACAGCATCACAAAGAAGTCGAATGGTATGGGTGCAAGCCTTCACTGTTTTATTGTTGCTGATCTCAATTAGTGGAATTTTACTGATCACCATACATCAAATCCCTGTAAATTTGATAGATGTTAAAAATTCTTTGAAAATGACACGTAAAACTGTTTGTAATACACATTTTCATATGAATATTATTATGGCATCATTTCTAGTGATACAACTGCTATGCTCTGTTCAAGCATTTCGAGGACGAAACCTCCCAAGTGTTATGAATGATGGTATTTTGTCGACATACATGACGTTCATTTTAACAGTTGTTTTCAGTGTAACATTTCCCATTGTCAACTTCCAGCAAGATGTAGACAAAGAGACCTTCCAGCATGCTGCTTTAACTTTGAATAGTTTAATAATCACTTTGTTGATGTATGGCCAAAAAGGAATGAGAACTTTGCTATATCCTGAGAGAAACACTAAAGTGTATTTCCAAGCCCAACGACTACATGAAATGCAAATAAGAGCAAAAGACAAGATAAGAGTGGACACAAGAAAATACACATGTAACAAATCTATTGACAAGTAATTTTTAATTAACATTATATTATCTAGAATTATTTAATCCAAGTAATGTGAACTTCTCTGAGTACCCAACTGTCAGTCCATTGTTTCTATTGAAAACTTCAGTTTAATAAGATTATTATTATTACAGAGATTTACAAGTTAGGCTCACAGTGTTTAATAAGGTTGTTAGAAAAAATTCAAGAGAATTAAATACAAAATTAATAATCTTACCTTACTTATTGAAAATAAATTATAAATCTGTATTTCTCATTGTTAAAAAACTCTAATTTCTGACAAATAACTGGCACTATATGGTTTTATAAAGAATATTATACTTAACTCATTATCATCCTCTTATTCTCTTTTCTTCCAATTTGGTTTGTCCAGTTTCAGTTTGTCATTTTGTGATCCCAAAATTAAAATATTATTTCCTTTCTAAGCTCCTAAGAGAATTGAAAGTGAACAATTTATTCAAAGATTTTCATGGTTATTGGCAAGATGAAAATAGGCCTAAGCTGTTAATATCATCATATTTTCCAACTTAGGGACTGTATAGTGGAGAGAGAAACATTGAAAATAGATAATGGTATTTCTTGAATATCAATGATTCTTTATCTTTTAATCCTGAAGAACTTTCTGAAGCTTTTAACAACTTTTTCTTTACTATTGCAGGTAAGATATGCTCTGAAATTCCTTACGCTTCATCATTTCTCAGAATGGCTGAAGAATGACAATCGAAACTTCAATCACTTTCTTCCTTTTCCAACTTCCTCCAAAGTTATTTCATCTCTCAGTGAACATAAAGCTTCAGGTCCGAACAGCATTTCTTTTCGAATTATCTCCTCAAATCTGAAAAGTCTTTCTTCAATCTTTGCAGATATCATAAATCTTTCATTCTTTACTGGTATCTTTCCTAGTCAACTCAAAGAAGCGAAAGACATCCCCGTCTTAAAAAATAAGGGCTCACTCCATTTGATGCTAAAAACTACAGGCACATTTCTCTTTTTTCAACCATCAACGAAATTTTCCAAAAACTTATGCACAAGCAGCGAATAAATTTTCTTGATCATTCTAACTCTATCTACCCTTTACAGTTTGGTTTTCGTACGTTCCAATTATTCAACTGAGACAGATCTTTATCGATTTGAAAAAATCCTTTGATACCGTCGAACATTCAATTCTACTGTCAAAGCTCGATTTTTATGGCATTCGTGGCAAAGCTCTTGACTGGTTTCGTTCTTTTCTTTCTGGTAAATTACAATTCATGTCAGTATCTGGTAAAAACTCTTATATATATTGTTTTCATTTTATTAGGTATTTTTTTAAACTACTTTTATTTTCAATATATCATGATAACGTTAGTGAATTATGTGGGGTCCATTTGTTTCTGAGGCCCGGAATCTTCGAGTTAGAAAACTTTGAGTTAGCGATTTTCGAGTTAGCTAAACTATGACGTCATAAAAGTGCAAATTATGACGTCACTCGACTCTAAACTCTATATTTTTTTTTCCAAAAATATTTTTCGAGTTAAAATTAACTCAAATTTTATTTTTCAAAAAAAAATTTCGACCAAGTTTTTGAGTTAGCTAACTCGGAATTTTTTAGAAAGAGTTAAAGTAGGTAAAGCAAATCCAAAAAAATTTGAATGGTTTTATCCAAAATTTGAATGTTTTTATTCATAATTCGAATATCTTTATTCAGAATTCGAATGTTTTTATTCACAATTCCAATGTGTTTTTTCAGAATTCGAATTTTTTTTTCAAAATTTGAGTGTTAGTTTGGAAATTCAAATCCTTAGCTCTACCACGATCGAAGCTCCAAAATACGCATATGAACAAAAGGAAAGAAAACAAAAAAACACTCCAATCTCTTCTATAGAATGGAAGCTAAGTACCTGGAAAAGATAAACACAAAGGCCACATAGTATCGAATGAATGAATGCCAGTGAATGCCAAGCAAAGCTGAAGAAAAGTTATTGGTTTGTCTTAACATCTTACAAAGGAACAACAAATGGAAACTGTGTTAAGGTACACCTTTTTTCCGATTTTTTGTCAAAAAATTGTTTTTCAGTCAAAGTGGAAGAAAAGTTACTGGATTTCATTTTGGTAAAATCGCGATCTTAAAATCTTTTTTTGATCCAGAGTTATAACCATTTAAATTTCAAAACAAAGTTCGTCTTATGATGGATTATTTACTCAAATAATTGTCTCTTTCGGAAACAACAAAGACAAAAGAGAGAATTCAGCTGATGTTTATTCTCACCTCTATTGAATAGTAATATTTTTGACACATTTCACTGATTACTCAAATAAACAGCAATCATCTTGTTAAAAATTTCAAATTGATGTAGAAAAAAACGAAATTTTACCACACCATACTACTTTTAACGAAGTTAAAGTCACCCATAGCATTTAGATATCGACTTCATTCTTTTTTTATGAGATTCCCAAATGATCAAACTTAAAAAAGTGTCTTCTTAGGATTTTATTTCTAATTTCTAACCGAGTTGTTTTTCCTCAATTTACAGATAACTGAAAAAATCACATTTAAATTTACTTTTTTATCGACATTTTTACAGAATTTAGGATTTAAAGAGTTAAAGTAAATTCCAAAAAAAATTCCAAGACACTTTTTTAGTTCGATCTATTGGGAACATAGTATCGAAATTATTTTTTCAAAATTCAAAAGCTATGGGTGACTTTAACTTCTTTATAGTAGGTAAGGTTAAAATTCTTAAGATTTTAATTATATCCTGCCCAGTTTTTTAAATACAGCTGAAACTTTTACCATTAGAAAGAGAATATTATTGGCTTTCAGAAAATATATACTTTTGATATATAAAAATTTATTGTTCTAAAGATATGATCAATTTAAGAGAATGTGTCAAGAAAGGTGAACACATACCTTAAAAATGCAAAAGTCTACCATCTTGAGAACTCTTAGGTACGTCAATAATAGCCGCATAAATTATGTTGGAAATGTAAACAAACAAACAAGAAAACGAAAGTGAAACGCATCCTGATTATGCATTCGATTATTGCTGCCATTTACAATAACATTCTTCCACCGTTGACCCAGAATGTAGAAACAAATGCGAATTTCTTTTTGATTGGAAAAGCTTGGCAAACTTCCACTTTTGACATAAAGAACACAAATGATCAATGTAAATTGAAGTGGTAAAAATGTAAGTATTTTTTAACACTTTCCAACACATTTCGATGAAACAAATGGAAAAAAGGTGGCATAAGTGACATAAATGGTGCTGAAACAAATGGATCCGTGATTAACTAATAGAACTAGAATTAGAAAATTCGTGAAGGTTTTAGCAAACTTTAAAGCTTTAAAAACTCATACTCCAATTTTCCAAAATCTTGATGCAATAAGCACAGAAATATAAAGGAAACCTTTTTTTTTTTTAGGTTGACAAAATTAAAAAACAAATCACAGCCTGGGTGAGTGCTAATAGAGTAAATTGAAAACAAAATCTTGCAAAATTGGTCAATAGCCCTGTTAACCTACTTTGGAAGCGCACTAGAATAATATATATAGTGAAGATATGTAATATCTGTCATTTTAGAAAAAGAAAAGTATTGATATATAAATAACTCAAACTGATAAAAACGAAAAAAGTTAAGAATATTTTTGTTAATTGTGTGTATTTACGATTTTTTTGGTATTTTTTATTTTTTAATCATTCCGAAACAGAGGGTAATTTAGCAAAAAGTTAAAGGGAATTTAAATAGTGGTATGTGAAAGAAAAACCTAATCCAAATAAAGATAGAAGAAAAGTAATAGTGGAGAAACAATGAATTGCAAAAAACTTTTTTGATAAACACACTTCCGTAAGTTCATCAAAATACATACAAAATGGGGACAAATACAAAAGCAAACACATCAAATAAATAAAAAAAAAGAAAAGAAAAGAGATACACAAACAAAACAAAACCCGAAGTCCCAGACTTGTGACTGGCATAGTGACTTTCCACGTGTTTAAGGGCCCACACTCAGTCGCCTTCGGAAAACATAGCAGAAAAAGGAACTGACCAGCAGCTTCCAAATAAATAACAGACAACAAACAGACACTACAACAAAATACAGTACAAAAGGGCAGAAAGACACACCGTACCAACTATCCCACGTACACTACAGGTGAAACAAACATTTGTAACAAACACAATCTTACATAAAAATAGAAAAAATCACACAAAAACTGAAAAGAATAGAATCGTAAGTTGGCCGAGAACTCGGTTCGGCGTGCCGCGACGGGAGGACTGCACAGGGCAAAGAAAAGTAGGAAATGAATACCTCCGATGCTAATGCTAATTCTTTAGACAGAAAAAAAAAACAAAACAAAAAAAAAAACAAACAAACAAACACACATACAATACACAAGAAACAATTTCACAATTTGAAAATATGTAAAAATTCTTCGACGGTTTTCCCATACTTCATAAAACAGTCAGGAAACCTGGAAAAACATTTGACAACTTGCTTCTTCAAGAAAGCGTTTGAAGCACCCGGTTTCGCATTCGAATGAAAAGCTCAGTGACTCTAGGAGTCAGATCTTCAAACATGAGTGTGCTACGTGCTATCCGTAAAATTTCTGAAAAGACGGATCCATAAAAAATGCACGATGGGATGTTACTGTCGGCATGTGGCATCCTTACAATGAAGAAGGAAAGGCATCTCTCTTATCAAAAAGTTTATATCTAAAAATATTGTTTTCAACGGTGATATCTAAATCTAAAAACGATGCATGGTTTCCATGGTGCTTCAACTTTGAGATCTAATTCTTTAGGGTAAATCTGTTTGGTAGCAATTATGAAACTCAACTCTGTCATTTAAGGCACACAAAATCATCAATAAATCTACCTACAGAGTGGGAAGTTATAGGCACTAGGCGAACTAGCAGAAAATGAGACCTTTGACATACTCAGATTCAAAATGGTACAAAAACAGATTTGCCCAAAAAGGAGCAGGATCTATTCCCATGGGAATTCCAATGCACTGTTTAAGGATAGAATTGCCAACTTTGAAAAAGCAATTTTTTATCAGAAAGGACACACACTCAGACAGTGAAGTACTAGTAAAGAACCTATCATCCTTCCCTTTTGTAGTCCAGTATGCTGAAGTATTTGAAAAACCAAGTTTATTTCTACAACCTAAATCAAACACAAAGTTAATAATTTTGGTTAAAATTTCAATGAGAAGATCGTGTGGAAGGGTTGTGTACAGTGTTGCAAAATCGAATGTCGAAATTCGTTTTGCTTTTTTCTTGGCATTGATTCTGTTAAGATGTCCAATAACAGGCGAAGAATTTTGTACAACCCAGAACTTATTGAAACTAGAAAAGAAACGAGATTTATGATGGAATTGCTCAACATGTTTGTATAGAACTTTGAAGACCATGGATACAGCACGAGACAGCGGTTTGGTACTACATGATTTGGAAGCAATGATGAAGCGGCAACCAATAGGATTCTTATGCATTTTAGGAATCCAATACATAATGGGGAGAGTTTTCATTTTGTCAGATAATGATAATCCAAATGTTTTACACAAGTTTTCGCTATTTTCTAAAATGGAGTTCAAATCAAGATTAGAAGCTGATAGGTGTTATTTCCAGAGATTTTTCTCTAAGTAATCTTAGAAACATAAAACTTTTTACAAATCAAAGCAAAGTTCTTAGATGCTTTGTCGATTGTGACAATGACAAATCTTTTCTGTAAGGTTTCCAGATATGCCAGCACTTCTGGATTCTTTAGAATAGGTTTAGTGTCATGTATTTTCGTTTTCTTTTTGAGTTTTCTAATCTTTAATTCAACTTTCGAAATAATTGTGTCCCTCCAAAATTTAAATGCCCTAGCTTTGAATTTAGTTTTTTGCTCTAAAGTATCAATGCATTCATCTAAACTAGTAATGATATTTTCTAAAGCTCTTTTAAAATTTACACGTTTTGGTTCACGGTAGTTGGGGCCTTTTGTTAAAAGTTTACGTAATTTAGAGTTTTCTACAATTCTCAAATCACCAGTTATAATGTGTTGGTGGAAAGGATCACAAAATTCTGAATTCGAAATAATTGTGTCCCTCCAAAATTTAAATGCCCTATATATTGTGAAGATCAGAGAGCAAAGTGTTGAAAATACTAAATAAAATAAAGATGAAACATAAAAAAGGACTAACATTTTTATAACTATACGTTTTTTTCTATTTTTTTGAATTTTTCTAAGTATATAAATCAAACCAATCAAACATTCTGTCAAGAAATGAGAATTTTATGCGAAAAAGAACCAACAACCCAATAGACATAAAGTTTAAAACGGCAAGCAGAAACACAAACACCAAAAACCACTCAAAAACCCAACAAAAATGTAATGCAATCTGGAGTCCCCGACTTGCGACAGGCTACTTTTAAATGAGTCAGGGTTACTTAAAAATTTAGCCGTTGAGGCAATCAGAGTAATTTTAAGGTTGCACCACAGAGTTTCTTAATATCAATACTTGCTACGGAAAACATCAGATGTTTTGATTTCCAACCCCTACCACAAATAACGTAGACCGTTGCAATCAAACTTGATTTCAAAATATTCAACCCTTCTCCCATCGCTCGCTCTAAATATTCCATTGTTGTTTCGTCAGCTTTTTTCATTTTTGCTACGGCTCGCATTTACATTTAAAAAATATCAGAGATAATTTCTAAACTTTTTGACCAATAATCCTGGAATTTTTATCTCCATAATATAAAGCGACAGAATAAAACCCGCCGTCTGCAAAAATATGTGGGCTGCGCAAGCAACGGTTGTTTCAATATGAAATAACAAATCTGCAATGTTTCGGTGCTAAGAAAACAATAATAATGAGGTTTCCTTAATCTCATGGGTGTTTAAAGTTAACGTAGTCCTCTAAGAAAACAGCTATTTTTTTTTAGAATCTTCCTTACAATCTAGTTTTTCTATTTATAAAAAGTAGATTGCTGACGTGTGGAAAGGAATTTCGGCTTGACTGATCCTTTTGTTTCGATAATAACATCAAAGCGGGAATTAATTTTCTTCTCGTTTCTTTCTTTCCTTTTTCTTTCTTATCAGTTCACGCTTTCCCTTGTCACTCTCAAATCGTGGTTAGCTCAAGCGGTTAAATCGTCGTCTCATATGCATGGGGCTCCGAGTTCGATTCCGATGGGTGTCCAATTTTTCAATTCTTCAATTTTCTTTTTTTATTTCTTTTTCTTTTATAATTAAGGTCAATCAAACAAGTAACTAGCATATATTACCTCCGCTCTCTGTCTAAGGTTTAGATAAGCTATGATAGCATTACTTAATAACTTTTTTAAGTTTTTTTTTCTTCAATCTTTTTTTTGCCACAAGCGATTATTCAAGGCTGAGATATAGAAGAACGGGTATAGGCATTTGGGCCTGCGTTTGCTGACTGACAGTTTCAGTTTCACTATCACTACTTTCACTTTCACTTTCAGCCAGCGAGTGAGCGAGCGAGCGATTCTTTGTAAGAGAATCTTCAAATAACTTCTTTCAAAATCATTGAACTTCTCGTTTTATACTTTAAAGGCAGAATAATAATTGATTTCCGGGTCAAAATGTTTGACAATTGATCCAATCGTTTGCTTATCTTTCTTGCGTGGTCGTTATTTGAATTTCAGTAATCAATGCTTATAAAATACGGTTGTTATAAGAGTATTAAACTCCTCACTAGGAGGGAACAGATCATAGATTCGAATTTAACGCGTAATTACTAATAGCAATTAACATTACATAACGCGTCGATATCTCTTCACTCTAATGAAAATGTGATACAAAATTAAAGTGATGAGAGAATCACAAAAAAAATCAAGAATTGAAAAAATTGGACATCCATTGGAATCGAACTCGGAGCCCCATGCATATGAGACAGACAATCTAACCGCTTGAGCTAACCATGCTTTGAAAGTAGTGAGAGAAAGCGTGAACTGATAAGAAAGAAAAAGGAAAGAAAGAATCGAGAAGAAAATTAATTCCCGCTTTTATGTTATTATCGAAACAAAAGGATCAGTCATGCCGAAATTCCTTTCCACACGTCAGCAATCTACATTTTATGAATAGAAAAACTAGATTGTAAGGAAGATTCTAAAAAAAAATAGCTGTTTTTTCAGACAACTACGTTAGTTGCACTTTATAAGCAGTTGTGTGATCTCTGTAATCTGTAGTCTGCTAATTATTTAAGGATAAAGGAAATATTTTTTCTCTAATCCACTGTAAATGGACTCCCTAAACACATTTGAAGATTAGTTTTCTTGGATTTTCAGAACAAAGGAAGGGGGTTTTGGTATAAGTCATTTATTCAGCTATTTTATTCAGAATTTATTCAGCTTTCTTTTGCAAAAGAAATTATAATGTCTTTTCGTTCTTTCAAAAGTTGAAAATGAATACTCCCAGGTGCGCTTTTTCAAACTTCTTGTTCACGGCACAGGAAATTTTTTTACCGGGCGTTACTAAAATCAAAAGCGCTAGCCACCCAAGACAGCTATCGACCTGAATTTCTTTTGCATTTTCCCTGCAATAGTTTGGTTTTCGAAACATACCACGTTAAATTGCAGTGTCGTGAAGAGGTTACAAGATGGCAGGAGGTTTTTGCACAGAAGTCTTCAAAAAATGGAACTTCAAAAATGGAATCTGGAAAACTACTAAAGGTTGAAAGATGAGTGACCACTCATTTTTTTTCTGAGGATAAGGGCTTTTCATTAAACTTGGTTTGACATTTTGCAAATGAAAAATTTGACACCCATCGGGATCGAACTCGGAAACTCATGCTTACGAGACAGACTCTCTAACCGCTTGAGCTAACCATGCTTGGAGAGTGTGAGGGAAAGCCTGAACTTATAAGAAAGAAAATGGAAAGAAAGAAACGAGAAGAAAATTAGTTCCCGCTTTGATGTTATTATCGAAACAAAAGGATCAGTCACGCCAACATTCCTTTCCACACGTCAGCAATCTAGTTTTTATAAATATAAAAACTAGATTGTAAAGAGGATTCTAAAAAAGAAAAGCAGTTTTCTTAGACCACTACGTTTATTTCTCTCTCTGGAATGTTCCGGAGCTCTTCCGGTGCTTCAGGAACAAGTGATTTTTAACACGTTTTTAAAAAACCATTTAAACATGGTTACAAAAAATTAGAGCTAGCCTGATATGAAGGAAGAAATTTTGGCGGGAACTTAATTTGGCAGATTTTGGCCAAATCCACCAAATTTTTTTTCCGCCAAAATTTCATCCTTCATATCAGGCTAGCTCTAAAGCTCTAAAACAGCATCTAATAACATGAAACCAGAAAATGATTCTTTGATGGGAATCAAAACTATAAACAGATAAAGTGCACTTACAAACAGTGAGGCTGGAACATCGATTTTTGAGGATTACGATTTTACCAGCTTTTTAGCGATTTTTGCCTCGCTAACCCAAATCTCGCAACCTCTTTATCTTAAAGGATGATCGAAATTAGAGTTTTTCAGCGTTCCGAAAAAAATGCAAAGCAGAAATTTTTTCATCTTCACAGGATCGATTGTCAACAACAAAATACATCTTTTGGTCTTTGGGTTTGTTTCTGACGTTTTTTCTTCGAAGAATATCGATCACTTTCCTTTTCCCCTTGAGCGCGCAGGAAAAAAATGATTAGCTCGCATTCTCGCGCGGGCGAATAAAGATGAGGCGGCAATCTTGCACTGAGGGTGCTACTTAGTTTCCGCCCTATTTTGCGCCCACCATAGAATGGTCCAAATACGGGGGTATTCCAAATGATAAACGATGTCGTTCTGTAAGTGTTTTATTTTCTGATAGATACAAATAGTATATTGAATACTATTAACTTATTTATTTAAATATTTTTGAGCCCAAATTTAAATATCTGGTTAAATAAAAAACAAATGACAGCAGTTCTGTTTTTCCCTCAAACCCCCGGGAAAAGTTTTTTTGCCGACTTAGCTATTTTACAAATTTCGGAAAAGAACTCCCATAGGAATTCCGATTCATAACCCGATTGGTTCATTTCAGAACGGCTTCAAGAAAGTCATAATGGCAGATAATTTTAAAAGTTTCTCTGAGTAAATGTGTGTAATTTATTGATGTTGATGGCTTGTTGATTCTTTAAAGAAAAAAGATAACAGGTATAGCTTTTTCTAATCCTGGAATATCGAGGTTCCAGCTACACTGACAAACATCAATATGTCAGATCTAACAAAATTAATAACGGCACTGTCATCATTGACAATTAAACAAAGGATTTTCTGTAAAGAGTCTTGTAACATTCCAACAACTTCCATCGAAATGATCTGTCACAGCTGAGTCTACCATTTTTAACACGGTCAAAGGATTGAGCCGAGAATGCTCACAGAATGCCTGCGCAGGTGAAAAATTTAATCTGTCAATCAACTTCTGAAGCAAAGAGTACGCAAAGCAATTCTAGCTTTACGATAGTGCTGCGGATCATCAGTGGATATTATTCAATTATCAATATCCCTCTATTTTCATTCCTAGAACTTTTGCAAAAAAAAGAAAAAATAGGCGCTGTGGTATAGTGGTCATTGACCTTGGTTGCTGCACAGGCGACTGAGCCAGTGCCATTTTGAGCACTAGAACAACACCAAACCAATTTTGAACGAGGCCAAGTAAAAAAATCACGAAATTCGGGATTTTTGTAAATATGGCTGATCGCGAGAGAAAATGTTTTTATAAGAAAATTTGCTTGAAAAAGAAAACAAAAAAATGGACGACAAGAAAATATTTACAAAAATAAACAGGTTAGTAAAACGCTGAAGTTCTTATAAAAAAGACGCTATTTTGGTGAAAAAGCGCGTGGTTTTGAAAAGTTCAAATACCCCTGTATCATCTCGGAAGAGAGTTACAGTATTACCTGCAAGCGGAACTCTAATTTTTTCTTTCAAAAGATCGTTCGCGCACTGGTTCCGAATAGCGATCGCTTTAACGACTTATTATTCCAAGAAGAAGCCTTCAAATAAAGTGAAAACAAACTGAAAGAAGAACTTCAAGCTTGTTTACGAGATGGTGAAAAAGGATTTATGTAAAAACCAAAAGTAAGTCAGAAAAGAGAAAAATAAGTTTGCCGTTCGTGCACTGGGTACCCCCTCTCTCTATGTAGCGTTTTTTTGCAAACTTCAAAAAACTGATTTTTGTCTCGCCTTTGCGGGACTTTGGCTTAAGTG
The DNA here is from genome assembly GCF_902728285.1 of Clytia hemisphaerica. Classification (NCBI taxonomy): domain Eukaryota; kingdom Metazoa; phylum Cnidaria; class Hydrozoa; order Leptothecata; family Clytiidae; genus Clytia; species Clytia hemisphaerica. Next base: position 3,210,931 of record NW_027103528.1, read on the forward strand.
CTTGTGTGCAGCATAGGGTAAAAAGTCCAAATATGCGTTTCCTGTAGTTTTTGTATCAAGAGTTAGGTCTATTGTATATTGTCCCACAAAACAAAAAGGATCCCCCTCAAAAAACAAAACAGGGATTGAGCATTATCAAATAACTTACACCTAAGCTGTGAAGGCAGAAACCACAAAGAGGTAAGTACATACTAACGAGCAAAGATAACAAAACAAGACCTGGTGAAACCAATAAGTTGCATGATAAAGTTGTTGGATAAACACTGCTGAACTGCTCACTGCTTTTGCCTTTTTTTGCTTTCCTGATCCTGATCGTTCGACTCCAGTTGTGTATAGTCGGGTTCAACTTGCTGGTAGACGCGTAGTATAATACGCGGTTTTTTTCTAAGTAAATACAGATTTGACCCGACTGGTTTGACGATAAAATGCTGACAAAGCGATTTTTAGTACAGAATGACCAATGATATGGAGCCATAGGCTGCACGCATCCCCTCTGATATGATTTGATATATTTTGTATAACAAATTAAATTCTGGGGATGCGCGCAGCCTAATGGAGCCCCGAAGTGCTATTTAGGTATGCGTGTCCTTCGGTCCTTCGTGTCTATGCATGGTGAATAGAAGTAGGCACAGCTTTAATTTACCTTAAGGGGGTAGTCACCCGGGGGGGGTACTTAGGCAAAAATGGGTGCTGGGTATGTGCGTGCCTTAAGGGTAGGGTTTTTCACCCTCCCAAAGTCTCTCTAAGGGTTACCAAAACAACAAAAGTCAAAATCAGTCTCTCTAAGGGTCGGTTTTTTTCACAAACTCGGGTCAAAGAAAAGTGAAAAGTCAAAAAAGTGAGAACATTTTTAAAAAAAGTGAGAAAATTTTTCGAAAATTGGAGAAATTCTTTTAAAAATCGAATTTCTTTGGCCCATTATAGAAATTTTTTGTGAAAAAGTCTCTCTAAGGGTTGGGTTTTTCTACACTGAGTCTCTCTAAGGGTCACCTTTTCACCAAAATTCAGTCTCTCTAAGGGTAAGGGTCCAGAGGTCTGGCACGCACATACCCGACACCCATCAATCCTAGTACCCCCCCCGGGGGTAGTCATATGAGATTTTGAAAATTGGTGAAAAATTTATCAATTTCGGGATTTAAGGCTTTTTAGTATCCTTTATCCTTCCTGAACATACCCTGAAAATTTCAAGGCCGTAGCATAAATATCTGCCGATATATAGGGTTTCTTATGAGCCCTGGTATACAATTTTCTCCTTAGCAACGGTAAATCGCATCCGTTGCTAGGGCCTCATTTCCGTATGGCTGCTCTAAACCAATGTCAATTGAATACTATAGCCGACTTCCTGACCATGTATATTTCTAGTGACTATGTCTAAACATAGCATCATGACATACCAAATGAAAGCTCTTTTTACGCCCTTTTTGGGCGTCTAAGTCAATACCGCCTTTTTTCCCCGGGATTTCTAAATATGACGTAATTAAAGATGGTAACCGAAGAAGTGGTATTTTCAAAAACATTCACATTTGAGGATTGTGCAAGGGCCCGAAGGGCCCGCAGTGCAATCCCGATTTTATGAATAAAATCGAAGCCAACGATCTAATACTGGATTACGCCCTTTTCACGCTGAAAGTCTGAAATGTCATTGCGAAATTATGTAAAAATTAACAAGTCAAAGACTTTTATTTTTAAGATTAGCCAATTCGGGGTGAGAAATAAATTTGACACAATTTTGATTATTTTTGGTTCAGATACATATATTTCTGAGTAAAACTAATGAAGAAAAACACCAAGACATGGCAACTAATTGCCACGACCTCGTCCACGTCCGCGGAAATTGCCACGACCTGAAATTGAGAACAAATAAAATAATATACTGTTATATTAGGCTGATGAAGGGGAATAAGGTGGGCGGGCAGTATTAGATCGTTGGCTTCGATTTTATTCATAAAATCGGGATTGCACTGCGGGCCCTTCGGGCCCTTGCACAATCCTCAATTTCATTTCATAAAATCTCCGCCCGATCCAATACTGGATTACGCCCTTTTCTCGCCTTCAGTCTGCAAGTCATTGCTCAAAGCCTCTGTTTAAAGCGTACTATTTATTAGAGAAAAGTGCTGATGTAAAATCATTTTCCTCAACTAAATCTTTTTTGTATCGCTTTTCAAAAGTGGTTGAAGTTGACCAGTGTGCTCTTTTTAGAATTTCTTTCATTGGAACACCTTGAGCATAAGCTTTTGAAGTTGAAGCCGACCTAGTAGAATGTCCCTTAAAGGTTGAAGTATCTATCCCTGCCAAAAATAAGGTTTTTAACACCCATCCAGAGACGGTAGAAGAAACTACTGGTTTATGGGGGTTCACATAGCTCAATAACAATTGACCTTTCCCCTCTCTCCAAGTTTTTGTTCTTTCTAAATACAAATCAATGTTTTTACAAACACACAGATTTTCATCGTCCTTAAAAGGAAAATATTCAATTGGAGGTCTGACTTTTCCTGGTCTGTCAACCTTAGTTGGTTTGCCAAATGAAAAAATATATTTTGAGTGATGCTTGACCAAAAATGCTGTGTCAAGGAAAGTTATTTCATGCGCTCTGGCTGTTGAAGTTAACGAAAGGAGCATTGTTAATTTGAAGGTTAATAATTTGTCACTGGCTGTTTTTGAATCAATAGAGGTTAAATATCTAACTACTACATCTACATCCCAAATAAAATTGTATTTCGGTTGAGGAAACCTTTCATTATGAACACCCTTGAGAAGAGAAGAAACCAAGGGATGTTTTCCAACCGGTAAACCATCAATAGGTTGATGGTAAGCAGATATTGCGGACCTGTAACCAGCAATTGTACTATGTTCAAGGCCACTCTGAAAAGAATCAGTTAAGAACTCTATGATGAAATTTAGAGGGCATCGAAAGGGATCAACTTGTTTTGTACCACACCAGCTATCCCACTTACCCCAGGCCGATTTGTAATGAGATCGTGTCCCTGGTCTTCTTGAGGCAGTGATGAGCTCTGCAGCTTTCTCCGATAATCCCTCTGCTTGGATTCTCTCCCTGAAACTGTCCAAGCCACCAGTTGGAGGCTTTGGTTCTGTATTAGAGGGTGTATTATGTTTTGAGGGTTCATCAAAAGGTCCCATTGGTTTGGGATAAGAATAGGATTTTGAATGGACAATTGAAGAAGTTGTGGATACCAGCTTTGAGTCTGCCAGGCTGGTGTTATTAACAAGATTGTTGCCTTTTCGGCTGACACCTTCCAAAGAACCTTCCCTATTAGACAAAATGGTGGGAACGCATACCCCCTTATGTGAGTCCACTGAGTCTGAAATGCATCCTGTCCCTTGCTGTAGGGATCTATTTTCCAAGAATAATAAAGAGGTACTTGGTGGGTTAGTCTTGAGGCAAAAAGGTCTGTACACGGTGTCCCCCTTGCTTTGCAAAGTTCTCGAAATATCTGAGTTTTTAGTTTCCATTCGCTTGAGTCTTTCACTGATCGTGATTGGCGGTCTGCTTCCACATTCAGGCGCCCTGGAAGATACTCTACAGTAATCGTGATCTGATGCTCTAAAAGGTATTTCCAGATCTCCTTGCTTAGGTCTGTTAACAGTTTGCTGTGGGTTCCTCCCATTTTCTTCAAATATGTAAGGGCTGCTATATTGTCCATCTGAATGTGAATGGACAATGTTTGTGGAAAAAGCCTGTGGAATGCTAGTATTGCTATTGTTTTGCAGCTTTCAACTCTAGTACATTGATATGAAGATCCTGTTCTGGTGCTGACCATTGACCCCCTGTTTCCTTCCCCTTGCAGTATGCACCCCATCCTTCCTTGGATGCATCTGAAGATATCAAAAGTTGAGGAGGAGGTAAAACTAGAGAACGTCCGTTTGTCAATTGAAGGTTTTGACACCACCAGTTCAGTTCTTCCTTCACCTCTTCTGATAAGGAAATCATTGAGTCGAAATTTTTGTGTCTCGACAGCTCTTTTATCTGTTGGCTTTGAATAGCCCTGTACTGAAGAGGTGCAGGGAGAACTGCTACTGCTGCTGAGGACAAGAGGCCAAGAAGTTTTGTGAGATCCCTTATCGATACCTGAGAAGATTCCAGCATATTCTGACACTGGGAAATTATCTTTTCCATTCTCTCTGGTGGCAGGCTCAATTTTAAATTCAACGAGTCCACTTCCACCCCCAAAAATTGAATCTGATGAACTGGTTCTAGAACTGACTTCTTCATGTTGATTCTGAATCCCAGATGTTGAAGTAAAAACATCAAAGTGTCCCGGGCCATTCTTATCTCTTGAAGGGAAGACGCCAGGATTAAAATGTCGTCCAAGTAAACTATTAGGCGGACATTCAACCTTCTCAATAGGGCTATAGGAACTTTCATCACTTTTGTAAAGACTCTGGGTGCTGGAGCAAGGCCGAAGCACAGGCAAAGAAATTGGTAAATTTTTTGTTTCCACTTGAATCTCACATACTTCCTGGATTCTTGACTTATCGGGATTGAGAAATAGGCGTCCGAAAGGTCTATCTTGACCATGAAGTCCCCCTTTTTTAGAAGTTCTTTGAGTAAGGACAAGCTTTCCATCTTGAAATGAAGGTAAGGAATGTGTTTGTTTAGGGACTTCAGATTTATCACTGGTCTGTTCCCTCCATCCTTTTTGGAAACCAGGAACAGAGAACTTAGAAATTGATTTTGGTTTTGAAAATGAATTGTTTCTATAGCATTCTTTTCCAACATTTGCTCTATCTCCTGATCCACTAGTGATATCTCCTCTTTTGACATGTTTGGAGATTTGGGAATTTGATTTTGCCTTGGAGTTGAAACAAAGGGTATTTGATATCCTTGAACTGTTCTCAGTATCTCTGGATCTTGTGTTAGTTTTTCCCAATTTTTCAAATAAAACTTCGTTCGACCTGCCTTTGGCAGGTTTTTGACTAGTTTCTGAGGAAACAGTGATTTTACTAGAGGGTGCACACAAGAAAGGTCTTGTTCTTCCTGGACCTGTCTTAGTGGAGGAATGGGACTCGGTTTTGGAGGTACAAAACAAGTTGATATTTTTTGGTTTAAGATAGGAAATTTTCTTACCTCTGAATGAGAAGCCTGGTCTTGAATGCCCTCTTCCACGGCTTGCTGGAAAAGAGCCTCCTGGAAAGGGCCTTTTTGAACCAATTGCAGGGAATCTGGGTCTAGTTGACGTAGATGATGATGCTTTCACTCCAGTAAATACAGATTCTGACTTTTTGATAGCTTTGGTGTCTTTAATCAATTTGGTTTCGAATTCTTCTCCAAATAAATGCTTGTTATCAGCCTTGTTAAGCTCTTGACTTTGGTTCTTTAAGATATCTTTTACTCTTGATGAGGAGTCAATCAGTGTTGACAAAATATTCTCTCTTCTGTGATAGTTGCATGAGTTTTGGATCTGAGACAGCAAAAGTATTGTTTGGTCAAGAAGATGCGAGAGGTGGACGGTTGATTCATCCTCAGGATTTCGGCTTTTTTCCTGGTCAACTGCATCCCAAATTTTCAAAAGTGGTCCAAAGACCAAAAACATTTTATCTTGAATTGTCTTTAATGTCTTTTCTGATTTAAGAGTTATTGATTTGTTATTATTTGACAGTATCGTGCGGATGTAGCTGTCAAGATCAGGTACCTGTTTTAGATTTGTTGGTACAGGATTTTCCCAAACAATGCTGTCTTTGATATCTTTATCAGCTACATGCAGTTTGATATATTTGTGGATGTATTCTAAAAGATTGTTTGGGAGTTCCCATTTCTCTTCAGCCGCCTCTGGATCGAGTTCAAATCTGTCAGTAGGGGCTGGAGGTTGTTCGTTGATGGGCTGGACCTCATCAGCATGTTCTTCTACAGGTTCCTGAGGAGCTGCAGGGACATTATCTCCATTACCATTTCTAGGAAAGAGATTTTGAAACATTATTTTACCCTTTATAATCACTGAATGAAATAAAGGATTTTTGATTTTTTTTTTTTTTAAACTTTATCGAGTAAAATAATGCCTTCAATATGTTGGGGCAACACTACCCTTCATAGTCACTGAATGTAATGAAGGTAGTTAATCTGCTAAGCTTAGATGATTTTGGATTCATAAAGGAATGTATGGAATTTTAAGTATTCTACTTACTCTGCGTCCATCTTTATCAGCGCGAATTGGCGAAAGAGGCTTTGAGCAATGACTTGCAGACTGAAGGCGAGAAAAGGGCGTAATCCAGTATTGGATCGGGCGGAGATTTTATGAAATGAAATTTGGAGGCAGTCAGCTGTGTGGTTTTTGACATGGAAACTGAGCTTATGTATTGTTTTGGATTGAATTATGATATTATTGAATGTTTCATTTCATTTCTCACATCTGGGAAAGCTTTGGAAGCCTATAATTTGAGTGAAAGCAACAATTTGATTCTGCGAACTGATGTTTTCGAGCAGTAAAACTTGTACACCGAAAAAACTTTTCAAAGTGATGGACTATAGACTATGAACCATGGTATGAATAAAGTTTGAAACAAGGAACTAAACACATTCAATGATGTATCCATTATGAGTCTTAAATCCAGTGGAAATCCAGTCTTTGATGAATCGTGGCACTCATGGCGCCAGGAGGCAATCCTGGAAAATTGAGTAAAACTATGCATGATTGACGTTCAACCTGAAGACACGTTTCCCTAAGAGATCAACACTGAAATTCAACTGTAAATGATATAAACAGATTTGAGAGAGCACAAGGATGATATATTTTGTTGGCAATATGTTTTTTGACGAGAAAATGCACTTTTATTGACTTAAAGCCATGTTTACGCGTTGTACGCAGAGTTGACGCAAAATACTTGGAGATTCCCGGAGCACGTGGAAGGCCATTTTTTTCAAAAAACTTGGACTATTTTAGTATTTCCAGTACCTTTTCAACATTAAAAGTAATGTGTCAATCCATTTTGGTCAACCACAGCAAAAATTTTGTAAAACGGTCTATGTATCGCAGAAAAATTGAGAAAAACCTCTATTTTTAACTTTCTGCGCCGTTTTTTTCTCAAAACACGTTTTAGGGGGTTTTCCCGCACCTTGTCAGCCTTTTCTCAGGATTGAGAAAAGCTATTGACTTGAAATTTTCAGGGTAGTTTTCCATTATGGTAAGCCTCAGGATGAATGAAGCAGTTTTTCAAAAAAAATCATTTTTTGACTTTTAAACTGAAAAAGTACAAATTTTAGGTTCCAGACCCCCTGGCTTGAAATTTTGAAAAATTTTTCCACTCATTCTGGAGACTTTCATAATACTAACCTTCACCAAAAAACAATTTTTGAATAGCTTTCTTAGCTTTTCTTAAAAGGTTGACACAATATTTTTATAGCTTTTACCCCCTGGACGATATTACCCCCGTCTTTGCTATTTTTAGAATTTTTTTTTACTTTTTCATATCCTTTATAGTTGTGCTACAATTGTGGAAAGTTTCATTGAAAAATATTTACTACTTCACAAGATATAACAAAAAGTTTAAAAAATGACATTTCAAATTTCTCATATGACTACCCCCTTAACTGGATAAATTTTGGCGGGGATTAAATTTGGCGAATTTGGTGAATTTAGCCAAAATTCGCCAAATTAAATCCTCGCCAAAATTTCCAAATTTGGCAATTCACCAAATTAAATCCCCGCCAAATTTAACAAACATAGAATTATGTGAAAAATCACAATTTTTTATTATAATTTTGAGTAATTTTTACTATTTCAGTGTGACAAAATTTCCAATTCGCCAAATTAAATCTCGTCAAATTTTATCCACTATCCACTAAGGTAATTAGGAGTGATGGGAAGAATTTATTTATAATTCTTCAATTCTTCATGAAAAACGGTAAAACTCTCTTGATTTCAGCCGCGTAACTTTTAAAAGGTATTCAATTACACCGCTCCTGGAGTTTTTCTATTGTAGAATGATACCCACCCACCAGCTAGCAGCACCATTGAGTTTAAAGCCCGAAGGGCTTAGAGTAGAGAGTTTAATTACTCATCAATCTTAATTTGCAAGCTTTTTCACATTGAATTGACACGAATGTGGAGCAAAATTGGTCAGAAAGAAAAATATTCGGCACAATATAACAATAGGGAGACACTGTCCTGATATGAGACACGTGTCTGATATGAAACGGGAACACACTAAAACCTTTAAATGATATTTGTGTTTCATCATCAATTACTGTACAGTTTGTCCGTAAAAAAAGTGGGAGCGGAATATATATTAATTAAAAAGAATGAGTGGCAAAGATGCTACATAAACTCTTGCATGGAGAATATTGTTTTTACTCAAAAAGATGTAAACCAAGCTTCATCTATAGATATTCAAACCAAGTATTATATGGGTATTATATGGGTATAGTATGGGTTTTGAGGAGTTCTATTAAAAGATCCTGTTCCACGCTCATTTCCAGACATTCTGTATATACTTTCATAAAATAACAAAAAAAAAACATAACTAACATATAATATATGTGAATTAACAACAGTAAAATATTAGAAAAGATACAGGTAAAAAAATATTCCAGTCGCCAAGAATGATGAGGGTTCAAACGGTGAACAAGGTAAAAACATTCTTTGCTGAATCATTTGCAGATATCTGAAAACTTTTCTCCTCGATCTCGATAACATAAGATAATTCATCGTTTAGTCTATTTGGAGACTTTATACTTTTGAAAGAAGTGCAGTCAAAATGCTTTATATTGGAAGGAGTTTGAAGGCTTAATTTTGAAATTTAAATATTACAGAAAATTTGACATTTGCTACTTCCAAATAATGCCCTATGAGTACCTTTTTGTGAAGATGAGCAGGTGTTGCAATTTTTCTTATAGTCATTTGAATGGAAATTAGTTTAGCCGTTACTGTCAATCATCCATCAAACAACACCGTAGTGGATCCAGAACGTTCATGAATTTGTTTATTCCTTCTCATACGTATAAAGAGGAGAATGGGCAATTGTCTCCGTTGCAACATGTAACTTCATTCTACAAAACTAAAACCCAATGATTCACCACTAGTCGTCTTCCATAAGCAAGTCTTCTTTCCGCAGAATAGCCGCATCTAATTGCTCCAAGAATGAAGGTTCGGATAATATCTGTTGTAAGTGATTGATTAATAAGTTTATTTGTTCCGCACCGTTGATCAAAATTAAGAATATTTGCATCCAGAGTTGTTCGTCCCAGTCCCTAAAATTTGAATGGAACATAAATAATGTCGATATTTTCAATAAAAACATCTGTAAAGACCAGGTAAATTGTTTTACACTTTTATGAGAGGCTGGGCCGGCTAGGCGGATCAACTTAATGTTTTGTATTAAATCTGTCTATTGACCAATTTGCTAAATTAGATTGCATAAATCAAATATTCCTCTGCCTCCAACCCAATCTTGAACACCCCTACCTCAATAATCTCGCAGTCCCTTTCAAAATAATTAATAGCAATGGGGAACTTTTGGTCACTTTCTCCCAGAAAGAAAAGGATCCCCCAAGAAACCCTCAATTACAAATAAAAGAGTGGTTTAAATTAAGTCTGATTAAAAATAAAATGTTCATGGTTTTTTTTTGGATTGCCCCAGAGAAAATCTAGAAAGCGAACCTTGGTGGGATGTTGCACATTTTGGTGATTTGTTTTTGATTATCATAATAAGTATTGAGAGGATTTTGAAAAATCAGTTCGTGGATGATACCAGCTGCTGCATAGTAATCGACCTGCAAAATGAAAATAGAAGTTGCTTCCAAGTGTGAATTAGAGAGAGATTTGAACAGTTGGAAGTATTTTTAGAGGGTCCCCCCTGGGACCGAGAATTAGTTCAAATTATAGAAAGATTCGAATAAAAGAAGCTCGAATAAGCCAGGGTTCACTGTAATATCGTGCATAATCAAGGCAGGAAGTGAAAAGTTTCACCCTCCAAAAGGCTGTAACAAACAATTGCCAATCTTATTTTGGCATGGCCAGGAGAGAGATTCCTGAATCCCTATTTCCCGAGTTGGTGTGCAATCTTTGGAGGTTTGAACCATTCAGGAAGCATTGCATCCACATCTTACCTCGGGACCCCAGTATTCTCCATTCTTCATGGAAGGACATTCATAGGAATCTTTATGACTTCTTCCGTACAAATGACTATCAGATGGCAAAAGTGCCAAGTCGACGCTATTCTTGAAACTAGTCATCGTTAAACAATGCGTTGATAGCGCACCATCTTTCAAATTCTCCCTAAAAAGTAACATGTAAAGTTTGAAAATCTGCTCGTTTGAAAAAGAAGAAAACGTACTCTTAGGTACATAGCAAAAACAGAAGGGGAGGAGAGGATGCGAATCCAGCTTTTAATAAACGGAGAGGGGCAAAAATGCCGGGAGATGCAAGTTGTGCTCCTTAATACCCCCAAAATATGGTTCGGGGGTTGAAAGGATCGAAAATTTGACAGACAAGGGTCGGCGTATTAGGCACCTGAGAGTACTTTAATACAATGCGAAAACTAAGAAAGCACACTGAGATAAAATGTCTTTAACGATACTTTACTACCTTGAACCTTCCACAACAATCTTTTCATGAGATCCGCAAAGAAGGCATTCGAAAAAGGTTTAAATGAAATTTATCGTCTCACCTGTCACCAAGGAGGAATTTAGTTGGTCGTAAATCACAATGTACAATCTTTAGTTGATGTAGCGTCTGAATGGTTTTTAGGATTTCGTAGACATAAAGTAACGCAAGTGGTTCATCAATTTGTTGTGAGTGTCGTTTGTAAAGTTTGATCAGATCCTGGGAAATAGAAGAAACGCAAAGGGTCAGGATTGGTTAAACACTCACCTTTCATCAAAGAAAATGGAAAAGACATCGGCAAAACAACAACCTCATGTTAACCTCATCACTGCAATGTGATTGAATTTGTAATAAAGTTTACTGACAATCGTGAGCTAGTGATTACCCCTCCTATTTCAAATCTGACTACCCCTCCCCCTCCCCCTGCAAAGGAAACCACAAGTCTTTATGATTCCTTCCCAGCCTGGCTGAAAAGCGAAGCCATCCTCGGTATCGCTTCTCGGCCTAATGGCTAAGATCAAGTGTAGTATCTGTTCTTATCAGTTTAATATCTGATACGCCTTCCATAGTGTTGGCTCATATATTAATCTGATTTTTGTCTTCGGGTCAAGGGAGCGAGGTTTACCTCACCATGACCACGGGTTGCCTCGGCGGTGCACTACAGTAGAGCGCAGCCCATACTTTCTTTGATAAAAAATTGAATTCACTACTTAAAGCTTCTGGCTTCCAGAAAATGTTCATGAAACAATGTTCATGATAACATAGGTTTGGAGGATATTTTCAGGAGTCGAACCGGACTCGATAATTATACCCCTCCCCTCTCACCGGTTGAACCCCCATGACAAAACTGTAGATTTACCCACCGGACACCTGCTACTCCTGGTCCCCTCTAATCCCATGTAATTTCTTTGGAAGAGCCCAAAAGAACAAGAAATACATACCATGAGCGTCCCAGTGTTATAGAAATCGGATTCGTAGCATGCAGCGTTCGAATACATGTTCACGTGATTGATACGAACAAAGTTTTGATGCTACAAAAAAGAAGAAAAAATTTTCCTCATTATTTCCATGTTAGAAATTTTATCTATCATCAGAAATAGCAAGACTCCTATTTATAATACACAAAGAACTGTTTCGAAGTTAACAGAGTTGTGTATCTTATCATTAATATGATTTCAGTATAATAATATAAATAAATCTTGATCAGGTTGGAAATCCAAGATCTCATGTTCGAGGAGAATTACTCCAAAATGTTTCCTTAAGACATCTTTCATAGGAATATAAGAAGATTTCGATGGTTAATTAGTAATCAAAACGTTACAGTACCGTGTTACAGTACTGTATTTCAGTTTTTTTGTCCGAGGTTTTGCACTCGTTTCAAAATTTGAAATATCTTTAATATTTTGATAGCGTTAATTTCTTAGATACAATTTCGATAGATAAAAAGTCTATCTACAATCAGTGCCATAACATATTGGCACTTTTCGCTAATTTACCATTTTTCGAAAATTGAAGTTCGAGCGAGAATGTCAATTTCGGGCCCTCAACTTGATTTCAACGATTATTTCGATCTGGGAGGGATTTATTGGTTTCTAGGCTATATTTCAAGTCCTACTGGACCATTTTTGAACTTTTGAATCCTCACATCCTAAGGTCCTAAGTCTTAAGTCTAGCGTTAAAACTCAGAGTTAAAACTCTACCCTTCGAACCTACTTTAGAGCACTTGCAAATCGATTGTGGTTTCAAAACACCCCGGTGGGTTTCCTTTTTGTGCCAAGTTTTTCGTCACTGATTGTAGACATCAAGTTAATTTTTATAAGCCTTTTACGATTATAATATACGCCTTTTTGTGATTTTCCAGTTTTTATCTTAGATGTGAATATTGTTACTGAGGGTTAATGGGATTTTGTTATATTCAGTTACCTCCACAAGGGCAGCATTCGCCATTCCCAATCGCTTGTGTATGGTTGAAGTAATGTAAAAGTCCCATAGATGTGCGTTACTATGCGCAACTGATTGATCAACCACCTGAAAGAAAAAAGTTGAATGTCCTTCTTAAAATCCCCTGATCGCAATGCTAACAATAGTGTGGCGAACAATGCTGAAACCCCTCCCCCTAAAAAAAGCCGAAGAAAAGAATACTTTCAAGTAGATTGATGTCCATTACCATAGACCTTTGGCAACATTATGCCACAGCAATGCCTATTCGTGTCACAATAGTCCTAAAAATAGTATCAAAACTTTAGAAATCACTGATAGCGAACAATGTAAGAGCCATTCACATACCTTTAAGACAAGAGACTTGTTATTTTCGGTGTATCTTGCTTTATAGATACTCATGCCACTCACTCCACGTTTGAGATGTTTGTTGATTTGTATGTGTCGAGGCCCTACAAAAACAAGTTCAAATCAAATATTAAAAGCAAGTTATTCAAAGCTAAAACTATATAGAGTTGCCTCTATCTAATTAGATTATCAAGGGACTTTTAGAAATTTGAAACATTTTGAACAGTTTCGAATTTTAAAGAGTAATACACTACTCCCTAGCGAGGATCAATGTTTTAGCTCAAATTACAGAAATTATCGAATTAAAGGCTCGAATTAGAGAGACTTGGATGAAATAAAAACAACTCGCCTGAGGTCTTCTTACAAACAAGTATTGTAAAATAATTCTAAAAGCATGGAAAAACGACTTACCTAAACAGATATCGGTGCGCCCATTCAAGTGCGATAGAGGTCCATTAATATGAAGAAAACTATTGTTTGTTGTGATTTCATGGGAGATACTTTCCACGAAATTGTTCCTTGTTTGTTGGTTGAAAGGGTCACATGCTAACGATCTGTTCTCTGATTGGTCAGCAACTTTGTCTGAATCTTTTCGCGATCTGAAAATATAAGATGTAGGTTAGAATTTAATATATAATATTGTCGAACGTGCTAACCGCACTTGCTCAACTTCAGTATCTTTTAAATTACTCGTAGGCCCAATTGTAAACATCAACAGAAAATTTTTGACATGAAATAACTTATTTCTAAATAGACCCTAAAATGGAAATTTATTCACCAAAGGAGCAAATGTGCAAAATTTCGATCAGATCAGACCATTTTCAAAGTGTCCAGCCTACCCAAAGTTTTTAGCCTCGTTTTGGCGAAAAACTCGTGACCATGCCCCTAAAAATCTTAATTTTAAAAGAATGAAAAAACACTCCAAGATATTCACCCAAGGAACAAGTGTGCAAAATTTCAGCTGAATCCGACCATTTTTGAATTCTCCAGCCTAACCCAAAGTTTGAGGTGAAAGACAGAAGGGCATTTACAGATTCTAGCTCAACTGAAGTTGAGAATATGGTAAAGTTCGAACTAGCAATTGTTCGCCCAAAAACAACAGCCACATAAAATAAAAACTACTCTCGGGTATCTAATAGCCGGTAAAGGAATAGATAGCCATGCCTGTGCCAGACCCAACGACTATTGGCATTTGCCGTATAAAGCAAACGAAGAGAGGGTATACCAAGTTAACATATATGTAAGATACATTGTAGCATATACGCGAGTAACGAGTAACTAAATATTCCATCTTTTTTAGGTAATCGCTAGGTACAATGATTGCCTATTAAATGCTTATTGAATATACCTATTATCAAGGCTCGTCGGCAGTATGGTCAAGGCTGCTAGGGCCTGAAACCAGGTGTTTAAGATTCAAATTCCCCTGCTCTTTCTAATTTGAGTCTGCTAAATGACGTGCCCTACGTTCCCACGTGCCCTCATCAATTTCCTGTTAATATTTCAGTTCATAGATAGCCAAGGCAGCTGGTCGTGGATCCCATAAAAACAATTGAAAGACTGTCTATGGCCTAGATTACTGGGCTATCGATGAGTTTCAAGCCGAAGGAAGCAAGAAAAAGCCAAGTTTTAAAACTTGCACCACATTTCGGATGTCAAATTAAATCTAGCACTTTCTTGGTAGGGGGCAAACCTTTAGAATCTGTAGCTTCTTTTGTAGTCAGTTTTTAAGCCATAAAAACTTTAACCACTGGCCTCCTCTTAAAAAGTATTTAAATCCTATCTACTTTCGAACCAAAATACAAACAGATCCTAAAGGTTGGTCCCTACTATAAATGTTACTTCCGATGGTTTGTATAAACACTACGGGGTCAGCCCAACTTCATGTAGGAATTAAGTGGCTTCAAATTATACACAGGAGACTCAACTCTAGCCTTTAGCTATAAATTATATCTATCAGACACTCTCACCTTTCACTTTCACCACTGCACTCTTGAATAGTACTCAAATTGACTGATTCTTGTTGTCGCGTCGTCGTCTCGTTGAAAGCGCTGATGTTCGCACCGAATGTTACGTGACCGATAAACGTACGGGCGGAAGGCGTTGAAACAGGGCGGCTTAGGTGAGAAGAGATTGGAGCTTGCTTGTGAGACATATCCAGCCCAAAATCTGTAGCATCAGCTTAAATAAACAAGAGGATTTAAAGTTTAACAAGCTGTTAAAGAAGAGATAAAACTTTTGATCCTGTTGCATGACGTTTTCAATTTTGATAATTTTGATTCTATTGTTTCTTATTAGCAGTCCCAAAATGAGAAATAATGTGTGCCAAACCTTTAGTTTGTGAACCAATCTTGGTTTCGCTGAACATGTCGACTCCTAGAAGAAAAAAGAAAGAAATAAAATTAAAGTTACTGGTTAAGTTTAAGAACTACATTTTATAAAAGTATTTTTCTCGAAAATCCAGAAAAACATTTTTCCAAGATCACCACTAGGAATAACTTAGAAATCTAAGCTAGATTGATTTAGTCTGATGTTTAGTTGTGGCAGTATTCCAAGGTAAACTTCAAAAACTGTAAATATAGAAATATCTTTACTGTACCGAAAACGCCGTATTACCATAAGCCGTGTGTTTGTAGTTTTGTGAAAACGGGCTTAGTTAACTAGGCTAAACTGAGAATATAGGTTGGATACCAACACTCGCACTTACTTTCTTTTTGTGCTGGTTTGGAAGCATTGTAAATTGTAAACCCTGAAAAAAAAACAATAGCAAAAATCTCAAAATCAGCCGATTTAACGTGATCAGTTCAGAAAATCAGCTAAGTGATAATTGCGCCCTCCGAAAATTTATGAAGGATAAATTATCATGTATTTTCTATATTCTTCCTTGTAGTGTAGTGCTGGAAGATTGATAATAAGTCCAAAAAAGGATCCAAATTAATTACCTGAGTTTTGTTGTGATTTAGAGATTATTTCCTCGTCTTGAAAGATTTGAAAAGCTAGAAAAGTTGATATGCATACAATCAGTACCGTACGATACCCTATATTTAAGGACCCTATATTTTTTAGAACTGTCCTTGGACGTCCTTATATTCAAGGACCTGATTTTCATTTAATCCAATAGATTGGAAAATCGAACAACACCGCGACCTAGTGAGAAGAGATATCTGTCCCTATTTATAGGG
Source organism: Clytia hemisphaerica (assembly GCF_902728285.1). Lineage (NCBI taxonomy): Eukaryota > Metazoa > Cnidaria > Hydrozoa > Leptothecata > Clytiidae > Clytia > Clytia hemisphaerica. Next base: position 3,226,952 of record NW_027103528.1, read on the forward strand.
ACGTCCTTAAATATAGGGATTCGCGCCGTACTGACAATGAGATATATTGAAAACTACCAAACTTTATTTATAAGCAAACTACACTACATTGAAAAAAAGTTTTTATTACCTGAAGGAGGTTTTTCGTCAGCTTTGTCTTCAAATATCGGAAAACCTAGATGACGAGGAAAAATAAAACAAAATGTTTGTCGAAAAGTTACTTGTATGCATTTTCATTCATTCCTTTCTAAAGAAGTTTCAAACATAATGGACAAGTCCACAGTCAACTGAAGTAAGTGAGAAAACGTTATCGTACAAATGTGGTAGATCGATAAAGGTATCAAAGGAAGTTGAAATTACCAGAGTTCTTCGAAATAACATTAGTTTCATCCTTGAATATTTCGAAACCTAGGGGAAAATACAATGCAATATATGTGCAATATCTTTATGATAAGGAACAAAGTAGATGAACAAAGCTAGGTTTCTACTACATCAGAGTCAAAATGTTTACAGAACATATTGTGCACAAAAATTCCCAATTGTAGATTAGCAAGGTCCAATCGTATTTGGCTATTTTTGGGTCCCAAATCGCCCAAATTACGTTATCAAAAGTCTCGGTTGATTTTTTCATTAAAGTTTGAAAAGGAAGGGTTTACCTTCTTTTTGGTTAAAGTCTTTCAAGGATTGCGCTGGGTTGTTAAACATATCTGAAAATATGAAGAAATAATAATTTGAAGAAACTTAGTCACTTTCTTTGTAAATGATAACAGACAAATAAGTAGCAAGCATTGTCTTCATCAAAGATGGACATAAATAGTCTGAAATATTAGCTTTCACACAACTGGAAATCCAGCACTGTGAGAAAAAACTCCGAAAATAGCTACATATACATAATGTTACACTGACCGTCATTCATCGATTCGTTTTGGTTGTTTTGATCATCGTTGAAGATTCCAAATCCATGGGATGATTTTTGTGATAGTTTTTGAGATGGCTCGTCTTGAAACACCGAAAACCCTGCGCAAAAAGAAACAGAACAAAGATAAAAAGTCATTAAAGATGTAGGTACTCGATAAAATTACTGATGTGACACAAAAATGTCTATTACTTTAAAGGGGAAAACTTAGTCGGGTAAAACTTTTCGTCAGGTAAAATTGAAGTCGAGAAAAACTTCATCACTTTGTAAAAATATTTGTTACAACTCCCTTGAAGTCGACAAGAAGGGTTTTTTGCTTGACACTTGCGTAAAGATTTCGCCACTTTTCCCCAACCAATTTTTCCCAACTAAAAAACAGCGTTCATGGCTTGGCCGTACAAAACCAAGCAAAAACAAAACATAGAAATGAACTGTTTGTAACGGAGGAGAGCTTGACTATTTCAAACAAAATACCTTGCGCTGGTTTTGTAGAAATCTTTTGACTTGGCTCATCTTCAAAGATTGAAAATCCTGAAAAAATAATAACAGATGCCGTAAAAATTATAAAGCTGTACTAGAAAAGAGGAGAGAGCCTAAAAGCACAAAACATTTGCTTTAATGCATTTTCTCCGGGTGACGTAAATTATCAAGTCCTTTGTTATATACCTTGCAAAGTTTTAGCTGAAAATTTTCCAGTCGGTTCTTGGAAGATGGAAAAGCCATCTGAGATTCAAACATCTTGGTATATTTTCGTAAATCGTACAATTGAGAATTAAAACTCAAACTATTTTGACACTTTAGAAAGCCCAACTGCAAGGGAAAATAAAATTTGACACCTTTGAAACACACCGCCCGGCCTCATTCGATCCTTGCCTCCCTTAATCTGGTAATAGAGGGGCGAGGAAAGAAATTGCTAAAGGAAAAAGTCAAACAAACGTTCAAATAATGTAAAGTTTGTCTGTACCTTGGGAAGAATGAATCTTTTGGCTCGGTTCGTCTTGAAAAATTGGGAAGGCTGCAATGAAAATCAAAACTGATCAAAATGAAAAGAAAGAAAATTCCTCAAATTGAATTAACTGGTTTCAAGATGCAACTAGAGGGCTGATGCATTTTTTATCAAGATAGCATATGTAACTAATTATGATTGATTGATACTTGATCTCTCGCAACGGCAGATTCAAGACAATAGAGCAAGTACATCAGAAACTTGCGAATGCAACGCTCGTTAAAAGACAATAATTACAATTACAAGTCTCTTCCTTTGACAAGTTTGACATAGTCTAAAACCGCTGTCTACCCATAGTGTGCAAGGGGGTTCCAGGTCCCACCTGAAAATTCAGGTCCCACCTTATCCTAAAATTCCCACCTTCAGCCCAGACTCCCAGATCCCAGCTAAAAACAAAAAAAATATACTAATTTGAGGAACAAAACAAAACTTCTTTACCATAATATGAAGATGCAATATATTACATATGTTTAACTTTCCATTTGCCTATGACCTACATTAGGGGTAGAACTGGGTAGAAACCAATCAAGTAGTCAGACGGCTTAGAAGTAAGTGTGAGTCGTTAGATATAAGTTTGGCATGAAATTATGGCTAATCCTCAAATAAGAAGTTTTGGGGAAAATTTGTCCCGATAACTACAATATTAGTATAAATAAGTGAGGATTCGCCTACAACCATAACTGCAGGGAGGGAGGGAGGTAAAATATCTCATCCTGTCAGCTTTCAGTTAGAGTGTCGACTTGAACAGGGAGATGTGATGGCCATTTTGAACATGACGTCACATGGCTATTAGCAAAGTAGACTCAGTTGGCGGAGGGCACTTTTCAAACAAAAGTTAAACCGCAATTTAACCTATGTTAAATCCAAAATATATTAATATGTCTATTATATACATTTATGAAATATATAAAAAAAATATATCATAAGTCATAAAATCTGAAAATAAGAAACTTTACTTTAACTTTTTCCAAAACACCCAAAGTCCCACCTAAAGAAATTAACTCCCACCTTAACTTGTTTCTCCCACCTAAAACCTGGAAAACCCCAAATCCCACCTGAAAATTTTCGACCCAAATCAGCAAAACCCCCCCCCCACTATTCTGGGGGGGGGGGGGTGTGCACACTATGCTACCCGAAGGTAGGGGGTGCCACTCCTTTCCCTGATTTTCTCTACTTACCCTTAATCCGTCTCTTCAATTGCTGAGCATCAAGCAGAGAGGCATCAAGTACTATTTTGAGAATCTTTGGTATGACCCGGCTGGGGATCGAACCCACAACCCATAAAAATATCAAGGACTTAAATCCTATTTGATAGAAATGTACCTTGTGATGGTTTGTCAGTTGGTTCGTCTTGGAATATTGGAAAAGCTATAAGTAAATTATAATAAAAATACAATATAAAGATAAGGAGATAAAATATTGGAATATAAGGTCAAAGATCTCAATATGGGTTGCGTACATTTACAATTATATCTTGGACGAAGACTTCAACTTCAGAGTTTCAGCATTAAGGAAGATTTCACTATATCAAAGAAAGGAAACTAATAAAAGAAGCTTAATAAAGAAGCTTAAAGAAGAAATTCTGAAAACATAGATCCAAAAATTTTCTGGCGTGTAAGAAGAAACCCAAGAGTATCGCTTCAATTGTAAATAAATAAAGAATATTCTCTTAATTGTTAGGGCTTGAAAACACAAGAAGTTTTTTTCACGTTGGTGCAATACAACATGCTCTATCCCACCAACACATGAAAAAAAGAAAAGAGAAATGGGGTGGGGACAAGAGAAAGCCGTACCTTGCGAGGGTTTTTCAGTTGGTTCGTCTTGGAATATTGGAAAACCTAGAAGGAAATGACAATGAAAATCGGTAAATCAGGGTAAATAAGAGAAGAGTGAGCAAAATATTAGAATTTTTCAAGGTCAAATATGTAACCATGGGTTGCGTACATTTACAATTATATACCTGACGAAGGTTTTGAAGACAGTTTTTGGCTTGGTTCATCTTGAAATATTGGGAACCCTAGAAAATATGAAAATGAAAAAAATTAGATCATTATTTATTATAAAGTATGAAAAGGTCAAGCGTATGAAATTGATCTATCAGGCTTTGAAGATAGTCTTTAGAATTTTTCTTTGACAAAGATGTTCTCATTTTCTCAACTTCAAGAAAAGTTCTTTCAAATACCTTGAGATGTTCCTTTCTCTTCGCCTTGATCATCATCGAAAATAGAGAATCCTTGAAAAAAACAAGAATTAAAATTGATTAAAATGTGATTCGGGGTCACATTCAAATCCATGCACAATGGAAGAGGAGGCTTTTGAGAATTTTTTGTGGCTCACAGATTTGCATTGTGAAATCGAAATATAACTCAATAATGTCACTTTGAGCAACAGTCTCACCTGCTTGTTTCTGCATGAGCTGTAGGTTATTTTTCATGGAGTATTCGAACCTATCAACATCTAAAGTTTCTTGGAACATTTGTTTCACATTCTCAAGTGTCGGTGAAGAAGTTGCACCTAAGGTTTCGTTGCCAACCAAAGATGATGTTGCACCTAAAGTTTCGTTGCCAACCAAAGATGAAGTATTCCCTCCTGTAAAATAATTCAATTAGAAACAATTTAAAGAAGTGCTCTTTTAAACTTTCACTCTTTCTAGGTAAATATCATTCTCGAGATCAATCGTTTCGGTTATGATGATTTTCAATAGCCTCAATATACCCCGTCTCAATAAACCCCGTCTCAATAAACCCTGTCTCAACAAACCACTGTCTCGGAGAGTATTTTCCAAACAGTGTGGAATAGAATGATGGAAAAAATATAATATTCTTTTATCTTTAGTCAATCAAAGGTGGGGTACCAATGCTTTGTTTTTTTTCACAACTCATAAAACACAGTAGAGATTTTGATTTAGCCTTAATGGCTCCTTAAAAGGTCTATGATTAGAGTGCGTGTTTCAACTTTACCTTCGACTTTCATTTTGAACATCATATTATTGATGGAATCACACGAATCGTTTTTCGAAGCGTTCTGTTGTCTTAACATGGAAATCCTTGAAGTATCATTTTCGTTGAATGATTGGAAAGCTCCTTGTTTATTGATGTTGGTAAAGGTAGAAGATGTATCTCTGGTTTTATCCAGATCGTTCAAAATGTTGGTGGCGTTCATTGGCGTCCGATAGGGTTGACCGCCCGTTACTCCTTTCCCGAAGTGTGTGGTATCATCCAATGCATTCAGTTGACAGGTCACGTTAGATCTTGGTTGCGACGAGAATGTTGAAGGTTTATTTGTTGAAAGGACAGTGTCGTCGATGGCTTGCAATAAGTGTGTTACGCCTGCTCTAGATTGCGTAGTCGATTGAGTGCGTCCAAATGGTGTAGTATCATTGAAAGTTTCTTGTGATGCTGATTTTGCGTTTTTCGTGTCATGTGGATCTTCCAGGGGAGGTGTTCTTTTAAATTGTTTAGTTTTATCCAGCTCTTGCAGCTGGCGAGTGATGTCTGTTTGTTTTCTATGCAAGGGGATTGGTCTACCGAATTGAGTTGTGGCGTCTAGTTCTTGTAATTGGTTATCGATTTCACCTTGCTCTCTTATTGTTTTAGCAGTAGTGGGAAATCTACCAAACTGTTCAGTCCTATCCAACTCTTGCATCTTGCATGTCAAATCCTCTTGGTCTTGGAGATTATTGGAGAAGATTTCAGTGATTCCCGTAATATCTGGTTGTTTAGTTTTCAGTGACCCAAAATAACCAGTACTTTCAATGGGCGAGTTGAATTCATCTTCGAGGTTCTGCAAAATATCACCAATGGTGTTGTTCTTAGCACTGGATGGTGTACGGTTAATTGCTGGTTCTTGTGGTGTTCCTGGCAGTATTTGTTCTGTCGGTTCTGGTGTAAGGGATCTTGTTGCTGCTTGGTGACCAAAGTCCAAGGCTGATCGCACTATTTTTGGTCTAAAAGTAAAATGTTCGATATGTTGCTTCGGATGGCTAAGATGTGTTAAAAGTAATGCTGTATATGCCTACATATTCGGAAACTTCGGTTAAAACGCTATCTTTGAGCTGGCTTAAATAAAACACAGATAGCTAAAATAACTTTGTATATTAGAAACATATTTTTCATTGATTTTAACGAGAGGAATCCCTTAGATGGAAAATGAAGCCCTTATTTGCGATCCAAAATGCTTTACCCACGACGTTTTCACACAAACACCGGTTTGAAAGTAGAATCGGTTTAAAAAGCGTACCTAAATGAGTTAAATAGAATCGACTTGTAATACCTTTGTTCAGCAACAGTATCTTTCTTCTTGAACATATCATATCTTGGGAGTTGCGCTTTGATTTCTTCGAATGACATCTCTCTTGTGCCCATGTTAATGACATCTCTGCAATATTTGTGGATCACTTTCGGATCGTCAATCTATACAGAAGAAGTTGATTTGTTTTGTGTATATTTTTGAAATATCGTTTGAATGCCTCGGGTAGCTAAACAACTGGAGAGTACGCGGGATGGAAGGGGAATCTTCCGAAACTTAATAACTGAGAGTTGGTATGAGTGTTTTGAAAAGAGATTGACAATTGGAACATTCAAAATCTTTGAAAAGCAAGCATATCCCATGTAGAAAATTTATGTACTATTTAGTATTTTGAAAGAAAATAAAAATTAATGCACGCTCATGAAACGGGCGGATAATGCTCAAGGGTTAAAAATCATTTTCAAATCAGTCAATTATCACAAGAGAGGTCGAATGTGCTTTGCTTTGCACAGATCTTTACTCAATGGTCATTAAAACTTTGTGTAGGTGATAATCTGGGCGAATTATAGTTGTTCCCTCTACATTAAGGCGATGGCCGAACGGTCAAAGGCATCAATGTTAAAAAGGTTCGAATCACCACTCCTTCAAATGCTCGGTTATTAGATAGCCAAGACGGTTGGTCGAAAAACTATCTGAAAGTCTGAGATAACTGGGCTATCTACGCAAAATATCGACTCTTATTCATCTAGCTTAAGGTTTAAAAGCCTCTACACCTTGGAAAGAACACTTGACTTACAGTTTTGCTGTAGAAAGGATCTTGAACTTCTTCACGTTTCTTCGAACTCAATGGTTTTCTTGAGCTGACGACGATCTCTTTGGGTGTGGCAGCATGAATTTCAGTACTTTGTTCTTCTTCTTTGAAAATCTCAAACGCGCATGCTCCAGATGAAACTGACCCTCCTTTTACCTGCAAATAACCAATAAGAAAACTTAGCTAAATATGAAATTAAACAATTAAGAATCAAGTGTTCTACCAACTTAAACTGAAAATACCTGCAAATTACCAATATCAACTATTAAATCACATTAATGATCTAAAGCTACTCTATAGGATCATTTTGAAGAGGAAAAAGTTAAGAGTTAAAGCTCCGCAATTTTTCAAATCCATTGTCAATTGATAACGGCTCAGATTGAAATCTCTTGAAATCTACACGGTACAAGGTATTGAAAGGGTGATAAAAATTTTGCTTTCCTTAATCAAAAAGCAAATGTCAAATATAGCTTCTACATTTTGATAAAAGTTATGATTCACTTACTTTTGTTCCTTTCACTCTTTGCATCTGTTTGACATTCTCCCTATTATTGGTGGGATCCAAAGGATTGCTTTTCAATTGACCGGTTGCCGATGACAACATACCAGGGTTCGATTCGTCTCCGTAAATTTGGAATCCTCCCGATTGTCTATTTCCACTTGGTTGCCGTGAAGAAGAGGTCAAAGAGCCAAGCTTTGTTCTTGAGCCTAAAATATAAATTATGTAATTTTGTCAAAGAGAACCTCCTTAAAACAATTTCAGGGTTAAAACACATATAATGGAGAGAAATGAAATTTTACTTTGGTTTTTCATTCGGTCATTGCCAACTTTTCCAGACTTCATAGGTTTGAGGACGCCAAGAACTTTCCTGCTTCGAACCTTCTCCATTTCTTCTTCAACAGATTCTCCTGAAGCTCGTTTCATCATACGGTATTCAAATTCACTGGAAAAATAAAGAAAAAAACTTGCAAGTTTTATGAGTAAGATAATCAAGTTGCTGACCAACATCACCTTCCTACTTGAAATGTATGGATCCTCCTTTCAAAGAAAATGTCCAGCCAATTCACATTGATATAACCCTAACTAGAGATTTATCACAATGTTTCTCTAAGAGCCTGTCTGTAAGTGCTTAGGTTTCGAACACAGTCCATTGCGGTGCAAGTCTGTGATCGAAAACCTCACATTATTATCGATTGGCTTTTCAACTCCCGTTGGTTAAGTAAATAACATCGGTAAATTTTAAAACAAAGTAAAAGTTCCATTCAGAAGATCTAGGGCCTGAAGAAGTACTTAAATATAGTGCTTTTCATTATCCAAAACAAGCAAAAACTATTTTTCCCAGCTAAACTTTATCAATTGCAACCAATAATACTGATAGACAGACCTATAAAATGCTTGTGACTAAAAAATCCTTACCTTTTAAATTCTTTCAACCAATCAAGGGGTTCAACATTTCGATGAATTCCCAAGTTATAGATTTCATTTGCCTGCTTTGTTGATCCGATTAGTTCCAAGTGTTCAGCGTAACTTTTGTAAAAGCCAGCCAAAGATGTCCCAATGTCGTTGTCCATCATAAACTTGAAAGTGTCAATTGGATCGTCCAAAATATCAGTCTAAAATAAAAATGGTAGAGTAAGAAGTGATCGCAACAATACTTTGATAATTCTTTTAGCCAAAAGCAAAACAGAGAGAGAGGAAAGAGAAAACCTTAGCCTTGGTGTAATACGAGTCTTAGCTATTGTTAGTCTAGATCAATCTTAATTAGAAAAAATAACTAGCAGTTTTGACCAAGTTGGACCACTATCATAAAAAAGTGAGATGTTCTATAAAAAGGGGTAAGTGATGTCTAACATTTCCTTAATCTAGTAGTAATATTTTTGTATTGAAAAATTGTCAAATTCTAATTGGATCACAGAGTTCCACTGAAAAAAAGGACTTAGTACCATCTTCAACCAGAGCTCAATATATGTTTCATTTTGATGGAATTCTTTCATATCTTTGTAATGAACCAAACAGTTTTGAAGCAATGTCACTGTATCTTTATTAATTCCTGTGTAATTTTGCTCCCGCCAGCTGATGTATCTAAAAAATAGGGAATAACAAGTAATACTTTAATGGACCTACCTATTTATAAAACGAATAATCAGAATTTAATGGAAGTAATGTATAATTTTGGGCATTGCCATTTTACATCATTGTGCGAAAAATCATGAAAATCTGTCGAGTATAAGTTGAAAAAATGAAGGAAAACCGTTTTACGCCGGTTTTCGCCTGTTCCGGCGATTTTTAAGGAGTTCCGGATTCAAAGGATGATTTTTTGGGAAATCAAACGATGCTAAGTTTTGGGCATCATCATAAAGAACATTTTTCTGTAAAGAAACAATTAAATAAGTTGAAAAAATGTGACGGAAATGTGAAAAAACGACGATTTCCGGCACATTTCCGGTTCTACAGACCGGAAAAAATTTTTTTCGGCAAACGGTTTTCGACACCTTTTCGGCAGTACTAATGTGCATCTATGTGCAAAAAATCGCAAAAAACTAATGATAAAATCTCGAGAAAATCTCAAAAAACCGCTTTTTTCGGGATATTTCCGGTTCTACCGGCCGGAAAAATTTTTTTTTCGAAAATTGGGCTCCGTCACATTCAAGGGTTTATAGTAATGCACCTTTGTGCAAAAAATCAGAAAAATTGAATGAGCCAATCTCGAGAAAAGTTGGTAACTAACGAACGAACGAACGAACTAACTAACTAACTAACTAACAAACACGGGTTAATTTATAGGACCTCCACCCCACCGGGGTAGGTCCAAAAAGTGGGAGAAGAAAGTTTCAATAGAAAACGTCACCAAAAATGCAGAAATTAATTTCATCATTAAATTGCAAATCTATTGAGATATTTGTTTATGCACGATAGAACTAACCTATACCAAACATTCAATTTTTCTTGCTGATTCTCTCCAGTCTTTCTCAATTCAAGTTCGTAGCTTCTGTGAAAATGAAATTTTGTACAATATTAATATAGAGGGAAATATAAAGCGAAAATAAGTTCCAGAAATTTCTTTCCAATTTAGTTCAATGAAAATTAGTAACCTTGAGGTAGGTAAGAGCATTGCCTTGAGTTTTATCATACAGTCTGTCTCCAATAGAAACCTTCAGAAATGAATGCAGAACTGTTTGTAAAATAAATATATAACATACTGTGCTTCATGATGTAAGTAGTTAGAATCCACTTGTAGAGCTCTTGTTAAATCACCCATCCGTCGACCAGATTTGAGTGGTTGAACATTCTCTTTTGAAAGTTCCCATGCATTATCTACACCATCAACCTCCATATTTTCTTACCTGTTGAAAATTATTTATTGACCTAAAAATATAGAGGATGTATAAATTTTCTGATATTCGATAATGAATAAATTATTATATTGATAATTGATGAACATTTTTGTTCAAGTTTTCTAAAATGTTCAGTTTAAAGTAAGTATTATCAAATATTATGGATGACGAGAAAGAAGTGACCGCTGACACTCAAAAAATACATCACATGTCACTGTTAAGTTTATTGTACCATGGATTATAGCTACGGATATGTCATCCTAGAAATTGCAAGTTTGCCTTTGCCCACTTTAATTCATACGTCATCAACTACTCTAACTTGGGACAAAAGGGTCATTCACGTGGGACATGGGACTGTTGATATCTGGCCTGTATTTTCACTTACTGTTAAATCTCTTTGACAACAAATTAGTTTTGATAACTCCACCAAGTTTATCAATCATACTTTCTGTCATAACATGTTAAGATAAATTTCAATGATAGTGTACCCTTTTTAACTTTTTTGTTTTCATTTAAAATGACCAGACGCCGATTGAAGAATTAGAGAACGCCCACCGCCTAACCGCCTATCGCCCGATGGGATCAACAAATAACGAAATAACGAGTGTGGAACTTGCCACGCGATTGACGTCAAACGCTCCATCGTTTTGCCACTAATTTGGTCTTCTTCGTTCCAGACATTTGCGTGTGTTCCACTACGGATTTTTTTAATATTTCGATTTGAAAGCCTACTCGGTGCAAAAGAGAAATTGTGTATTTATTAAGGTATGTGGAAACCTTCTGCACCAGTCCTGACTCTTTTATTAATAGCTTTCGATACAGATATATTTCAATGGTAAAAGTATATATTTTTGGAAAGCTTATCAAATTCTCTTGATTGATGTTGACAACAATAAATTTTGCCAATTTGACAAAGAAATAAAAGATGACAAAGGAAAAATGACCATGTTATCTTCAAAGAGTAATAAGGGGCTCCCCCAGGGGCTGGCGTGACACGTGAATGACCCTTTTTTCTGTCGTGAATACGTGAATTGGACTTTTTCGGCGCTTGAATACGTGAATTGAGATATCGACGTGAACGTGAAAATAAGATTTTTCCAGCGTGAATTCGTGAATCGAGATTTTGAGCGTGAACGTGAAAAGCGAATTATTGTCTAGAACAAAACTAAATAAACCTAAATCTAAAAAATTTTCTTGCTCGCTCCGCTCTCATATAATCTTGGATATCATACTGACGTAATGTTATTGTAAAGTTATTCAAAATAATCAAAACTTTATAAAAATTTATAGGTGAACAAATATTTTTCCTTATTTTTCTGAGGATGCATTTTGTAAAATTTAATGACAACTTTTGTGATGCAAATACTGCATCCAACGATAGTGTTTTGAGCCAAAACGAAAGAGTCTTAGAGAAAATTTTCTCGGTCGACGCTTATGAAGGTTGTCTTTCTGTAGTCACTTATATTGTTACTAAATGCAGTACACAAAATGATACCGCATTAACTTGGAGACAGGGAACGGTATTTGCTCTTTTAATGATTACATAAATAGGTAGTTCTAATAAATCTAATAAATGCACCATCGAACATTCAGAAGAAACTCTTGTGACGCCACACTGTGTAGGGCAGGTACCTCGCTCGCCGTACCAGGTTTTTGCCAGTAAGATTTTGAATGAATTGTGTGACCAAGAAGGCATACACAATAGCGTTTTAAGACCGTTTTCTCAGGAATAAAAGAAGAAAAAATTGTCGAAAATTTTTCGTACTCGCTTCGCTCGCGTTACCTTCTTTTCCAAAAAAACAATAGGTCAAACAGCTTTAAAAGGTCATATTTAGCCCAATAAGTTCACAATCGTTTAAAAAAAGAATTAAAATTAAAATTACCGCGTGAACATGAAAATGGTTTTTTTCGCATGTGAATACGTGAATTGGCAAAAATTTGCACGTGAATACGTGAATTGAGGGTCGACTGGGGGGGGGTAATTTAAACATTAATGTCGGTAATCTAATAAAACTTTTCATATTATCATGATCCAGAAAGATAGACAAAAAATAGGTTACCACGTTTTTTTTTCTTCAAAAAACAACAAAAAAACATGAAAAGACTTTAGTTTAAAGCAAAAACAAAGAAAAATGTGGCAACCGATTTTAGATCTATCTTTCCTGAGTACAATATGAAGTGACAAAATGAAGTCCGTAGCTCTTTCTGTCTTGAGATATCATCGATTTAAGTTTTCTCCTTAATCTTTTGTTTGCACAAAAATTAAACAAAACTATTCATCAAACAACAGAAATTATAAACATAAAGTTCCTGTTCTCTCTAACTATTTTTTACAAGAAAAATTCAATGAAATTATTCTTGTCTAAAAAGTTTGCTACTATATTTCGAAATAAATCATATATCCTTATTATGATACATTCATCTGTTTTGGTGACTTCTAAAGGGCTCTATAATGGACGAAAAGATAATGGGCACCAGATTGACTGTTCTAATGAATTCTTTTGAAGCAGTCGTTCTTGTCTTATATAAAAAGGGGCAAAATACAAATGTCACCTCCCCTTTTTTGAACAGTCTTATTGAACTAGAGAAGAGAGACATTTTATTTACAAGTATTTATAAACAACAGAAACAAGGAAGAGATACAAATCCTTTCATATCATCCAAAATATTTGGAATTAATAAACAATACACTTTTTTTTTAAGAAACACACTTTTAAGAAACATGAGGCTTGAATGCCTAAAAACTAAGAAACATCTAAGAAACATGCTGAGGCTGAGAATGAGAAAATAACATTTTTTAATTGGTTTTTTTTTAAAGAACCTTCAATGAGGCTGATTATGTCAAAAAGTTTAGAAACATGTAAGAACCATTTAACAGTTAGTCACACTAGGAAATCAAGGTTTCAGAAAAAACAACATCAGTCATCTATAGATGTATATATATTTGTAACAAAAAGGATGAGAGTTATTTGAATCAAGTTTGCAAGACAATTAATTGAAACTTGAAAGTTTGAAACAAAATAAAACAAGCAGCAGCCAAAATCAAATAACCAAAAGGTGGATTCTGTCTCCCCCATAGATCTTTTGGATCTTCTTGGGAAGTTGATCTTGCAGTGCATTTTTTTGCTTGAGAGTCAAGTGACAAGTAACAATATAGCGTTTTCGCAGCATTAATCTTTGATACTCATTTTGGCGGGACGCTAGTGTGACTAACTGACAGAAGGGGGATGTTCGAATGACAGTCAATTTCGATCACCCACCCGGTATTTCACCGAGTCTGCTAAATTACGTGGGTTACGTGCGTGTCGTGGGTTTGTGGGTCTGTGCCCTCGTGGGTGTTCGTGGGTTAAAATGTCTCGTGGGTTCGTGGGTCAAAATATCTTGTGGGTTCGTGGGTTCGTGGGTCCAAAAAAAATTCACGTGGGTTGAAATTGCTCGTGGGTTCGTGGGCTCGTGGGTCAAAATCGCTCGTGGGTCCAAATTTTCCAGTGGGTCCAAAATTTTTCGTTGGTCCGAAATGTTCCAAAAATCCCAATACTGTAAGATCGTGTAAGATATGATATTTTAAGCAGCGAGAGCTGTAAACATTGTTTACATTTCGCTGTTTCATATCTATTCTTAAATCCATCATCTTCTAAAACCCTAAAACACGTAATAATGATTCAATTATTTCATTTGTAAATTTCTTTGCGATTCGCGTGTTTCGATATTTGAAACCCTTGCGCAATTTTACCGCCCGAAGGACCGTATTTCAGCTAAGTTGATAAAGAAGAATTGTTAATGTTATAACCAATAGACATGACTTTTTATAAATACCCAGGAAATGTTTTTATTTTAATAATTATAAATTAAACGATTCTTTTAAAAGACTGTGACCTCTTGTATTAACTGTGTGGTAGGAGGAACATGGTAAACCGTAAAGGGAGATAAAAATAAGATTCCTCATAGTGACGTTAATTCAGTGAGGCTGGAACTTCGATTTTGAAGGATTACGATTTTACCAGTTTTTTAGCGATTTTTGCCTCGCTAACCCAAATCTCGCAACCTCTTTGCCTTAAGGAAGATCACAATTTGAGTTTCTCAGCATTCCGAAAAAAATGCAGAGCAGAAATTTTTTCATCTTCACAGGAGCGATTCTCAACAACAAAATGCATCTTTTGGTCTTTGGGTTTGTCTCTGACGTTTTTCCTTCAAAGAATATCGATCACTTTCCTTTTTACCTTCAGCGCGTGAGAAAAAAATGATTAGCTTGCATTTTCGCGCGGGCGAATAAAGATGAGGCGGCAATCTTGCACTGAGGGTGCTACTTAGTTTCCGCCCTATTTTGCACCCACGATAGAATGGTCCAAACACGGGGGTATTTCATATGATAAACTATGTCGTTCTGTAAGTGTTTATTTCCTGAGAGATACAAATAGTATATTGAATGTTATTGACTTGTTCATTTATAGTGTGGTCGTGTTACAAAAATACAGGCCTGTTTGTAGGAAAAAAATAAGATCTAGCTGAAACTTTCTCCAGACCTTCTCTATAGGATGCTTATACCTCAGGAAAAATTCCCCTAAAATCCCACTGGTGGAACATCCCTTTTTTAGGACATTTCTATTTTCCCCAGGCAAAATCCTAAGGGCGAAATTTTTTGAAAATTTCAAACTTATTTCCAGACAATATCATGTGTACCATTCGAAAGCTCTCAAAAAACTATATAGAAGACTTTTAAACGGTTATAGCTGATTTCCTTACCTAACTCGAGATATTTAATGCGCAAGTTCCACTTTTCGCCACACTTTGGTCAAAATTGACCATAAATAGCATCTTCTGCGTGAATTATCTTGAGTTAGGTAATGAAATCGGCTATACCCGTTTAAAAGTCTTCTATATAGTTTTTCGAGAGCTTTCGAATGGTATACTTGATAATGTCTGAAAATGAGTTTGAAATTTTCAAAAAATTTCGCCCTTAGGGTTTTGCCTGGGGAAAAAAGAAATGTCCCAAAAAAGGGATGTTCTACCAGTGGGATTTTAGGGGAATTTTTCCTGAGGCTTAACCATCCTATAGAGAAGGTCTGGAGAAAGTTTCAGCTAGATCTTATTGTTTTCCCGTAAATTATGCTAAACGACCCCACTATTAAGTATTTTTGAGCGCAAATTTTTATATGGTTAAATAAAACACAAACGATAACAGTTCTGTTTATTCATCAAACCCCCAGGAAAAGTTTTTTTGCTGACTTAGCTATTTTACGAATCTCGGAAAAGAACTCCCATAGGAATTCCGACACCTAACCCGATTGGTTAATTTCGGAACGGCTTCAAGAAAGTCATAATGGCAGATAATTTTAAAAGTTTCTGAGGAAAATGTGTGTAATTTATCGATGTTGATGGGTTGTTGATTCTTTAAAGAAAAAAGATAACAGGTATAGCTTTTTCTAATCCTGGAATATTGAGGTTCCAGCTACACTGTAATTTGGCTATATACCGTGAGAAAGGGTAACTTGCATCAGATGAAGCGAAAGTTACAAGCGGAGTTCCACAAGGCTCAGTTCTGGGCCCCCTCTTGTTTCTGGTAATGATTAGTGACATAAACGAAAAGATTAAACATTCCATCCTCTCCATCTTTTGCTGACGACACAAGACTTATGAAGGCAATATCTTGCGCTGCAGATGTGAGTCTCCTTCAAGATGATCTAGACGTTGTCTATGACTGGACATCCATCAACAATATGGAGCTCAATGGAAAAAAGTTTGAACACATTGCATACGGAAAAAATGAACAACTGAAAGTACACTCAGTCTACAAATCAGATGTACAGCAGCCAATCGAAATAAAAAGTGCTGTGAAAGACCTGGGTATCTTGCTATCAAACAACCAGGTCATTCATTTGAGGGCTATGCATACGCACATCAGTGCTGCAAATAACGGCCGGTGACCGGTAATTACCGGTCATTTCGTAGTTTCTACCGGTCATTCTGAAGCTTACTTTTTCACTTTGTCCGGTTAAAATTTATAGGCTTCTTTCGTAATTTTTAATCATTTTAATTACATTTCTTTAGTTCCTCATACTTACCAAACTATAATTATAAGAACTGCTCTAAAAAGTTGGTTCCTTCGTATTTACAACCTTGGCTATTTTCATAACAAAAAAGTTCTTTCTTATAAAAAGTTCTTAATACTCGATTGCGTCTGATATTTATGACGTCAATAAACACACTTTTTTGCACATCACTTTTGTATGAATCTGTTGTTAGTCTTTGACGCCTCTCGAAGAGATTTTCTTTTTATTGTTTTCCCTCTCTTTCTCCCTCCTACATGCTCTTTAAATTCTTTTATATATATTTTTTTATATACGGTGGAGCGTTGTTAATGAGAATTTTTTTACTCCTATGAACTCAAACAAACCTCTTGCGAAAGAGAAGAGGCCAAAATAGAAAGGAACATGGCATCTCAAAATTTTCCAAAAATAAAAACTCTTCAAAAATGGAAAAACGATTTTTCATGGTTAAATGTAAACCATTCTCAGGGAATGACATGTAAACTCTGTGTCAAATGGGAAAAGACAATAGAATCGAGCAAAAATTATTCGGAAGCATTTGTGAAAGGATCTAAGAATTACAGAAAATCTGCTGTAGCTGAACATGAAAAGACAACACAGCATGACAAGAGTAAAGAACTTGAAGAAGAGGAAAGATGCAAAGCATCAGGAGCAGTTTACAGAAAAACTGTAACTCAGGTAAAAATAGTTTTGTATCAATTACATTACCTTGGTAAAGTTCTACTATACTGAAATTCGACCTATCATTATTTTGGATTTTAACAGCCATTATAGCCCTGGTAAGAAATCAACCATTACCCCCAGTATCCAGCTGAGTGAGTTTTAAGATTTGCCCTGGTGAACTTGTCACCAACTAAGTGTTTCTTTTTCACGAGGTAGTCATGAATGGCCTTTTTTCTTTTTAGAACACTCCAGTGGGTGCACCAATTGTCAAAGGGTTAAAAAAGATGTCCAACACTGAAAAAGAAGGACTTTTAAAACTATTCCAAATCGCATATTTGAATGCATACAAAGGCAGACCTTACGTTGATTTTACAGATTGGGTAGAATGGGCTGAGTTAAATGGTATTAAATTCAACGTTACTGCCTATAAAAACCGTACACAATGCACAGAATTCGTAAATGTCATTAGTGAGACAATATTCGAGGAAGATGTCAAGAAAAAACTGAAAAATTCAAACTTCATTTCTGTATTTTGCGATGGAAGTACTGATTCTGCTGTCATTGAAAAGGAATGTGTGTACCTGATGTTTGTTGACCTCACTGAATTCGAGCCTACTCTTTCATTCATTGCTTTGAAAGATGTTCCCAGTCAGGACGCAGCAGGAATCAAAAGTGCTCTCACAAAGGCTTTTGATGACGTGGGAATGCCAGAACTAAAGGATAAAATCGTTTTTTTAGCCAGCGATGGTGCCAGTGTAAATAGTGGTATTAAAACAGGACTTGCAGCTAAATTTCGAGAGGATGGTCTTGAATGGCTTGTTTTTGTATGGTGTCTGTCACATAGACTTGAATTAGCATTAAAGGATAGTCTTGATGATGTTCTAGCTCCTGTTAAAAAAAGCTTGACAAATCTTTTCTACCTTTATCAGAAATCATCGAAAAAGTTAAGAGAATTACGTAAGCTACATAAAGTATTGAAAGAAATGTACGAGTTTGCTGATAATTGTGTCAAGCCAGCAAAGGCAACTGGAACACGTTGGATTGCCCATGTACTACGCAGCATGTCTGGATTGGTTGACAAATTCGGACTTTATTTGCAGCACTTTGAAAATGTAATTGCTGACACCTCAAAACAGACGGATAAAGCAACTTTAGAAGGAAAGAGGAGACTGTTAACTGAGGCAAATGTTTTACTCCGATGTGGTCTATTTATTGATCTGTTAAATCCAGCATTGAAATTTAGTCTTCAATCTCAAAAGGAAAATTTTGGAATCATTGAATTAGTTGATGAGTTAGATGACATGTTCCTGGCGTATTTCCTTATGAAAAGGCGATTCGAGAAAAATCCTGAACTATTTTCAATCTACCAAACCTACAAAAAGCTTTGCCAACATAAAGGAAGACCAAGATGAAAAAGGAAAAACAGTTTATAAATATCAAGACATCACTATTCAGTATTACAAAAGAGAGATCGACAGTATCAAACATAATACAACAAAGTATATCGACCTAATACTCGAAGCATTGAAAGAAAGGTTTGCAGCTTTATCTGACGAAAATGATGGTGACGATGTAACTGGTACTCCCATTGCTGGCGATGCTATTTTGTACGATGTTTGTCGCGTTGTAGATTCTCGCAAATGGATTTTGCCTGAAAAAATGACTATTACGATCGAATCAGTCGACTTCATGCTTCATGCTTAAGAACAATATCGAGAGCTTATCGAATATCTTTGGTCACTTCGAAAAGATACTTAAAAAGACATCACCCAACATTTCACTCGAAAAAGTTACTGACGAGTACATCAGCTTAGTCATGTACACAATGAAACATTTCAATCACCAAATACACACTCCCATCAAGGTATGGCAGTTCCTCAATCCTTACAAAGACGACCGTGGATGGAGCAATATTTTTTTGATTGCAGAGCTGTGTTTTTGCGCGCCATCTTCAAATGCCTCACTTGAAAGGTTTTTTAGTCAAATGAGAATTGTTAAAACTGATTGGCGAAATTCTTTGACAGAAAGTAATTTAACATCCCTGCTTCGGATTAAAGTGTCTGGGCCAACACTAAAAGTCTTTATTGATCGGTATTGTGAAAAAGCAGTGAGTAAATGGTACAATGACAAAGATCGTCGATTGAATCAAAAGCCTCGAAAAAAATACCGAAAACGTAAGTCCAATAAACCACCAAGGCAGGAGTTCCAGTTGCCATCCTTATTCGAAACAAGTAGTGAAAGCGAGGGAGAACAGGAAGAAGAAAATGATGAGGAAGTAACAATCTTGTGATTTATGAAATTAATTTTTTTTTAAAGAAAAATTATCAGGTGAAAATAGAATATTAACGAGTGCATCATTCATTTTATCTTTCCATATCTTCCTCTCTTCAAACTGAACATTTTTATTATACTATAGTATATGTATACTATATGATAGCTGACCTATCTAAATTTCTTCGTTACAAACACTTGTGTGCAGTAGCAGCATAAAAAAGTGCTTTACAACCCAACTAGATGCTTTAATACCGCTATAAAAGAGGAACAGATTTTAAACTAAAATAGGTGTTTAGCCAATGTAAGGGTCATTTCGGACTCCAAAATTTTCTAAGGGGGCTCCGCCCCCTAGAACCCCCCTGGGGGGCTTAGAGCGCCCCCCAGACCCCCTGCTCAAAATTTACTCGCTACGCTCGTAAAAATTACCGGCCAACTTAGATTTCCTTATTTGCAGCACTGCGCACATACACATACGCAGCTCCGCTCGCAGCTCTACTCTACCATTTTTGTTTTGATTTATTTTCGTATTTTAATGACCAGCCGGGCCTTTCATTTGAGGGCTATGCATGTTAGCCTCCACTGATGCAAGTTACCCTTTTTCACGGCATATTATAAAGCTTTCGATGGAAGTCGTTTTTTTAAGGACAGCGGTAGAATTAATATTAAAATCAGATCAGCTGGAAACATTTTCCATTTCGCTCTTTCTTCTCATAAAAACTATTGAGTTGATTATAGGGTGAGAAGAACAAGAACGAAGAACAATGAGAAAGTTTTTCAATTTTAAACTTTTACAATTTTTGCTTTACTATAGGTCGTAGATAGCGTTTTCGACTACTCTAAAAAATACCCGATAACCCATATGAATTTTTATAATTTATTTTTGGAAAATTATTAGAATTTTTTAACCCACGAGATTTTTTTGGACCCACGAACCCACGAACCCACGAGCAATTTCAACCCACGTGATTTATTTTTGGACCCATGAACCCACGGACCCACGAGATATTTTGACCCACGAACCCACGAGACATTTTAACCCACGAACACCCACGAGGGCACGGACCCACGAACCCACGAACCCACGACACGCACGTAACCCACGTAATTTAGCAGACTCTATTTCACCGTACCGGTATGGGCAAATTTCAGAAAAATACATAGAAAGCAGTTAGAAAGACTTGAGAAAGTCAGAAAATCAGGATAGAAGATTTAGAAAAGTAGAAAATAGGGGGAAAATAAGAGAGGATGCATCCTGGTGGATGATATTGTTTGCCAACCATCTAAAAGCACTGAGAAAGTCTCGCATAATAGCCAAAAATCTATAAAACCTTGATTTTAGAAACAACCTTTTCAGCTACTCAGGAAACAGATACTGGTTTGTTGGGCTTGTCATGTGTCGATTGCACTCGATCTACATAGGGTTAAGAAATAGAAATGCTTCAAAAGAATATCAAAAAGAAGACGAGCCAAAAGCAAAAGCAACTACAACCAACAACGTCTTGCACATTTTGAAAAATTCGTAGAAAATTTTGCGCCATCTTTTTTTTTGATCCCCGCCAGAATTTTCAAAACAAAATATTCGAAAAATCGGGCTCTGTTTTCGGTATGAACAAATAATTTCGGATTAAGGGCGGACGTGTAAAAGATGAGATGGGGCGGATCAGAGGCGGTGGCACCCCCCGTCAGCTCGCAACCCTAGTACCCCCCCGGGCGTGTAGTCTTGGTGAATAGACGCCTTTCTTTTGATAAGAATAGTGCAGATAGTGCTCAACATCTTAAGAATACCCTCTGAGGGTAAGATTTTGCGAATTGACAAGAGCGAAGACAAGAATACACGCTTTTTTATATGAATCTTTTTTTTCCATTTTAATTTTTATCATGGATATTTTTAACTTTTGGGGAAAATCAGCCTAAAATATTGTTAGGGTATATTCTTAGGTCAGGGTCGAAACTCAACCTAAATTTAACAAGAAATACACACCTGCAGTAAAAAAATGGCAAAAGTTTTGAGCCTCACTGAGCAAAAAATGGCAATTTACAGTTAATGTTGCTCTATTATATTGCTCATTATTAGGTTTTGTTGCTAAAATCTATGATGTTAATATTCTTAGCATATTCTTAACTTTTCGGCCAATTTCATATTACGAATATTTTTATAAAGAATTAAAGAATATTCTCATAAAAAAGCGTGTATGATAGGATTGGAAGAATTAAAAGGATGCATATGTATAATTTTAAACATAAGTGATGAATTATTAAGTTTTTGATTATACACATGTTTTCGCAAAAATATAAACATTGATGATTCACTCCGTCACGTGTATGTCATACAACAATGGCACAATATTGTAATATACACGTTTTTTTTTTATAAGCAACCTTAACTTTGCTCTGAGCCTGGAGTTCCTTATTTTTACAGAGAATTTCGGCTTCAAAGTTCCTTATTTACATAGCTGCTAAGTTTGGATAACCACCTCTTACTTTTCCTTAAAACTTGTTTTCTTATTCTCAGCCTGAGCAGTTCCTAAACAATTCCTTATTTTTTGGACCATTTTCAGCCTCGAGTTCCTTATAAACGTGTTCCTTATATAAAAAAACGTGCAAATAATCAAACATAAAATCCCATTCCACAAGCTTCTGCACACGAGGGCCTTTTCGTGACAGAAGTCTATTCTAATAGGAAATAGAAAATATATTGGGCCGGATGAAGAAGGTGAAAGCAGCCTAGTGTATATATGTTCAATTCATTTCATTTTTCACTAAATTTCAAAAGGTCATAATTCCATAATTGTATATGATTATTAAAGTTAAATATTTTGAAAGTGCAGATGGGTATATAAGATTCATTAAAAAATTATAGTAGAATCATCTCCTGTACATTTGAACGGGTAAAATTATATTTTGTAGTATAAAATGTCGTCTTTAAATAAATTCAATTATTTCACAAACCTAAACCCCACCTAACTAATATGTAAAAGTCCTCAAACATAAAATGTATATTCGTTTAAAAAATTTAAAAATTAAAACTACAGTAATCAAATTGTAATTCTAATGGTGAATTGACCAAAGGCGGAGGGGGCAATGACTTCGGAGACTGGCTGATTGAGTTGTATTACAGTACAGATCTTCTCTGGTATTGATTTCCAGAAAGACAAAAATGGACTCAAATGACCAAAACTCAACCCCTGAAAAAGAAACCGACAAGCAATACGTGTTGCTGCCTCAAGTTGCTCAGATGGCCACTTCCATTTAAATTACGAGTATGGCATTGGGTTTCAGCCTAGAATCGAAGATATTATCTTTGCCGCTTCATATTTGTGAAGTATTTTCTCTTGATAGCCCCAACTGTTAAAATTGACCATCAGGTCAACAGAACTTTTTAATGAAATATATAAAACTACACATAAAACGTATAAAAATTATTAAAAGTTATGAAAATTAAAAAGTTATATTTTGGCCGCAAAAACCTTCACGAGAAAAAGAAACTCTCGTGATAGGTCGAAAAACGAAAGATCGCGAAATTATATATTTGAAGATTTTTCACGAGCACATTGAATGACTCATGAAGGGGAATTAGTATGATGTACACTATCAACATTAACAGTTTCATTTGCATGAGAAGGTGAAACCCCTTCTTCGCTCCTCAATCTAGTCCTCCGATTACCGCTAAAGTCTGGTGAACTAATAGGTGATCGTGCTATAGAATTACAAATAGCATGTCTTGCCAAATCAGAATAACTTCTCTCTTTCGCAGAGCCATGTCGTCTGATTTCCGGTGATAACCGGTCAAGGTCTCTTTCCGGATAAAAATCAACACCAGGTACCTCTAAGAGACTAGGTGGTCGTTTTCTTCGAGGTGACGTTGACGCTTGTTCACCTTCGGAATCTGAGTTTATGGGAGCGAGTCCGGAAGTTCCGGGTTCCAGACCCGGTATTGTTAACCCCGAACGTTTCCGGCGATTTTCATGATCACTTTCTTCGGTTTCTTCGTCCGAATCAGAATGAGAAAGAGTTCTATGAGCTTTATGTATAGTCGATAATGAAGTCCTTTTAGACCTGGAAGCCCGATTCTTATTACGTGTATCATTTAAAGGAGTTGGAGAGTTTGCTTCAGCAGCATGATTTTCTGCCTCTGAACCTTCTGAAGTCACGGCTAGATAAGAAGGTGGATTCCCGTTTTCTCCGACCAGTTTTGAGCGCGACCGCGACCGTGTGGAAGGTGATGTTTGTACGGGGAACCATTCGTCTTCGCTTTCCGATACCACATCGTAAGAGGGAGTCGTGGGAAGAGGTAAGGTAGCCATTTCTATATTAGCAGAGTTTCGTCTACTTATATCGTGTTCATTGTCCTTCCCAGGGTATTTTGGCGGTAGTACAGTTGGAAGGTGTGGCGAACGAGACATGATGGGAGAAGCTTGAGGTGTTGATGGGTAGTCTTCAGGTGCTGCCAGTACTGATAAAGGAAGAAGAAGATTTTAAACAATCAGTCTTTCTAAACCGTCATCGCTGAAAGGGATATGAAAATGTTTCAAAATCGATCACAAAATTAGTTGTACCGATGAGTGCATACTTCAGGTATAATAATAATGAGAAATTCGGAGACTTAACATTCACATAATGATAACAGAGAAAACTATAAAAACAATAGAGGTCAGATACCTCTCTTCAAAACCTCCTGAAATTCATACCTTTATTATAGGACGGGGGTGCAGCTCTTTGAATGGCATCATCAACGTCATTTTCGTTTCCTTCTTCAATGTTTTCCTCGACGTCATTCGTAGGACGTCCCCTGGACCAGCGTTTGTACAGAACTGAACATAACATCAAACCGACGAAAACACCAAAACTGATGGCTCCAAGAACAGCTGCCACTGACTGTAACCCTTCAAGATCTCCTGGAAATAAGTGAATTTTTCAAAAAGATTTTACGTTGAACTTTCATTATAGTCTAAAGCTAATAAAGCTAGTCTCCAAAACTGGAACAACTTTTCGTTCGCTGTAGCACGTATACTAAAAGTTTGTTAATTGAAGGGGCCAGTTATGGAAAGGTTTTAGTTTTAAAGGAGACTTCACTGTATCTAGGTAGTCGTCATTAGGCTTATTATCAAATAAAACTATGGCATTCAGTCAGCTTGCTATTTGATTTTATATTGTGCACTTTTTACGACGAAGAACCTTTTGTTTGACATTGAACGAATGATGGTTGCTCCATTTCCTGGAGTTGCTTGGCTACTAGCTTAAGGATATAGGGTGTGCTGTACATTTTGTTTATGTATTATAAGAATAACTAAGAACTTCCATCCTTCTAAAAATAACAGTACAGCACAGTCCCTAGACTGGAGTCGTTTATCATAAGTGTTATCCAGTAATATAGGTGTTATTGTATGATGTCACCATAACTGTTATATGGTAATATTAGTCTTCATAAACTGTAATAATGTCCTTAAGTTTTCCTTGTCATACCGATTTTTAGTCATCTAGTATGCTGGAAGAGTCGAAGTCCCAAAAATATTTATTCCTCGTGCGTCCTTATAAGCGTTTATTTATTAAATCAATAAAAAACTACCTTCCTTCTTCTTGCTTGTGAGCAGTATTTCAAAGCCGTTCGTGGTAGCACCATCCCTTGATTTGAATCTGATGATCAATTTATTTTGAGAGGTTGTGTAAGAGGTGAGTTCGGTACCACAGTGTGGACCAGACGTGTCCTGTGACTCTGGGTCCTCAAAATCTATGTAGTCAACGCACGATGGTGGGAGTTTCAATTGCCTAAATTTGTAAATGATGAACAGATATTACAATGTTTGAGCTAAAATATGGGAGAGGTTTGACATTCATTTTGATGTGAAGCTTGTTTGATCTTGTATGATGTTTTGTTAATTGATGCCTAGGGTAGAGATTGAAATATCACGTACTACTGAGAATTGCCGACTTCTCATATTTCTTATACAATATAAACATCTTTAGAGAAGAGAGAAAGAGAAGTGAACCCTCCGAATCATTCGGAATGGGCCCTATCCCTGGATAGATACCTACCCTAGGATAGGGAAATTACCACGCTTACTAGACACCGCTAACCCTGCGCTCGCGACACGTCAGAGTTATTGGTGTATAGACGACGATACTCGAAAAACCCGATAGGACATACATCTTCGCAGGTGTTAAACCTATGAGTATCGTCACCACACCACATGCGATGCCTGACATACTCCCCCATACTCTCTTATCAGAATGATGGTAGCCAGTTCCCCTCACAAGGCATGGGTCGACCCGGGCGAAGGTACATGCACTTGCCAAGTGAATCATACTTTAATGGGATAAAATTTCGCGGGGATTAAATTTCGCGGTTGGGCCTATCCGCGAAATTCAAAAATTTCGCGGGGATTAAATTTCGCGGGCGGCACTATTGGGTGGCAAAATTTTCACAATTTTGTATCTTTATACTGTCAAATCATGCATATTGGTTGTTGAAATACCCATTATTTGCACTTCTTTGATGCAAGTAACCATTCAAAAAGTATTTATTTGACATGTTTTGAGTTTTGATTAGAAATATTCGCGGATGAGGCTTTTCCAAATTTCCATTTGGATTTAATTTCGCGGATGACACCCAAATCCGCGAAACCCGCGAAATTTAATCCCCGCGAAAGTTTATCCCATTAAAGTAGCACCGAGTGAGAATCGAACCCTGACCTCCTAGACAGGAATCAAGGTTGATAACCACTACACTACTACAGTTAATTATTGATAACTCAAGCGATTTTTAAATCGTAATTTCGACTACAAAAATAATCTCCTGAATGTAAATTTTGGAGAGGTAGAATCTTTGTTAAGCATACCTTCAATTATATTCTTTTTATAGAAGAACTATGACCATGAAAATCGGTCATAGAAACAAACAAAGAAAAAAGAATTAAATGACGTCGTCCCAAAATTGATGATGTCGATGCTACCCCCTTCAGGGTAAATAGGGTTAAGGCTTAGCGATAGTTAAGTACAATCTTACAGGAATTCAGCTCTGATGTAGTAATTGTCATCCTCGACAGAAATGTGCCAGTCGCAGTCACAATAATAGTCTTGTAAATCGTTTGGCTTTCGAATGAGCTTCGAACCATCTACCGGTAATCTGATTTCGTTGCCACAATAACCTTCAAAATAGAAGCAAATTAAATTAGAATAAGATTTTTATAAGGAAGATCTATGAAATGATTATAAGGGTTAATCGCACGATGGGTTATTTGGCACGCCCTCAAAGAGAGCAATTAATCGTTAATTGCATCCTGTAGAGAGCTCTCCAATGCCGCGCCAATGTTTACAAAATTGATTTTAATGTTTTTTCTTACGTTTTTTTTTGCATCGAACGTTTTAATTGCATTCGAAATTTATTTTGTGAGAAAGAAAATCAATAAACAACAATAAAAGAAAGACATAATAAAGAAACTCTCAGTGTAATTTCTGTAATTTACTTTCCTAAATGGGAAAAAGCAGTGAAAGCCATTGTGCGATTAGCTCGTAATCACATAATAACTCGTACAATTCGAAAACTGCACTCGTGATTTTTTTGTTTTAAATTTTCCTCGTCCTTTCGGACTCGGAAAATTAATAACAAAAAAATCACTCGTGCAATTATATTCGAATTGCACTCTTTATCATGTGATTACATATACTTAATGGCTAACTGTGTCCAAAGAACTAAAATAAAATAATAGTTATCATTTATTCACAGTTCCTAGCTGTGTTTAAAATGATGTGAATATTTACTTTTCCTTTTCAATGTAAAGATCAACCTAAAATTTGATATAAAACTTTGAATTTGGTTCAGTGGTCAAAAGTTGTAAACTTTTGAAGTTACATAAAATTTTTTGGAATTATAAAAAAACAGGTTTTAGGGTACAGTATCAGTAATCAGACTCATTTCTCTACCTGGTTCACACTGGAGTTGATATTTCATATTCAAATAGAAACCAGGTACATTTTTCGTCCAATCAAGCCTGAGTTCCCAGCTTCCTTTCATCCAAATCGTATATCGTTCCTGTTCATACTTAGGTCCACACAGGTTGAAACATTCGCCACTGTTCCTTTAATAGGGAAATCATAAAAGTTAAACGCACTGAAACATCTTACAGGACGAAAGCAAACAAACAAAGGAGCGTACATTATTATTGGGTGAGAGCTGGTCTTATAAATAACTAAATTGACCCAAATGATAAAGTATGTAAATATATCTGGATTCATTTACATAAATGAGAGAGTGCAGTAGAGAATCAGATTAACTTGAAAGGTTACTCTCTGCCTCAAATTTGGACCCTCTTGTTTATTAAAATTTGCCACGGAAATATACTAACAGTGGAATATTGCATAATTGTAGGGTAATGTCTTTGTTGCATGATAAATTGAAATGGAAGAGTTCTATGAGAGTTTGAAGGGTTCCTTGTCTCTCCAAACGCCAAACTTTTGGTGATGACTCTGTTTTTAGCTTTGTGTCATCAAACTGTATTACATCACTTCGACTGTTGAGGTAAGTTTGGCCTTTAACAAATTAAATACATAAATATAATTATAACTTAAATTAATCTCTTTTCTCTACAAGAATGACTTCAGTGAAACATAGAGTTACCTACAATACTGCATAAAATAACCTTTCGTTTGTATTTTATTGTTGTTGGGATCAAATAAAATAGTGAGTGCTCCAGACTAAAATAAAATAGCATCAAGATAGCAATTTTTACCTCCAGTAACAGCTGTAATAGAAGTCAACAAAAGGAAGCGTAATACAACATTCAATGACATTTTTGTTTGCATTTGATAGTCTGACTGTTCATCAAGAGTTTATGATCGATTACTACACTTTCCATTTAATTAAATCAAATCAACACTGTGATTAAATGGATGCTTGTGATTTCTTTCCGTTAAGTCCTGTTTGTGATTTAAATATGAGAATTGAAATCTTCCTCAATTGTCAGTTTCGATTGTCATTCGTCTACACACAATTTTCAGCAATACACACTTGAAAAGTCTTTATACAGGATGATTTTCTTGTTTTCAATAAAAATGTTTCAAATGTTCTTCGTTCTTTCTTTTAAAAACAGATGGCAGTGTTGTTCTGTAGGCTTTCTCAATTCTCCATCTACATTGTCCAACTGGTCGAGTCTATTTCAGTTGTCACACTATGACTGGGAATTTTCAACAGTTCTTTTTTATTTGTTTCATTTTTTTTTCGTCGAAAAATCGTCTTCTTGTGAGAGTTATTTTTTATTCGTTTTCGTCTAATAAAATTTGAACTGAAAATGAAAAAGATTCAATTTTTGAATTATGTTTATACAAATATGAAATAAAGGTAATTATAAACTTACAAATATCAAAGATAAAATTAACCAAAAAATAAAAATATTTTACTCAACAAAACCTAGAGGATAAATTTGTTAAGCATACCATCATCCAAAAATGGAATTTTCATTTTTCTATTAGTATTTCCCTGTACTATCCCAGCAAAAAGATTTTGGAATAATCTTACCTTTATTTTCACTCCAAAATGTCCCTTTCAACAAAATGTAATGTCGATTTCATTCACAAATATTCTATATAGTATTATATATAGACTTGGAAGATTAAATTAAAGATAAGGTTGTTCTTAAAACGCTAAATGAGACTGTTTAAGTAACCCACAAATTTCGAGCCGCCATGTCAACTCTTTCTTTAATTCGAACTAAAATGTTCCTTGGTCCCATCCATAGGCGGTTACACCATGTCAAACTCATCAGAGGAAGAGATTTGTAATTTCATTGTCTTTTAACGAGCGTTGCACTCCTTCGCATGTTTCCGACGTACTGGCTCTATTTCCTTAAATCCACCAGTGCCATCAGCTAGAAAGTGGTTTAAATTACTCTCTGTAACCCGAATCTTTCTCTTATTCAAGGAAAATTTTTGTTCCAATGAAGATCGAATTAGAGAGAGAGTTGGCTGCAGTATTTATTTATGGCTGCAGTCAGTAAAAATCAAAAACATAACCCTTTATTGGGGATAAACACATGTCGTGTATAATAACTTATAAATCATTTTAGCAAATCAGGTAGTTGCATATCAAATTGATCTCAAAATAGAAATTTTAAACTTCTTCTTATAAAATTAATCTAATGCACATTTCTCTTAATAAAAATATTGCATTGTATCATTCATTAGAACCATAAACTGGGATAAAACTTGTAGCAGTGGCTTCTCTTATTGAATAAAAAATTTAAAGTTAAGCTTTAAAATTCCCCAACTTTTTATACCAAAGTCCCCCAACTGTCCATACTGTCCCATAGATTTTTATGCGCCTTCTATTTTTGGGCCTCCAATTTTCGGGCCTATAATTGTCCCACATCTTGTCATTTCCGGAATATTTTTTGATGAAAATGATTGTTTTTGGTGAAAAATATATTTAATAAAGAGGGTAAAAAAAAGACAGAAGTTTTAATCATTTTTAGTACAAATTTTGACCACATCACATCTTACACACCAGAGGTATCTTTAACATAAATAGAGGACTCGTTTCTTAAAAAGAGGGCAAAGATGATATTATTCATACACATTTATAGTGATAACTAATTTACACATCCACACTGTTGCACATTCAATTTTTTTCGCACGCCTTTTACTTTTGCGCATGTTTTCTGCCCAATATAAAAGGTGTGTACAAATAATGGGATTAAAAAAGGTAAGAAGGAAAAAACGAAGTTAAAACAAGTGATACTTTTATGGACCTACCTGGTTATCAAACTAATCATTGAACATTGAAACAATGAAACACATAAGACATTTAACTGGTCAAAATACAAAAAAATGAAAGCATTTCTATTGGGAGAAACTATCAACACTATTGAAAAAGATTTTTGAAAAATAACCTCCATGACATTTTCATCTAAAAAAAAACTAATAAAAATAATAATATGGCTAAGAACATTGATATATGCTTATTAATAGTGATTCTTATAGATAAACATGCATTTTTTGAGCCAACAAAATCTTTTTGCAAAAATCTGCTTGAGCCATCTTTTACCTAGATGATGGTGCCCTACTTTCATGCAAAAAATCAGAAAAAATTAATGATATTTCTCACAAAGTCCAAAATACCTGTTTTTTAGCTGTTTTTTGGCCCAAATTTGCCCCAAAATTTTTTTTTTCAAAAAATCGGGCTCCGTCACATTTGCCACCACCATTCCTATGATTCAATCCTGCGAAAAGTTGGTATATAACAGACAAACGGATGAACGGACGGACGAACAGACGAACACAGGTTAATTTATAGGACCCCCACCCCACCGGGGTAGGTCCAAAAAATAAATTTTTGTTTATAGCATGATTGACATAACCTTTCTTAATGTTGACAGGTTTCCAAGTGCCGGGGGGTTGCCCAGAGACATTGACTAGGAGTCCTGACTTATCACTAACCCTGGGGTTTTGATGCCCAACTTATGGTATTGTTAAACGTTACAGGAGTGCACAAATGAAATTTAAAAAAACATTGAACATGACAAGAAACATGTTCATAAATGGTGAGAGAGTCTTATTCGTTTTAAAAAGTGTGATTGATCACAAAACCAAAAATCAATAAAACGTCCTGGTGTAACATAGTTCTCCGAGCATAGTTCATGGGTCAGAAAATAATATAACTGTAAGAATTCTTAATTTTGTTGCTATTTTAGCAAAAGACAGTCCTTCGATGTCCTAAAAGTTGAATTAAATCATTGCTTTATGATAAAAACACATTAACATGATGTATAGCTTTAAATAAGTGAGGTAGGATGTTCCTAAGTGACTAATCTTTTGATAATTTGATAATTCACTAATACACTGGATATTGAGCATGTTGATATAATGTATATAAGTTATTGTACCCAGTATAGTAGCTATCCCAGACTTTATGTTACATTTTTAAAGGACAAAAGAGAATATCCTTCTGCTGGTGCTGTTGAGAATTACCCTCTCTTACCTATTATCTTAACATTGAAAAAGTATCAACACTAGACATAATTCATTGGACCCTATATCTTACACTGGACAAAAATGTGCAGGGTTTTTTCCAAACAGTAAGCAATGTCACCGTTGCTACTTTTGAATTGAGTTTCTCACAACCTATTAATGAGAGGTAGTTGTAGTATACTCTGTAAATCTTAGTATTCTATAAACCTGACTGCCTTGGACACAAATCAAGTGAAATGATAAAGGTCTTTACAGCACTATACTTGATAAAAAGTTTGGTGGGATGCTAGTGTGATTAATTGTCTGGGTCCATGCCTTCTTCACAGTAGTGAAAAAGACCTGGACTTATGTCAGTGGCGTATTTAGGAATTTTGCCAGGTAGGTCAAAAATTTGAAGCCGAGTGGTTGCAAGTCTGGTTCTTGGAAAGTATATTTTCCTTGCAATTTGCGTTTATCATTTTTCATTTCATCGCTATCTGAGTTATTCTATGCAATATTCCACTCTTGTTGTATCGCACTCGTACTTTGCAAATTATGAGAAATTTTTTACTCAACAAATACCCTTGTCTCACGTTTTGACTAGCTTTTTACGCTAATTAACCGCTTGTGGTAAAAAAAATAGATACTGATATGGAGCAATGTCTGTTTCCCCCAAACAAGAAATATAGAAGAGTTATAGTTGAGTTTATAGGCCTTATATATCCCTAAAATTATTTTTTATCTTTTGAATTGAATAGGAAGTAACTAAATGGTGTCAAATCATTTCAGATATTCATTTCGCTCACAACAACAACCAAAAAACAGGTAAAAACAAAGTTTTAAAAGACTTTGAAAAATGCTTCATTTTTGCTAAAAAATAACCATTATTTTAGTTCAACTTAAAGCAGTGACAACTGGTGCTGATGCTTAATACCCTGACGATCAATTCTTAGCAATCGACCCACAAGAAGTAAAGCTATAAGATCAGTTAAGACGTGAAAGTCACTTTGACTTTCACAAAATTTTAGACCAAACTCAAAAGTTAACTGGGTCGCTTCAGCCAATTTCAGCTCTGTAAACTGAGCTTCTCTCAATAAAAACTGTGAAAGAGATAAGCTAGGAAATGTGAATTCAGTATTGTTTTTTTATAAACTCGACAGAGAAGCTGTACGTAGCCTCATAGCTATTACCCCGATTTTTTCAGAAATGTTGCTAGGTCTTTTCAGCCATTTCTAGCTATGTCTCTTGGCTTCATATTATCTCTAAATGAAAGGCGGCCAGAAATATAAGCAGTCATTGAAGGTCATTACATGTGAATTTGTAGAAAAGTTGAGCTCGGTAATAATATGATCCCAATTTGCTAGGGCGGAAGGGGTCAAAAAGGGTGTTTCTAAGTCACTCATGCGGGGCGATATGGGTCGAGCGGTATTAGATAGGTTTTCAGATTATCAAAATAAAAGCCTCTAAATAGCGAAAGGTTCACGCGCAAAACATTAGGGAGGTAAAACTGCGGAGATAAATGTTAGTCTAAGTTTTAACTGCCGCATGCATAAAATTGATAAAGTTAATACGCAAGACATGGCATCCGAAGGAGACTATGTATCATAAAAGGAATAAGAAAGCCTGTTTCACAATTTTTCGTATTTTTCAATTTCTTGGAACTTTGTCACTTGACCTACTTGACCTACCCTAAATACGCCTCTGTATGTTGTACGTTTCAGTCTCAAGTACACCAAGTTCATATTTTTTTCTGATTTTTGAAACTTTGTGAGTTATTTTCTATTTAAGATAGCGGATAAAGAAGTGTGTTGATTCCTGTTTTTGCAGGTTTGTAATTTCACTTTGAAACAGCCTAAATTCACAATCTACCTACTTACCGTGAGTGGTCCTAAATGCGACAGCCCTGCCTAAATCCAACCCCCCAAATAACTGCTATGAAAAAAAATTCTATGTTTACAAACAACATTCCCTCTCCAAGTTGAACAATATAAACTATTGCAAGAAATCTCGAAACAAAACATCTAATGAGATGACTATAATGTCAAGATGTCAATTAATGTGATCAAAAAAATAATTACCTCTATTATTCTGAATATGTTGCTCGTGTTTAAAAAACGTTAACAATTTTGTAATAAAAAATTATTAATAAAGCAATTATTGTTATCTGGTTCAATTGGTTCACTGTATCAAATCTTTCAGTTTAGTTGACACTTTGGTATCTTCATTGTGTCACAGCGAAAAATTTCTCTTTACTTTAGTTTGTATCTTTGAAAGACCCCATCGGATTTAGGCAGGGCTGTCGGATTTAGGACCACTCGCGGTATAGTGTGTATTTTA
Organism: Clytia hemisphaerica; assembly: GCF_902728285.1. Taxonomy (NCBI): domain Eukaryota; kingdom Metazoa; phylum Cnidaria; class Hydrozoa; order Leptothecata; family Clytiidae; genus Clytia; species Clytia hemisphaerica. The sequence continues at coordinate 3,260,506 of NW_027103528.1, forward strand.
TAGACCTATATATAATTAACATGTACCAGCAGGGTAGTAAAAGCCCCACAACCCTAGGGGTACCCCTACCACCAGGGCCTTGAACCCTATATTTTCTTATCAAAAGCTAGTTCCCAACCCTTTTTTGACTCTCGGGCTCCAACCCTGACCCTAACTGATCCTGGCCCTAACCATATATAATTGATTTCCACCCGCACTGAATAAGGAAAATCAGCGGAAAATATGATGTGGACGGATGACGCGAATAGAACAATTTCTCAATGGCCGCCTAAACTAAAAATCTACTTTCACCTGTACTGTAAGCTGGTCTAATATCGACATCCCTTGTCTAATTCCCACACCCTTAGAGTGAGACAGGAATAATATGAAAGCTTGAATCACTGATTGAAAAAGGATTATTCCTTTGTGACCATTAAGCAAAGGAGAACTTTTTTGACCTTTCTATCAATTTCCGCTGATAAAAAGGGTGTTGTAATTAGATGAGGGATGTCGACATTGGGCCATTCCAGAATTTGTCTGTAACAGGGGGCGGACAACACAGGATTTCCGAGGGCAAAAGTTTTCACCAAAATTTCACCGTGCGAGTACTTTGATTGTTATTGATTACTTTCGATAACTTTGATAACCATTGATTTTTCGATAACCAGTTGATTAAATACCGTGAAGTCGCGTAACTTGCATCAGTGGAGGCTAACATGCATAGCCCTCAAATGAATGACCTGTCTGGTCCTTAAAATACAAAGTTAAATCAAAACAAAAATAGTACAGTAGAGTAGAGTTGCGAGCAAAGCTGCGTAGTTCATTTGTTTTGAAATTTTGCTGCTTTAATTGGTCAGTCGTTTGAGGGCTATCCATGTTAGCCTCCAAGAAACCATAAGAATCACCTTCAGTACTTCCCGGCCATTTTGAGTGTGCTCGCCCTGGGTTTCCTCAAATAACCCGCGCATTCTGATTGGTCGGAGAAAGCGAAAGTGGTTTTCGCGCGTAAATCGCGGGTTTTTATTGGATGAAATAAACTCAGTATATATATACTGTGAGTGGTCCTAAATCCGACAGCCCTGCCTAAATCTGATGGGGTCTTTCAAAGATACAAACTAATATAAAAACAAGCCTTTCGCTGTGACGCAACAAAGATACCAAAGTGCCAACTAAACGGAGAGATTTGATACATTGAACCAATTGAACCAAATAGAAATAACAATAATTGCTTCTTATACAAAACATAATTTTTTATTGCAATATGTACAACAGCAGTAACAGCATCATAAAAAGTAATTATTCTTTTACAATTCACACTTTTTAAATTACATTAATTGGCATCTTGACATTACAGACATCTTGTTAGATGTTTTGTTTCGAGAGCTCTTGCAATAGTTTATCGTTCAACTTGGAGTTGTTGTTAAACGTTTGTAAACATAGAATTTTTTTCATAACAGTTATTTGGGGGGTCGGAATAAGCCAGGGCTCTCGGATTTAGGACCACTCACGGTAATGTGATCAAAAAAGTGTGAGTTGTAAAAATAATTACCTCTATTATTCTGAATCTGTTGCTTGTGTTTAAAAGGTTAACAATTTTGTAATAAAAAATTATGTTTTGTATAAGAAGCAATTATTGTTATTTGGTTCATTTAGTTCAGTGTATCAAATCTTTCAGTTTAGTTGACACTTTGGTATCTTCATTGCATCACAGCGAAAGATTTGCTTTCATTTTAGTTTGTATCTTTGAAAGACCCCATCGGATTTAGGCAGGGCTGTCGGATTTAGGACCACTCACGGTAGTCTCATATTTTATTGGACGAGATAAACTTGGTTTCAGATTCCATCGCTTTGCTACAGGAAACATATCCGACACAATGGAGGAAGGTATTCAATATGATTGAAAGTGATTGAAACCAGACCCGATCAATCGAACTTGTCAAACTAATCGAACCATCGAACCACTGACCTTTATATACCCTGGACCAAGTTTCTCAATCCTGGCCAAGCAAAATCTTTGATCGGAGTTTATTGAAAAGTGGTACCCTAATGACGGCACTACCGTAACTTGGTCTAATGTCGACATCTCTCGTCTAGGCGCTGTGGTATAGTGGTCATTGACCTTGGTTACTGAACAGGTGACTGAAGTTCGATTCCCACTCGCAGCGGTTCACTTGGCAAGTGAATGAACCTTCGCCCGGGTCAACCTATGCCATGTGAGGGGAATTGGGTAGTCAGTCCAAGGTGCTGACGGGGCGCTCATTGAAAGCGTCTATAGTTGCGAAAATAGGCCTCAAAGCCTCCTGCAACTCAACCAAATAGAAATAGAAATCTTAATTCCACACCCTTTTCTAGAGCTGAAAAATGAAAAAAAGATTGAAATTATTTTTCTTTGCTTGTGGTAAGGGAGGATAGATCTTTTTTCAATCACCAATTCCAACTTTCATATTATTCCTATCTCTAAGGCGGTCATCGAAAAAATGCTATGTTCGCATCGCAACGGGTGTTAAAAATGCATGCGGGCGGACGGGCGGTCAAAAACATTCCCGGGTTTTTTTTAATCACGCCAGTAACTCAGGGGCGGGTGGTAACGCGAGCAAAACAATTTTTCGATGGTCGTCAGAGCAATTGAGAAAAAAGCTATACTTTAAAAGAACAAATTGCTTTTCCCAGATTTTTTTCCGCATCTCCGCAACGGAAAATCAGCGGAAAATTTGATGCGGGCGGGATTTTTCGATGACCGCCTAAAGAAGGGTGTCGAAATTAGAAGACGGATGTCGAGATTACACCAACTTACGGTGTACTCAATAGCAGTGTAAATGCATCGAGAGCGCTAGATCTATATACTTTCCCTCTAAAATTTTTAGTGATGTATATACAGTGAGGCTGGAACTTCAATTTTTGAGGATTACGATTTTACCAGCTTTTTTTGCCTCGCTAACCCAAATCTCGCAACCTCTTTACCTTAAGGAAGATCAAAATTAAAGTTTTTTCAGCGTTCCAAAAAGACGCATAGCAGAAATTTTTTCATCTTCACAGGATCGATTCTCAACAACAAAATACATCTTTTGGTCTTTGGGTTTGTTTCTGACGATTTTCCTTCAAAGAATATCGATCACTTTCCTTTTCCCCTTGAGCGCTTGAGAAAAAAATGATTAGCTCACGTTCTCGCACGGGCGAGAAAGATGAGGCGGCAATCTTGCACTGAGGGTGCTACTTAGTTTCCGCCCTAATTTGCGCCCACGATAGAATGGTCCAAACACGGGGGTATTCCAATTATGATAAACTATGTTGTTCTGTATAAGTGTTTTTTTTCTGAGAGATACAAATAGTATATTTAATATTATTAAATTATTTATTAAAGTATTTTCGAGCGCAAATTTAAATATATGGTTAGTTCTGTTTATTCCTCAAACCCCGGGAAAAGTTTTTTTTGCCGACTTAGCTATTTTACAAATCTCGGAAAAGAACTGCCATAGGAATTCCGATACATAACCCGAGTGGTTAATAGACCTTTTTTCAAAGAGGCCACCCTGTTGAATAATTATGTAGTCCAGCAGAAAAACAATGATAAAACCATGCATAATTATTACAATATGCATGATACAGTAATTATGAATGGCTCTATCATTGTTTTTATGGCTGGACTATATAATTATTCAACAGGACGTCCTCTTTGAAAAAAGGTCTATTTCGGAAAGGGCTTTCAAGAAAGTCATAATCATGGTCAGTGCATCAACTAATCGAACTTAGCTGGGAGACCCGACTTCTCTGTCTGTGTGGTTTCAAAAAAATATCAAAGTATAGACACAGTATAGTAGCCGGGAATTATACAAGATGCAAGAATCAATCGCAGAATTTGATTGGCTAATATTTTATTGTTATGATTTGATAAACAAAAGTATGACGTCAAACAGCTCTATTGTTTCAAGAAGTGGCGCGAGCTTTTGAATTGTTTTGAAAAGCTAACGGTTTTTTCTTTTGTGATTTGAAGTGATTTGAATTGAGTCAATAATTCCATACTCTGTATTTCAGTGAAGTTGTTGGGATTTGAACAGGATAGAAATATTTTTGTAACAGAGTATGGTCTCCAGACTAAATCGAACTTGAACATCAAACGATTAAAGTTCGATTTAAAAAATTAATCAAACTTAATATCGAACACTCACAATTTTACCGGAAATTGGAGTACGATTAGTTCCATCTTTTATGATTAAAAGTAACAAAGTATTAAACAACATACGATACGTTCAAACTCTGAACTCTTACATTTTTTTTGACATTTGGTGAAAACATAAAAACAGCCTGTGAAGTTATCGAAACAGTGTCGGGTCCAACTGTACAGTGTTTGAGTTCTTCAAAGATCTCACCAGAAACTTAGTACATATATTACGGTCAAACCCGACTGAACAGAATAAAAGCGCTGGCGCCCGCGTTCTATGTTTTTTTTTAATTACGTAATCTTATTCGACGTGCTTTTTGTTGACGTCATCGAAATCCCGGGGGCCTGGAATGTTCCCGAGTTATTTTTTCCCGATTATTTTTTCCGAGTTATTTTTCCCCACAAAAATGATAACTTGTGTTTTTTTTAGCTTATTGACTCGAAAAGTGAAAGGCACTCCCCCCCCCTGCACCGCAAGCATACACTTTTGAGAAGACCCCCCTCCCCCCTTAGTGCGTACGTACTATGTGGACGGCCCCAATCCTGCCGTACTATTTCAAATTTATCGTCCTACTCCAAGATGGGTCCTAGATGCTAAAGGTCCCTATTACCGAGTTTATGTATGATGTGTTTTTTTATCTGACGGAGACGGCAAGGTTCTAATTTCTCTAGATCCCGACTGACTGATGACGACGGTAAATTAGCACTTTTACCGGGTTATTCCAACTTGATTCAGTCACTCTACCGTCCTTCAAAAGTTCAAATACATAAACTCGCAATTGATTTCAAAGCCTCAAACCGAAAGGGCTAATTCTGATAGTCCTGGATATGGGAAATGAAGCCACTTATTTTACCAGCCAAAACACGTGACACGTGTTCAGATGTTTTTCAAACAAAATTTCAAAATCATAATGCTAAGTAAAACTTAAGGCTTCACTTTAACCCCTTCGGGGGCTTCATTCAAGCTAAATGGTCAGAGTCGTTGAATTTGACGTCAATCTTTTACAAATATCTAACGTTCATGCACCCATTTTCGATATCTCGCATGGAAAAAGTATTTACAAAGATGGATAGCAAATGTGCAGAATTGTATGCGTCTGCAAATCAAATCACTTCAAAAGAAATAAAAATGAATGATCTTCGTATTAAAAAGAATCAAAAGTTAGAGTTATTGTCTTTCAGAAAGACATTCCTTTGCAACCTCGTTCCCGTGTATCCCAAACTTTATTCACGTTACAGATGGACGCCAGGAATATTATCTACCTCTAGCCATAAAGACAGCGACAGCGATAAATTAGTAGATGTTTGCCTTAAATATTGGCCAGGAAAGTTTACTTTTAAAACAGGTGATATCAAGTCCATAATCGTCGATGGAAATCGTACCTATCGACCATCCTCCGCTGGCTACCAGCCCTGACTTCATGCCTTCCAGCCATATCGGCCCACTATTTTGATAATCCTCCTGATCCCAGTTTAAACCCCGCCAATTTGTTTCAAGGCTGTTTTATTTAGTATCGTCTACTCAGGCCCTTGCTATCTATCGATCCATGAGCCAAGGTATCTGAAATCGTTGACTTTTTTCACTACTGCGGCGGCTCTGAAGTTCCCGTACGTATATAGGGTATACTAGTCAATCCTATATTGGAGTCCCATCCAGGGTGTCACACACGCGACAACGCGTATCAAACTGTCTTCGTGTGTCTGATGCGAAGAAAAAGTAGCAGCCTTGAAGGTCCATCTAAAAATGAAATCTTCAACCAAGATTTGGTCGGTATTTAGAATAACAGATTGAATATAGAGCTTTCTTTGATTTCATGCAGCATATTTTTCGAAATCTGCCGATGGATTTTGCTTTATATGGCGTTTGTGTGAAAACCACTGGCCACTGGCTTCATTTTCCTTCCAAGAGTTTCAACTCTACCCCTTTCAGGATTATGAGCTCGTTTGCTGTTTTCTCCTCTTTACTTTACTCCCTACTATTGGAAGGTAGAACAGGCTCAAATTCATTGGCGAGAATAACTTTATAATAAGTTTATCCTAATTAAAGAATAGAAATAGAAATCAAAAAAGGCCTAAACTTATTGAAAAAAATAATTTAGCACAGAGATTGCCTTGGCGTCCTAGAACCATCAGAGAAAAACCGAAATCGAATCCAAAAGTTTCAATGCGAACCATCGATGAACCAATCCCAAATAGGAGCATTTGGTAACGTGATCAAAAGCTAAGCAAATCGATTTTTATCTTTTGTTATTAACAAAGGAATAGCTATCAAAAAGTTAGAAAAATATGCTTCCAGACCAGAGTTTTTATACGGAGTTTTATATGTGGAAACCTATACAGACAGGCTAAATTAAACACCGTTGGAAGACCACTGAACGAAGATTATCGATTTACCGATAGACCCTCTGCATGGTTATTTTAAGGATTTCAAGTAATCGGTTTTCGTCGAAATTTGATATCATTTGTTAAGAATTTGCCATATTCAAGTATATTTTATTAGCGGATCAACCCAAAGAGGGTACTTTGAATTGTCTGATTGTTCATATGATAGATACTTTGTCAAAAATAATGACCCTTGAGCCAGTCATGATTTGATTTCAAGATCGATTGTAATAATGAAGAAATGCCACCCTTCTTGACTATTGGCTAAGATCATATTTTTTGACAAAGAATTAAGAAGTTTGTCGCAATAGCAACAAATTCAAAATATTTTTGCGCAAAATTTGTCGGTATTTCTGTTAAAGTAATCCACTTGGCAGATTTTGTGGACTTAACATTCTACAAATTGACTTTGTTATTGTCTTTGTATACTTAATAAGTCGCTTAATTGAGGAACACCCAGATCTTTTGACCCGGTTTGACGTTTTGAGAGGAGGGAGTTTAGTGCAAAATATTCGCTAGGCCAGGGTGATACTCGATGTGGACCTACCGTAGGTGCGGCCTTCAACCTAGACGATTTTATCGTCCGTTACATACCCTGAGTATCAGAGGTTAAATTTTCAAAGAAAATAGTAACCTCTGAAGACAAATAATAGAAATTTTATCGCGCATGTGTCAATCTAATCACTGTAGAAAATATCAAAGATGAAGAGCAAATATTAGCATATTAATGTCTAGCAGACTGTATCAGTATGCAGTTTACTATTTACGAATTCCCCAGAAACCTCCAAGTGTAGTTAAAATGAGTTTATTTCGAAAGAAATCTTTTACATGATCCCCAAATGTATAACAGTAATTACTAAACTTTTAATTATGGAAATGTCACTTTAATTGAATCGAAATAATAGACAGACTTTATGTTATGATTCTCTATCACTGACTCTTTTTACAAAGCATTGATGACTTTTTGTAAGTTGTGTTTTCAACGACGGGAATAAAAATATCGACTATGACGCTCATCCAAGATCTTGGATGGTCGTCATGGTGACTCTTGTCTTCGCCGATTGCGCGATGAATAGAATCTCGATTCGTCGGCACAGCGTAAATATATGATTTTGAGCTGTGCTTTTCACGGTATCCGTTACAGTAATAGTAAAGGCGGGAAAATATGGTGGTATGGCGTTATGGTGGTGTACGGAAAAACATCGGTGGTAAGACTGGCAAACTCTACCCGCTGTAAACTCTTTTCGGCAAAAAGCTCATTTGCGAATTTTCTTCGGCTTTGGGCTGATTTCTTAGATAGTGTCTTAGACCATAGCATAGTCATATTCAACCTTGCCAAATTGTACTATGCTATATGTCTGATAAGGGTCAAAGACTGAGTCTGATCCTGGTCTTATCAATTCAGTTCCTTCATTTCGCCGTTTTAAGTTCTGCTGCGGTTGCGCAGGTGAGTAAAGTAGCTTCCAGTTTATGTGACAGGAGTGTTATTTCTCAAATTACACTCTTGTATCACAGACCCAGTGAGGCCCCCAACTTACTGAAAGATTTGGTCAAAATCTTGTCCCCGGTGGAAAAATACTCTGTAATTTCAGCCCCACTGGGAAATGCACTCCGAGACAGCCCCACAGGATTTTTAAGCTTAAAATAATAGAACTTTTATACTAATTGGGATTTTGAGAAAAGTTCATTCCCGCTGTAGAAAAAAATTCCACCGGGGCTGTGAGACAGGGGTGTCAAATTTAACCATGCACTGCAAAAAATCATTTCTTGTTAGAAGAAAAAAAATAACGAGTTAAGTAAAAACTTACTTAAGATGAGAAATATTTTCTATTCCGATAGGTAAGAAAAATTTTCTTAAAATTCTTTAAGATAATTTTTCTTATACCATTAAGAAAATTTTTCTTATGTCAAGTATTTTTTACTTAACTTTATAAATAAATATTTTCTTGTGATGAGAAAATATCTTCTTTAATTTTCTTAAATCAAGAAAAAGTTCACATAAATTATCGGTAATAGAATACGCTACTATTTATAAGAAAAAGGAAAATATTACTATAAGAAATATTTTTATAAATTGTTAGAGCACCAGATAAAGTAGTTGGAAGACCTGGAATTTTATACACAACATAAATAGATTTTCATTTTCATGGATAGTCACTCACTTTTCACTCTATCATACAGCTGAGCTTATAAAATATTTATGGCTGGTACTAAAAACAGCACCGTTTAAAGTACTTGAAAGTAGACGACATCCATGAATTTTCCTGAATACGCTGTCTCATTCTTTCCCATTTTTACCTTCATACAGCTAAGCGAAAATCGTTATGGCTGGTACTACAAACAGCACTGGTTAAAGTACTTGAGAGTAGACCACATCCATGAATTTTCCTGAATACGCTGACTCATTCTTTCCCATTTTTACCTTCATACAGCTAAGCGAAAAATCGTTATGGCTGGTACTACAAACAGCACCGTTTTAAAGTACTTGAGAGTAGACCACATCCATGAATTTTCCTGGATACGCTGTCTCATTCTTTCCCATTTTTACCTTCATACAGCTAAGCGAAAATCGTTATGGCTGGTACTACAAACAGCACCGTTTAAAGTACTTGAGAGTAGACCACATCCATGAATTTTCCTGGATACGCTGACTCATTCTTTCCCATTTTTACCTTCATACAGCTAAGCGAAAATCGTTATGGCTGGTACTACAAACAGCACCGGTTAAAAAGTACTTGAGAGTAGACCACATCCATGAATTTTCCTGGATACGCTGTCTCATTCTTTCCCATTTTTACCTTCATACAGCTAAGCGAAAATCGTTATGGCTGGTACTACAAACAGCACTGGTTAAAGTACTTGAGAGTAGACCACATCCATGAATTTTCAGGGATACGCTGACTCATTCTTTCCCATTTTTACCTTCATACAGCAAAGCGAAAATCGTTATGGCTGGTACTACAAACAACACCGTTTAAAGTACTTGAGAGTAGACCACATCCATGAATTTTCCTGAATACGCTGTCTTACTTATTCCTTTCCATTTCCTTCAATAAAATTTGCTTAAAGATTTGCTTTACATGTATCAGCTTATAACTGTGGTATGTTATAGCTTTACAGGCAAAAAAGCAATAAATAAACGATAAAGTAACAATGAAAGAAAAATACTTATCTTTTAGGTTTTTGAAGACACGTGTTCTCGCACCGCGTGCTTTTTTGAAAATTAAAATTTTACACTCAACAAACCTATATCTTCTCATAGAATTTTGGTACTATCTTTTCGTCAATTTCCAGAGAAACATTTTTTCAAATGTTTATTCGAAAGATAAAAGAAATATGTTAATAGGAGTAAAAGCCTATTGTTAAAAATACGCTTGCTATTGATTTTCGCCCTTTTTAAGAAAATTTAAGAAAATTAATATTGTAATTTTCTTAACATAAGAAAAATATTGACAAAATCTTTACAGTAAGATTATTTTTCTTGAGCGAAGAATTCAGTATTTCGACTTTTGAAAATTCTAAGAAAATGAAAAACATTGAAATGGCGTTTTCTTGTATTAAGACTTAATTCCTTATTGGGAGTTTAACTTTCTTGCTATAAGATGTGTGACTTTCTTTAAGAAATGATTTTTTGCAGTGCATGAATATTTTTGGAAACTAATTCAGAGTGATAAAGGAAACGTATAAAAACCATTTGCGAAGTTTTTCAACCTGTTTAGAGGAAATGTCTGGACGATATTTCAAATATAGCTTAAGATATTTTTCCTCTTTGACGCATGGTGTGAAAGGGGGCTGGTTAAAGGAGATCCCCTGATGTCTGATACGTTTGCTCTGTTACGCAATTACAGTGCAGGATAGTCTAAATCAGTAGCATTTTTATTTGAAGAAATTTTCGGTCTATCGTGCGTGAGGCGTATAGAGTGATTTCTTCTTTTAGAAACAAAAATAAGAACTTTTTTCCGTTTTTGGAGGGGCATATAGAAAATATTCATTAACCTCTTTTTCACTCGTCATTGTAATAGAAAAACATTCTGAACAGGAAAAAAGAATTATACAACTCTTTACAAAAAAGCCTGAAATTGTAGGATGAAGGAGAAATATGAACAAAATAACACCCTCCTCACCCTACAAGACTTTAGCACCATTCGTGACTGGCAATAAACATGTAGGTCCAAAATTCCTCTGTTTGGACATACTTATCTTTTAATCCTCTTTGTGATTATCCATCCCATTCACGCTTGTGTAGTAGTCTTGTTTGTTTGTTTTCCCTAATACTCTAAACACTTTCAATGTCCTTAAGCCGAACTTGTTTTTTGTTTTTCTTTCTTTGAAGAATCAAGAGGAAAAATCGAGTCATTGAAGAGGCACATAAATATAAAAAATACCCCACATCAAAATCTTAAGCTTCGGATTAACGATCATAATAAACGACACGTTCCTCTTAGAAAGATCAAATCAGCTGCTACATCATCAAGAACAATCATATAGTATTAAAATAACATCATTGATAGGTAGATACTCGAAATAAAGGAAAAATACATGCGCCCGTATCTTTCTTGAGTCTCTTAAAAGAATTGACCGCCACGCGTGATCGGTGGGATAGATAAATGTCACCGAAAGAGTTTTTTTTAATAAGAAGATGAAATGATATAAAAAGGAGGTCCATTACGCTGAGGATCGAAAATCAATCAAAACTTTCAATCTTGTCAAAATTAGCAGACAGATCGGATCATCAACTTGTTATCATTGTTATTTGACATAATTTTTCAAAACGAAATTATTTTTACTTTTGGATTATTACGTTTATTAGCATTACTGCATTTCCTAAAAACGCAATGACATATATCTTTGGTAGCATAAAATTGTTGTTTTTCTTTCTGGTGGCAACCACGCTGTGGCATAACAGTGAAGGTATGTATCTTGTTATTGAGTGACTGCCTACCTGATTGACTAGTCTTTAGCTTTGTCGACCAAATTTCATCTTGGTGATATACTTTATTTTGCGATTTTTCTTTCAACGCTTAGAGATAGACAATGAAGTATGTATTGCAGATTTTTTTTCTATCGAACCAAAATGGGTTTCATTGAGTTTGGCTATTCAATTGATAAGCAGCAGTCTAATATCTATTTCAGTTAGCTTTGTTATCAAAGAAGTCAATTATTAGCATGACTTGGCCCAGGAAAAAGGTTGTCTCATTGTTTATTGTAAATTTCAACCAAATATTTCTCTCAGCATTCGGCATTGACAATTAGTTCACTATTTGCCCAGGAAATTTACACCGGATCATTGAGACAGGCGGGATGTATATATTTCATGTCTGGTTTGCAGCACGGTTCGACAGTCAGATTACCCCTCAGATAAAAATGTATAGTGGTCTGTCTGAATACACTTTGTCTGTTCCAACATAAACAAATACATACTCAAAGATTGGTGATCAAAACAACCTTCTCAACTTGATACGTGTACTCAATGGGTTTTTACCGATTTGTTTGGCAAAAATCTTTACATAGATTGACGAACAACCTTTTTGATGGCTCTCTAACAATACATGGATTTTATGGACTTTAGATGGACATTGTTTTTTGATATTTCGCACTAGTAGGAATTAGACCATTTCAGACGTTACGGTTCCGTATCGTTCCAAAACAAGTGTGAACGTCAAAAAAACGTCAAAAAAAGATGTTAAAAAGCAAAACAGATTGAAACGGTTTTGCTCCACTATTTTCATCGGAACGGAACATCTCCGTTTTCTTGCTCCGAAACGTTTCGAAACCAATATGAACACTCTCGATTTGTGACGAAAACCATACCGGAGCTGGCTATACGAAACCGTATCTGAACATGGTCTTTGCAAAACGTAAGGACGCGAGGACGCGAGTGAGATGTTGATGAAAACACCCCTGTCTCAGTGACCCGGTGCAGTGTTTTGACCTAATTAATGCAATTATTGACCAGGTTAAGACGATAAATTTCTTATTTTTGTTCAGGGAGGATTTGAATCTGTTTTGACCGGGTTTACTCATTATTCTACCAGTTTTTGGCAATCTTTCCAGGGTGGATATGTCTGGGTTACTGATACAGGGGTGTAAGAAACGTGACAAGTTTTCCACGTAATGTATGTCTATGATAAGAATATGGTTTTTATTATTGAATGCACTCATACGACATTTCCTAAGTAAACACTTAAAATTGCCACCCACTCTAGTCTAATTAAAATTGTTCTTTGGTAGCGTATTTGTCGACAATGTTGCAATCGAAGTAGATCTGGCAATAGGCAAATTTCTTATTGAAGCCCGTTTGAAATGATAATGATGATGATGTAACTTATCACGAATTTTGTTTACGGAACGAAGACCGGAACATACCGGAAGGACGCCGGTCATAACTTGTTTGTCGCGAGATGGACATGAAAGTTTTTTATGCGCATGAAAATATTTTTGATGTCACGAAAGGTTGACATAAAAAACTTTGTTTATTTGCTTTTTGAGGTAGTTTTCTCTTCTTGTTGTTTTTTAATTAAAGAACCTTTGCTTAACTGTAAGCATTTTATATTGATCTTAATTTTAAAGAAAAAATCGCCATAACTCAGAAAAAATATTAAAATGCATCACATCTTTGAACATCCATAAAATTCACTAAGGTGAAAAAATCGATCATCTTCTAAAATATGAAATGCACATTGTTTCAAAGTTTATTGGACAATATGAACATTAGATGGACAATATATGGACACTCTTTTGTGCTTTGTAATCAATGCCTTTTCACAGCTCCAAAAGGGATATTTTACTTACATATAAGATCATAAAAACATTTTATTTCCTATAAAAGAATTTCCTTGTTGCATTTTTGAGTTCAATAACAATTTTATCAAAAGTTTTTGTTCAAATATTAGGATTTGGTTAATCTCCGTATTATTGAAAATAGTTGACGCGACTGTCTTAAATGTTTGTGTGGCAACATTATGAACATTAGATTATTGGCCAGGACAGTTTTGCCTTTGACCTTTATTTAACCTAAATAAATTTTAGATTCTTTTGCTTTGCAAAACATACTTTTAGGATAACTTTTGTCTCGTTCCAGGCCCATTCTTTGGTGGTATCTTAGGTATCTATTGATCAATAAACGTAGAACATGAAACAAGGTCTACTGTCTCAATGACTGGTCGAAAGATTTTACGCAGTACACGAATTATATTTGTGAAAGCTTAAAAACGCAAGTGAGTTAGTTATAAAAAGTCACATTTAAGATGTTTTGGTTAAAAAACATTCGGCCTAATGCAATGATTTTAAGAAGTATGCCGTGCTAACATCCCTTAGCCATTATAGTTATAAAGCAAACTAACGTTTTTAAAGAAGTTAAAAAACACTCATTATATGGTACCCGATGTAGAAATTTGCTCCGACACGCTTTGTTCTAAAGGTCGGACATATTTGGATATATTGACCCGCTCTTTTAGAGCTTCAAAGTAGGCGTCTGCCGATACGTCATCGGAATATCAGATAAAAACACTCTCATCGACATCAATGTACAGCTAGTAGTAGGGTGGTCGGTTGGTAGATCCAAATTTCAGATCCCCAGTGACATTAAATTCAGCTCGCTTAGAATCATCAAGGGGTCTCGGAGCGAATTCTAAATTGATTTAGGAGAATTTTTTAAAATATCATTTGTTTCTTCGATTGTAAATCAATTCACACAAATCAATGTTATGTAACCTTCTACAGTAACAACTTTTCCTACCTTAACCTCGAATAACTTGTCTCGCCAGGAAAGCTGAATAAATCTGTGCTGTTTGTGGAGCCTGGATAGTGAAAGCTGAAGGCTATTTTTAGTCTCACTTCTTGCTTTAAATTCTATTTGATTTTGATTGTCTGTGTGGTCTGTCTATGGATTGTGATTTTCAAATATACATACAAATTCCTCTTATACTATGGACGTTGAAAGGATATTATTTCCGTTTGTTCGATGTTCTGCGGGAAAGAATATTGGTATCCTGTTTCAAAGGATGTCCTTCTACATCAGGGGAAATTCTATGAAGGCTGTTCTCACATTTTTTACTGGCTGCAACAGATTTCCTCAAGATTGTCTAGTGGGTAAAATTTTGAAAACTTTCTTGCAGCCTCGTCCCCGTGTATCCCAGCCTTTATTTATGTTACTGATTGAAGCCAGAGAATACCCAGGGTATTATCTAGCGCTATCAGTGAGTATCAAAGCTGATAATGCGCAGGGAACGAGGTTGATTTTCTTGTAAATTTATTTCTTTCGTTATTTCTATATTTTTTTCGTTCGTAGGTTGTTCTGACAGGCTTCCCATACAATATTGTTCAAGTTACAAAGTGTTCTGTGATAGTGCCGGTTTCAAGGATTATTTAGCGGTCAACTGCCCCCTGACCTGTAACAGATGCAAGAAAGGTAAGTTAAATATTTAAAAAAATTAACTTTTGTACACAATATTACAGAATTCATTTTGGCGAATTAAGAAAATATCTTATTTTGGGAGAATTTGATTTTGGCGAATGATCCGTCATTTCATAATTATTTTAGCCGAGAAAGGAGGAAGAAGGGTTTGTTTCAAGAAAGAAGTACGAAAAAAATTGAAAAAGAATTAAAATTCGACTAGTTATAATTTTTTTTGAATTTTTGAGAAATTTCGCAAAATTTGCCAATTTGCCACTGGATTTTTCAATAATTAGATGTATTCACCCAAAAAGTCACAGTGATTTCTTTATTTTTCACCGGTTTTAAAATTTTCCTAGCTGATAATTTATTGGTTATTTATATATGCAGGTCAAACAACGACATCTCAACCTATTAGAACTACCAGAAGGACCAACACAATACTCCAAGAACCTGGCAGAAGTATGATTTTCAAACTAAGTTTTATCTAATATCCTGGAAAACCTTTTGTACAATTTTTAAAGCTCCGAAACTTAGTACGAGTATCACTTGATTTCAGCAAAACAGATAGAAAAGCTTTTAATCAATGCTGTAGTACCAGTTTATTCTCCCACATGTTTTTCATTTGTTAATGTTAAGTCAATCGTTTCACTCTATTTTTATTATAGAAAATGTTGAATCTTGTGGAAGTACAAAACCGGGCTACACTAAAATTATTGGAGGGCGTAACACCAAACCAGGAAATTCACCGTGGCAGGTGGTATTGAACAGAGAGAATTATTCAAAAGGGCGTTTTTGTGGCGGTGTTTTGATCTCACAAGAGTTTGTTTTGACTGCCGCCCATTGTTTTGATAATCAGAGGAATTTCTCGAAATACGAAGTCATTGTCGGTAAGCATTGGTTTCTATCTTTTCCCCTTTTTCATACTTGAAGACTCCCTTGTTGTCTCGATTGTCTCGATTGTCAAATGCTGTTTAAATCGTTTCACCAAGAGTAGTCGATTGGTGTGCATTAATACAACCAGAAGTCATTAACATAAGATTTCAAGAAAAAAAGAAGTTAATTAATTTAGAGCGGGGTTCTCTCATTTATCTTATCTTTCAAATGTAGGTGTCCATGACTTGAACACAGTCAACCGCTGGCAACAATCCTTCAAAATACAGCATGTTTTTATCCATCCAAAATACAGCCAATCGGGTGTTGACTACGATTCCGCCCTTATCCAGATCAAAGGCAAAGTCCGATACAACGATCGTGTCCGGGCAGCCTGTCTTCCGGATGAAACTATGAATTTTGACGCTGGTACCATGTGTACGATTTCGGGATGGGGAAATGTGAAAGAAAAAGAAAGTGGACCCGCTGTAAGTATTATGAATATATCGTTTTTATCGTTAGATGAATTTTTTAGGGCTGAAGTTTTAATTACACAGAAAGAAGTATTTTTTTTAAATAAAAGAATCACAATGCTTATTCTGCTCCTAATAGCCTGATTGTAACATATTATTTCAAAGGTTTCATGATCTTAACTTAGCTTAGTTATAAACTGACCCTTCAAGATACACTTATGAAGAACAAGTGGTTATGATATTAAATTGTCTTTACCAATTTCCAATAACAGATTATGCAAACAGCGCAAGTTCCATTGGTCAATCGCAAAATATGCAATACAACCTTCCATCAAAAACACAAGTACACTGTCACAAGCCGTATGTTGTGCACTGCACACCAGAATGGCACCATCGGGCCGTGTGATGGCGACTCTGGAAGTCCTCTTGTTTGCAAAGCTGTGTCCCCAGACTCGGGTGAAGAGATTTGGTACGTTTGGGGCACCATATCATGGGGTCTAGGTTGCGCAAGGAAAGGATTATATTCAGTGCATGCCAATGTTAAATATTTCTTATCTTGGATCAATAGTACTGTCTTTCCAAAGAAGCGTTCTGTGCTGACAACATGACGTCATGATAGAAAGGATGCTGTAATGTAGCCAGATGTGACGTCATACGATATCATAGCGTTTGGTATGTAGCAGTGCTATGGTTACAGATTTAAGATGTTAGAAATTGTGACCAATGCCGAATGGAAGATATAGACAATACGTGCTACTAAGAATAGTTTGATCAAGATAAATTGGTAATGTGATCAAAGGTTGACAAATAAATCCTTATCTGTAATAAATACAAGATTACATGATGCATGATAACAGATGATTTTGCATAGTGAACATTGTATTTTTCGTCAAAATCTTTTGAATTTATCAGAATTAAATGATGATGGGAGTTTACTGATGTTTTAGTCAGTTGAAAAAAGATTGAAAAAAGATGTAAATAAATTATTTTAGATTTAGATTTTGCCATAACAAAGCGAGTAATGAAAATCGCTACATTGGAATTAGACTCCTTGTTTTTTAATTTTTCTCTAGTGCCAACTGAAAGGAAATCTTCCAAAATTTCATCTCCATCTAGAGATGAGGCACTACACATCCGTGTTAATTCAATGTTTAAAAAGCTTGTAAACTAAAATTCATGAGCAAGCATACGATATGACTCTTATTTAAAAACAAAACCTTTAAGACGATGCTCAGACGTCACGGTTCCGTATCGTTCCGAAACGAAATGGTTCCGAAACAAGTGTGAAAGTCAAAATTCAAAACATCAAAAAAGAAAACGTTACAATACAAAGCAAAACGAATAGACCTTTTCATAAAGTACGTTACGAACATCACTTATCTCTTTTTGAAATTATTGCCATGATGATTAACTCCCAGCGGATTTTATTAAAACTACTTCCTATTCGTAAAAAATCATTAAAGGGAAGTAATCACCCTGGTAATTGTTTGAATACGAGGCAAGTGATGTTCGTGACGTAATCTATGAAAAGGTCTATTGAAACGGTTTCGCTCCACTATTTTCATCGGCGCGAAACTGCTCCATTTTCTTGCTCCGAAACGTTCCGAAGCCAATATGAGCATAATACTCTCGACCGAACTTTGGACCCTTAACGGGACTAAAAGGGAGGAAACAAAGGAAAATTTTGGGAATTTTACGACCCTTAGCGGGACAAATTTGATAAATTTTGACCAAATTTCGATCTTTCAGGGGTAAAAAGTTGAAATTTTCCTATTTTTCCGACACTTAGTGGGACTGAAATTTGATTTTCTGATTTTTCCGACCCTTAGCAGGACTTTGGAAGTCCAAAAAAGGTACCCTTAAGGGCGGCACATACCGTACCCTCCATTTGCCTAAGTACCCCCCCCCCCCCCCCCCCCGGGTTACATAGTCATTATCGAGTCATTATATATATTTAAGTAGCATTTTTTAAACATGAATGTTCATTATCACTACATATAAAACCATTTAAAAATAAAAAGTGGCTAACAAAATAGTGAAGATTAGAAATTTAGACATAAAAACTCAGACTCGTAAAAAAAAAATGCCTACATTACATTAATACTGATTAATAGGTTTTCAATTCTCTAAACTCAAAGTTACTTTAATGTCTTTAATCGATTCCTAATTACATAATGCAGATAATGGTAACTTTTGTTCGGTTTATCCTCCTCATATGTCGTATGGTTAAACCTGACAAGTATTAGCAACAATACCATAGTGCCATATATCCTGAGTTTAATTCCCACGTCTCAGATTAGATAAAGTATGAGGCCCTAGGAGGTTGAGGAAATAAGATAAGCAGCCAAAGTAGAAAAGGTACGAGAGGTTTTTGAAAGTGGTCGAAATGGACTGATCTAGGTACCAAAGGATATGAGCAAACAAGAAGTTAAAGAAACGTAATTGTGCGGTGATGAAACAGTATATTTCGAAACGTAAACAAGAATGCCGAAAATGTATAATAGAACTTGGGATGACATTGGGGATGCATCAAGATATATATAACTGAGAGCCTAACCCGTTTTGACGACGGGTGTCCTGTTTTCCTAGCCTGTTTTGATGACAGGTGTCGCCCCCTAGCCCCGTTTTGATGACGGAGGTTAATATAAACAGGGAGGTTGCCCTGGCGAACCTTAACACCGTTGGGAATACAGTGTGCGAACCTAATCCAGATCTAACTGGATCCTTCACCTTAGGGGATGTATCTAAGTAACTGCCTACTGACTTGCCAAGGTTACGTAGTAACCCAACACTAAACGTATCATGATGCATCCCAAATGACCTAATCTCTGGTTAACACAGCCTTGCCCAGGGGAAACCATGAGATCAGGATCCGTCGCAGCAGCAGTCACCATGCTCTGATGAGAACGCAGTTGATATATAACTAAAAGAGAAAAAAAAGAAGAAGCAGAGAGCAGAACCGAAACTACAAGGGGCAAGCAGGGAGAGGGTGGGAGGGAAAGATTAAAGTCGCAATCAATACAGGCTCAGTTTGAAGAGGGCTTGACACTAGAATATATATAGGCAAGGGAAGAACAACCGGCAGCCGAAATATACTATTTCTTAACCGCCTCGGCACGGTGGCGGGATGTACTTCATTCGACTTGGAATTAACCTAAGCTAAGGTTTAGCTCCAAATTAATTGGAGGGCTTGGAGCTGTGCCCGGGAGCTGTGATACTCAAAGGTAACAGCATAACAGAAGCCAGGCAAAATTCTGATGATTTGGATACTATATCCGCATCTTTGCGGTTCTTGTTCTTTTCGCGCCAAAATATCTTATGTACTTTCACTTTCAAATCAAAATGGTAGCTGAATGTGAATGAAAAAAACAAAATGCAGGATGTGTGTGTTGATAGTTGTCAGAAAATTAACTTTACTTTTCAAAATCAGGTAAGATGTGAAAAAGTAACTATATAGCCTGTCCAAAAATGCCAGATGCATGAAAAAAACTGGGCCTCAGACATGGCATGGATATGGTCATCATAGACCTTTTTTCAAAGAGGCCACCCTGTTGAATAATTATGTAGTCCAGCAGAAAAACAATGATAAAACCATGCATAATTATTACAATATGCATGATACAGTAATTATGCATGGCTCTATCTATATTGTTTTTATGGCTGGACTACATAATTATTCAACAGGACGTCCTCTTTGAAAAAAGGTCTATTACACTCCGATGTCCGACGAATTCAGCAAAATTCCTCAAAAAAGAAGCTTGATTGGACTGTAGGATGTAATTTTCAATAAATCACTGTTAACTAATAAACTATTCTGGAAATTGCGGCTTGGACGCCGGATATCTCCGATGTAGATTTGAGATTTGAGATCTGCTGCCTTCAACTTTTTCCAGTTAAGTTGGCGCAGCTCCGGCGTAACATTTCCCTTCTTTCCAGACTGGCTAATAAAGTCTTTTTCAGAAAATTAGGGAAAAACTCTTTGGGAGAACGCGCACACACAAACCCTTTCCAGCCAAGACACTGCCTGCCCTGAACTTGAAAAGTCTACAATACACCTTTTCCATAATTCTCTAAACAGATGTGCACCCATTATTTTGATGACCATTTAAGAATAATATGACCAAGTGGTGTTTATTTATGTTATTCTTTGTACCGTCAACTGCTCCAACTTGGGACGAGTGTACGCAACATGGGACTTGTTGATATCTGGCCTGTATTTTCACTTACTGTTAAATCTCTTTGACAGCAAATTTGTTTTGATAACTCCACCAAGTTTATCAATCATACTTTCTGTCATAACATGCAGTTACATCAAAATGCCTCAAAAATATCAATATGAAAATTGCGTAATCAGAGAACGTATGTCTCGCTCATTATAAAAAGGCCGAGACAAACTTTCAATAGTTGGATTGTAACATCGAGTTAAGTCTCTTTTGTTAAGTCACCAGGGGGTAAATAAAACAGACCTTGATACATTTATCGTTCGTTTCAACTTGACAATTCGTTTAAAAACTCATCCTCCTAAATATTTGGGATAGGTAAAATATGTACAAAGAAATTCATACTTTTCCAGCCCGGCGAAAAAGAAGCGAACAATAAAATATAATTACCCTTTTCAAATAAACCTCTTCGGTGGCGAGCATAGTCTACTCTGACGTAATTGTAAAATTTTATATGATGGGAGTTTGACATAGTAATATAATGTTGTTTTGGGAATTATGAAGTTCTCTGGAATTTCAATTGCATTTATTCAGGTTGATTTTTTATGACTTCTAATGGTACTTTTTCTAATGAGTTTGATTACTCTGTTCTCACACTTATGTCTTTTTTTTTTCGCGTCCTTTTCCGTGATTACTTTTATTTATATTTTTAAAGACAGGTAAGAAGGCATATTGATGTAACTGACATGTCACGATAACTTTCACTACATTTCGCTAAATGCTCAGAGCGCGACGGCCCATTTTCCCTTCTAACCGACCGATCTAATTTTCGCACCGAGTGGGATTCGAACCACCACCAAAAAAAGACCTTCGGATTCGGAAGCCAGCGCTCTATCCGTTGAGCCATCGCCGCACAGCAGAAACCTGCAATTCATAACAAATTAAATAGAACGGACAAACCTCTTATATATAGGTGACACTCCCAACCCTACCGGTGCCCCTAAATTTAGATCTCCTTGTATAATATCGAACTAATGCCAAGTCCCCTTGCATGATATCAGAGGGTTTTCGGTATTTTGAGGCATTGATAACCTCTTCATGTTGAATTTTCTTTTCTTTGTCTAGTGCCCGTGCTTTTTTTATGTCATTTTCAGTCAAAGCCTTTCTTGGAAATTTGTCTTTCTGTCCGTCCCTGGGAATCCAAGCATTAAACTTTGTTCACAGCCTAGTTTATGATATTTTTGCTGCTTGTTTAACGCTTGGCGCAGGTAACTCGCCTGCAGGAAGATTTTTCCCTGCAATGCAGGTTCGGCCTGATTGGCCAGCTTTAGGCATATTACTTAGCAGTACTTTCGCGCACATTTTGATAATTTTGATGCGCGTGCATAATTTATGGAAAAAGCTGACTCTGTAAAAAAAAGGAAAACAAATGAAAATGAAAACATAGATTCATTTCGAAACAAAATGGCTGTTGACTGGAACTCTAAATACATGTGGCTGATGTTTTGATGTGGTTTTTAGTAGTTTTGAAAGTCTTTAAGAGCTTGTGAAAGAGTTTTTATGGTAAGTTGATTATGTGTGTTTGGCTGGGTTTCCAAAGTTCGGAAAGTCTGTCAACAAGAGCTCACACACAGACTGTTTATAGCATTCTGTATCAGACTAATCTACCTGCACCAAGCTCTATAATCTTAGAACTTTGTGAAGTGAGGTATTTTTTGTTTTTTCTAAGATTATGAGCTTGGATTCCCAGGCTAGGTGAGGGGTCTGTCGGTATGTTTTGAGCGTTTCCTGTAAGATCTCTGCTTCATTCGTTTTTGAGTGATGATTTATCTTCATTGATTTTCCCACGGTTTTAATGTATGTCTCAGCTGGATTTGACTAGGAAAATGAGCGGATGAGAACCTTGTTGCAACACCATGGCTTTTAGTAAACTCCTCCATTTTTCTGCTATTGAAAGGAGGACCATTGTCAGATATCTGATTTTCAGGATATCCATATTCATCATAGATCTCTGCTAGTGCAGGGATAACTTTTTCAGCTTTAGTTGAGGCTACGAGCTTTGATGCTGGGTATCTTAATCCCAGATCTTGAACAACACAACATGCTTGGATGATGGCATGGGACCAAAGAGTTCTACGGCCACTGTGTCCCAAGAGTTTTCAGGTACCCTGTGACTGGTTATAGGTTCCTTTGTCTTTTTATCAACAAACAATGCACAATCATTGCAAGAACTGACAAAACTTTTCACCTTATCGTACATTCCATGGAAGAAAAAATGGAACCTAAGTGTCCTTTCAATTCCACTTTGTCCTGGGTGAGATCCCTAAGTGCTAGTTCAATAGCTAGTTTGTGTAGTGATTCTGGAAGAACAATTCTATCATCCTTGAGTGTTATTCCGTTCGCCATAACGGTTAGTTCGGACATGATAGGTCCAAATCTTTGAACCTCTTTGGAGACGTTCTTAGGGATTGATTGATAGCCCTTCCGGAGATTTTTTTGAATCTGACTGAGTGTTTTATCATCAGCGGTTTCCTGAGAGATTCTCGCTAGTGAAATGTGATCAACAACTTGTGTCATATGGAGTATGTATAGAAGGTTTATTGAGGTCATTGTATTCTTCTCTCTGGCCAATTGGAAGACTGGAAAGCTTTCTCGCATGATGACTCATGTCTACTTGGTTAAGAGACCCTTTCTGGTATTCAACAAAAAAACGGTTTGTCTTGATGATTCAATTTGAACCAGAACGCTTTCCATTGAATATGTGGACCAAGGGCTTGTGATCAGTGCTCACCTTGATAAGGGCAGGCAAACCTACAACATATTCACGGAACCGTCTGAGTCCAAAGTCAAGGCTAGCAGCTTCTAAATCCAACTGAGGACAGTGTTTTTCAGAATCATTAGTTGTCCTTGAGGCTAGAGCAACTGGTTTCGCTTCTTCTAAAGATAGACCTTGTGCTAGAATTGCGCCTAGACTCGTCTTGTGGCCATCCACAACAATAAATCCCATCTTCGTCGCCAAGAATAATATGACCAAGTGGTGTTTATTTATGTTATTCTTTGTATTTAATTGATTGACCCTGACTCTAAAGATAAGAAATATACAAAATATATTACATTTGGTCTCTAGAGGTAAACAAACCCGTTTTTGCCTGTGTTTCCTTAGAGAAGTTGGTTTTTTTAGTGTACACAATACCGTGAAGTCAGGTAACTTGCATCAGTGGAGGCTAACATGCATAGCCCTCAAATGAATGACCTGGCTGGTCCTTGAAATACAAAGTTAAATCTAAACAAAAATGGTAGAGTAGAGCTGCGAGCGCAGCTGCGTAGTTCATTTGTTTTGACATTTTGCTGCTTTGGTTGGTCAGTCATTTGAGGGCTATGCATGTTAGCCTCCAGTGATGCAAGTTACCCGACTTCACGGTAGTCAGCTACAGGCTTTTTCTTTTAGGCCTTGCTCTTACTCTATAGGCACTGCTATAGGCGGCCACTAGTAACCATCACAGAAAATTAATTTTTTTGTCTAAGAAGCTTTGAACACCAAATTTTGCTTTGAAAAAACAAAAGCGCCCCATCCTTCACACATTTTCATTTATAACTCAAATTTGATTCCAGAATCTTTCAGAAAATTTCAAATTATATACTTCCATTATAGGGTATATAATACTTTTATATAAAATTAATAAGAATTTAGAAAGCCAAATTTAAAATCGAGTACGTCTCGTCACAGATTTTTGCTAATGTAGATATTCAAAAATTTAACTTAACACATGGTCAGAGCTTGTTTTCTCCACTATTTGAACTTAAACCTTCTCAATACATAAAATTATCAAATGTAATTTCCTTACAAGGTGTGAATCCCAGAGTTACCGTAGGTGTAAGGCTTACACCTATTAATTAAAGTCTATCCAGATATAATTGGCAGTGGAAACAACAAGCGTTTGTAAAAAAGATAGGTTCTTAGAGGCCCACGGCGCGCCTTGAACCTCAATCCTTTAATAAATAAATAAATAAATAGCATAAGTAGAAAAAAAGCTTACAGAATGTCTGTAACTTTTGATAGTCAAACACAATTGGAAAATGTTTTTTTGCTTGTATTAGACAATCAAAAGCGCCATATTTGAATGTATTTTTGGTTGAGAAATTCGCTATTTTTAGCGGTTAAATTTGTGATTGCAAAAATTGAGCTTTTTTCTACTTATGCTATTTATTTATTTATTTATTTATTAAAGGATTGAGGTTCAAGGCGCGCCGTGGGCCTCTAAGAACCTATCTTTTTTACAAACGCTTAAAAGTTGTTATAATTTTCTTTAGGTACATTTTTGTTCTGGGGCTTCCCCTGACTTTCATTTGAGCATTGAGCTCGCGTGCTCTCTTGCAAAATTCTTTGATCGTCAATCGTTTCAAAATTGTGAGGTCTTCTGTTGCTCGATAGGATGTAGGAGGGCCTTTGTATGTCGTGATGGTTCTCAAGACTTTGTTCTTGTCTTCTTCATTTTCGAACACTACCTTGATTGGTCGATACCTCCCTTCCTCCTCTCTCTCTTCCGTGAATACTCCTCATCCTCTGTGTGTTTACGATTTTTATGTTCTTGATACCCACTCGGGATCCTCCAAATGTTCTTTGATTCCATGGAAAATTAGGTTGCATGCTGTGGATCATTGTTTGCCGACTGTTTCACTTCGAGTTATTTTCTCCACCTTATTTGATTGTTTATTCACCTGTTTGGATACAGCTTTAGCATAACTAACCTCTTTCAGCTCTTGCTTCTTTTCGATTATGATGTTCTCGATCTTTGTTTCTATCTTCTTCTCGAGTATGCTCATCTTTGCTTCGAGGCTTTCTTTGATTTCTTTTGTAATAACGTTGACGTCTTTTGATTTCAGTTTGGAGATTTTTTCATTTTGTACTTTCATGATGTTTTCACATGCTTTAATATCCTTTTGAAGTCCTTCGATTTTGGTGTTTCTGCATGTTTCAACTCGTTCCATCAGCTCTGGTAAGATCTTAACACAACTTTGACACTGGAAACTTCTAGATTTAAACGTTAAGCAAATCTGTATTTGGTAGATTGGTAGCTGGAAACAGTTATAATGAACATCTCGGTGGCACTTCCTGCAGGTCAGAGTGTCTTTCAAGCTGCAATGCTATAATGCTCATTTTTACACTACCTTAGGTTAAGAAGGTTGTCAAATTTCAAGGCAAATAGAAAAGTTCTTCGGAAGATGTGGGACCCGAAATACCCCTTGGTAGCACTTTTCTGTGAAATATCAAATCTCCAACTTTTTACTGAAAACAGGGGTTATGCCATCTTTTTTTGAACAGTGGAATTAAAAGTTGTTAAGTGTTGCTAAGTGTTGCTGCATTGGTATTATTGGTATCATTGATCATTTCGAAACAAAGTGGAAATTACAATTTGATTGTTTTTATTGAGGCGATAAACATATTGAACTTATATATTGCCTTTGTTATTTTTAAATAATTAAAGAACTTTGCTAATTCCCAAAACACTAAGTACAGTTTGGCTATGAGGTCATTAAAGAGATCGTAAAATGTGTTATGTTCGAAAATCTGTTTTATCATCACTACTCCCGATTTTGTTCAAAATTTGGAGAGTTGATGTTTCACAGAAAAGTGCTACCAAGAGGTATTTCGGGTCCCATATCTTCCGAAGGACTTTTCGGTTTGCCTTGAAATTTGACTACCTTCTTATTAACCTAAGGTTGAAATACCGCTGGTGTAAAAATGAAGGTTATAACATAAGTAGAAAAAACGCTTAATTTTTGTAATCGCAAATTTAACCGCTAAAAATTGCGAACCAACCAAAAATACATTCAAATATAGCGCTTTTGATTCTCTAAAACAAGTGAAAGAAATTTTCGCGATTATTTTTGACTATCAAAAGTTACAGGCATTCTTGTTTCCACTGCCAATTATATCTGGATAGACTTTAGATATAATTAGGTATAATTAATTTACCTTATAATTATCCTTTGATGTTAAGATTACCCATTGTTCTGATTTTCATTTTGAGTCTCTGTTAGAATGTCAGGGATCCAAAAATGTTCTCTACTTTTCACCATAAAAATGGTCGGGTCTGTAATTTTTCAAAATGTGAGAGGAAGGAAGACAAGATGGCGACAGCACTCAGTAAACAGAAGTTGATTTTAGTACTTTTTACAAAAATTACTACAGTAACTAAAGCTACGGAGCAAATTTAAACCTTTTTTTCTTTTAATGACTGTTAAAAGGTTGTATTGTATTCTCACAAATTAAAGCAATAGGCTTCAGATATTTGGGCAAAAAAGGGGTATCCCACAACCTAGCTCAATTGGGGTAGCCGATTGGCTACCCTGCTTTTTAGACCAAACCGTTATATTTTGAGAAAGAAGGGGCGTGTATGTATCTTCAATCAACAACAGTATAGCAAAAACGAATCAGGAGCTAAATTCTCAGCCTAAGAAATTAGGGTAAACATTGGTGAAAATGAAATCTCATGTTCCTGGGGGGATGGAAACGAATATTCATGTCTAATATAAGGAGAAAAAACCCCTCTTTAACTTGAAACCTTCAATAACCACCCTGAAAATATTAGGAAATGCTCACTTTATACGTCTCCTTTGAAAATTAATTTTTTAATAGAGATCTTTAAAAACTTTCGTTTTTGTTTCAGAAAAATATTGAAGATTTTTTTCGAATAAAAAGACTTGAAAAATACTACAACTATAAAGATTATGTTTGGTAAGTTTAATTTGAGTTGTCCCGAAGGGATCCAAAATTTATATATGTGTGAAGAAATAAGAATTTTATTCACTCAGAAGATTTGTGTGGCAGAGCAGTTGTATACATTTCGTCCTTATTGGGACTCATCAGCACACTGCATACTGCACTCTGGCTGGCTAAATCGATTTATCTCTGACGACCACAAAATCACTTTAGGTTTGAACTGAGACAGTGGACAGTAGGGAAATTCTCTACGTGACTCTTTGCAGACTTACTAAAAGTATATATACACTCTGCAAGAACTTTATGTATGTCTTTACCTTTCAATGTGGCGAAAACAAATTTTTCTGATGAAGCTTTTTAAATATGATGCTCTGTCGTTTAGGAAATCATTTTGGGAGACGGAAATCATTCCACCGACACCCTTCGGAAGCCAACCTACCCTCATGTATCATTCATGATAATCATTATGTTAATTGGTACGATAATCGATACAATAATTATTCCAGAGATTTTTGGGGTTTCGACCATGGACCATTGACTGCTTTTACCTGCTCATTCTCATCTAATAACTCTAACATCTATAATGTGTGTTTTGCCCTGGAGGAGCAAGTATCATCATACAATGCTAGTAATTCAACAGGATTCGAATCTGTGGCTGCTTTTTATGAATATGATGGTATAAAGGAAGAACCTAAGAAACGTAAAAAGGAGAAGAAGGTTGATGAAGATGCTTGGAAACTGAACCCCATTGTTCAGGCAATAATGAAAAGAGATGAGGAACAAGCAGCCGCGAATCCCAAGGCCATTGAAGTAGTTTCTGATGGCGATTCCTGGAGTACTGTAGAAGAAGAAACAGTTTGCTCTTCTGGTGTAGGGGATGATGATGAATTTGATGAATTTGTTGGTGAAATTAAAGAACTTAACAGCTTTGGTGATAAATCAAATGACATTGACAATTATCCAACAGATGGATATAGGAGTGGTGGTGGTGTTTCTCTTGGGATTGGTTTGAATGATGATATTGAATGTCAATTGTTAGATTCAGATAGTAGTTCTGATGAAAATGTGGACACTGAAACTAAGAAAACCGAAAGAAAAGATACTGCATCTAGATTTATTAACGGTATCAATTTAGATACGTATGATGTCGATTCTGGTAAAATTTTCAGTAGTGTATCCTGTGATATTTATCAGAGAGATTTGGATGCCAATGCTTCTGAATCCAATTCTGGAGATTCTGACATCATTGAAATGGGTTGTTTTGGTAAAAATGATAACATTGACTATGAACAGAGTACAACTGCTAAGAAAAGGCGGATTTGTTTCAGTAATGGTGAAGCCAAATATGAATCTGATGATGAGATAAATGTAGTTAATTGCAGATGTAATGGTAAAAACTATAAACAACTTAATGTTTCCAACAAAGTTAAACCTGGTGACCAGGAAATTGGAGATTCTCCCGGAAACAATTCCAATGAACAGGAACTTTCAAACAAATCCTACGTTGATGAAATGAATTATAATGGTATTGGTGATATTGATAATACCGATGAAGAAGACAGTTTCGATGAGGAAAACGAAAGTGAAAGTGAAGAGCCAGAAGAAGAATCTGATGATTGGGAAAATATGGATATGGATACATATTGCAAAAGGATCATGGGTGATTTGATATACCCTGTCACTGTATTTATTGATAACACACCACTTCCTTTACCACGATTTTCTAAATGTCAACGTTTTTTTACTGTACTGAAAGCCAAGACAATCGATGGATTGAAATGTATTAAAATGCTTGAAAAAGACCGTTTGGAAGATGGGAAAGATGCATCGGTTGAGACTTTTGTGTTGCCTTGTAAAGGTGAAGGTTTTGTAACCCAGAATGATGTTTGTATGTTGGCTATAGGTGACTTATATGCAGTTACTGCCAGGCGAAATGTACATACTAATGATACTTTAGTGTTTTGGAAAGTAGCCCTCAAAAGATGGACCAAGGATGAAATGTATTTGAAATATAACTGGACGTTGGAACCAAATGATTATTTTTCTTCATCTGATTTTGGTGCATCGAATCGCCTTCAAGTGATTGATTATGAGTTTTCATCTAACGGGCAATGCATTACTTTATTGATGCAAAATGGTTTCATTTTCACTGTTGATATTCAAAGAAAACATCAGGTCTGGCAAGTGTACCTACCACCAGGTGGCGATCGAATGGTCAAACAACTTACCTTACATCCAACATTGAACGCTACATTAGTATTTGCAATGAAAAACGAATGTTATTCACTGGATTGTAGCTCCAAATCACAATCATGGGATATGATTCAATCAGTCATTGAATTACCAAGAGATTACATCATCAATTACATCACCTTTTCTCAAAGTAGAGATCTACTATCCCTCTGTACTGGCCCTGAAGGAGACGTGTTCATTTATTCAGTAGATAAACACCAATATAATCAACTTTTTAAACTTGAACATGATACAGTGGCATCTGCAATACACTGTGATTTTTCATGGACGTCTGAAGAACTTTTAGTGTCTTATGGTGATGCTGACTATCGAATCTGGCAATTGCCAAAGCATCTTAAGTTGAAAAAGATTGCTAGAATTCAATTCCTAAAATTAGTTCGTGGTTGTCATATAAACCAGTTGAAATTACCAAATTCATTGAAAGAATATTTACTATTTTAAGTATCTTTTACAATAACGTATGCTCCGGAGTACTTTTATGAAATTTGTTTTCTCTCTGTTCTTTGTCGAATTTTTTACTTTTTGGATTATCTTTTTTCACTTTTTCACCAAGATTTTGAATTAAAAAAAGTTATCTTGATAATCGTAAGGATTAATCTCAAGTATCGCTTTGAAATCTCAATATACCGACCACCAAGCAGTTATTATCAACCATACATTTATAAATCCCGAAGCGCTAGATGTCGTGCTTTATACCATCGCTGGTAAAAAAAAAGTGAATATCGGAAAAAATATTGTTGCTATTGTTTTCGAAAAACCGCGAAGCTTCTGATTGGTCAAGCGCTGAAATTATATTGTAATGTCACGTGACCTAGGTAGGATTTCCTACCTAATCACGGCACACTTTTCAGCTAAAGTACGCCATCTAGCCTTTCGGGCTTTATAAATCTATGTGATAAGTGTATTTTTATTTTCACTAAGAGCATCATATCATGTGCAGTTTGAAATTTAATGCTCCCATCTGAAGAATGCACTTTCAACCAGTATAACTCGGAACTTTTAATCCTGTGAGATAGAACAAATAATGCACTTCAAAAGACCCATTTTAGAGGTGATTTTCAAAATCCTAAGAATATTTGTGTTTCGTGGAATTTAATTTCGCGGATTTGTTTAAAAACCGTGAAATTAATAGTATTTTGACTTCTTACTTTTAGGTAAAGTAGGGTTGGGAAGTTGTACATATTTCAAATTTTGACAAATAACTTTGAGGGAGAGGCAAGTTTATTAGAGACCTGATAGTATTAGAATTTTGGAAACAAACTTTTCTCTTGGAACGAAGAAAACTTTTCTCTTGGAACGAAGAAAACTTTTCTCTTGGAACGAAGAAAACTTTTCTTCGAGAGAATATTTAACATTTGACAAACTTCAATTGTTTTGTACATATATGCCTCACTTTTGGATCAGGTATTGTCACTGGGTGTCATCAAGGCAGGTGTGTATGATATTAACACTGCATGATCCCGCTATTTTATATTTTAAAGTTTGAAAATACATTATAAAAAAAAATTTAACTTCAGGTATATATTTTCATTATTTCGACTGTATTCATTTAAGTTTATTTCGAAATAAAAATTCTGTCAAATTTGCATATATCAACGGCAGATCCATTATTTTACAATTGAAAGACCACTGTCTCACAGCCCTGTGGAAGTTTTTCCCTCAAGTGGGACGAAAATTTCTATCGAAATCCCAATGGAGAAAGAATAAAAAATCCAGTGGGGGATGGTTTTGAGGTGCAATTTTTTACATGGAATTTCGAGGGATGAAATCAAATTCAATTTTCCAGTGGGCTGAAATTGTTGGACATCTTTCTCACCGGGGACGAAATTTCGACGAAATTTTCTAGTGGGTTGCAGGTTCTACCGGGTCTGTGACACAGTTATATCTGTTTCGTCTGCTTAATGTGCTATTGTAGGAAGAATCATTTGCTGTTAATGCCTCAACACCCCCTACAAAGTAAAATTTTACTGATTGCTTTACCATCGCTGATAACCCTTGAAGCCATTTTTCGATTCGTCTAACAAGTAATCCTTGGATTTTTACCAATAAAACGTGTCGGCTACATTTCTTAGATGACTCACCTCCTCAACATGGGAATGTAAGGTTTTCTGCAATAGCCTGGTGATTACGATGTATGCCTTTCTCTTGTTTTTACTCATCTTCAAATCATATTCTTTATTTATCCTTAGAGAAATAAAGAAAAATGATAGATGGCTAATAGCAATACATGTATCGGACGATGGAAAAAAATCCCAAAAGGGTAGAAACAAATTTTATTACTGATTACCCTCTTGGTGTTCCAGCACTCGACTATATTTACACTTCCCTACTTTTTCAAACTTTAATCATCAGGTAGGTCCAATCAGCATTCCTTTATAAGAGACAGTAAATTTTTTTATGAGACTCAGCTTTTCTTTATTTTTCTTTTTCTTTTTTGCCACTTTGAGCCTCAAACTGTTCTGATCCTGTTCTTATTTATAGGGTTTTACTATTTTTACCCCTAAATCACTTGAAATTGAGTAATCTCAGGCGCAACGGTATTCTTAAATTGTTCTTATTTTTTGTCGATTTTTGACCCAATGGGGTTACAAGGGAAATTTGAATTTGTGATTTCTTTTTGGGTCCACTCACACCATCGCGCCGAAAATATCCTTTCAGCACGCTTTTAGAAATCATCGATCACGTCATCACCCCGTCATCACGTCAAAAAATAGGCCCAATCACGTTATCAAACAAACTGCTAGGGCTTTCTTATTAGATTGTGCTACAAATATATATCTTCCTATTTTCAGAAACAGTCATTTGCAAAGAAATTAAACCAATGGAAATCAATCTTTCGTGATATTATTATTGGCATTTGTTGATGTTTTTTGTTATCTAGCCCCCCAATATCTGGACATGAAAGTTTGAGATGTTTGTAAAACAATTATGGCCGAGGATGTATTGTAAGTACCATTTCATTATGTTTTAATGGCTCATTAAATGGCCCTTTTCGGCGATGGCGATTTCACCTTTTTTTGAGATGAAGAAACCATTGAGTAGAATCACTAACCTTCCCAGGCAAGAAAGAGTGAAGCCACTCTTTCCCATCCAGGACGCGCTTAAAACGCGCTGCAATCATGACGACGGATTTTTTTTGAGGACTGCATTTTTTTTAAATCTAGCGATAGATTTTACTTTCAATCCGGCGTTTGTGTAAAAACCATGCGCGGGTGTTCTGTATATCCAGGAGTCTCGAGTCTAGCCCTTCTTGGCTTGGAAGTCAATGGAAGAAACTCATTCATTGATTTACACTTATGTATAGATATATAGATAGAGTCAAAATCTAGAACTCTTAAGGGCTTTGACCATAGTGAATTTTTAAATATTTGCCACTTACAAAATATAATTTTTTACTTGATGTAGCCCACAAAACTGTGTCATGTTATACAATTATCCGTGAGTCTGAAAATTTAAGAATCACAATGAGAAAATTTGATGAAGAAGAAAAAGAAGACTTTTGCGAAGAAGAGTATTTCAACTTTGAAGAGCTTAGTTTCGGCGAAGAAAAAACATTTTTAAAAACTTTCTGCGGTAAATGGTGTATCTTTTATCGAACTAAAATTATTTTTTCGGAGAATTTTTCTAAAAGCTTATTTGCTTCAAAATCTTGAAAATAGTGCTTTTTGACCAATTTTTCATCCCAATTTTTCATAGAAGAAAAGCCATAACTTTTGATGCATTAATTTAGAAAAGTTTTCCGAAAAATCTAAAACAGTTCAATTCTTTGTGGACAGTTTGAAAAAACTTCGAAACAAAAAGGTTAATTACCCATTAAAACTTAGCACTTTTTATAAATGAAGGTGATGCCACATATTATTAACGTCTTTTTAAAGTTCATAACGTCGTGAACTTAACGGAACCTGGAGGTCCTATAAATCAACCGTTGTCCGTTCGTTCGTTCGTTCGTTCGTTCGTTCGTTCGTTCGTTCGTTCGTTCGTTCGTTCGTTCGTTCGTTCGTTCGTTCGTTCGTTCGTTCGTTCGTTCGTTCGTTCGTTCGTTCGTTCGTTTCGTTCGTTCGTTCGTTCGTTCGTTCGTTCGTTCGTTCGTTCGTTCGTTCGTTCGTTCGTTCGTTCGTTCGTTCGTTCGTTCGTTCGTTCGTTCGTTCGTTCGTTCGTTCGTTCGTTCGTTCATTCGTTCGTTCGTTCGTTCGTTCGTTCGTTCGTTCGTTCGTTCGTCCGTCCGTTCAAAATGGCAATGCCCAAAATGTCAAGGAGCCTGATTTTCGAAAAAAATTCTTTTTCGGTCGAAAATGCCGGAAATATGCCGGAAAAACTGTTTTTTTTGGCATTTTCTCGAGATTTTATCATAAGTCTTTTCTGATTTTTTGCAGATTTTCATTGGATTTTTTCCTTAGAATATTTCTTTGTTTTTTCACACAAAAATATTATTGATAACAATGCCCACCATCAAGCATGATTCAATTGAGATTTCTGTTTCCTAAAAGTTTTGAATCTTTTTTTTTTCAATGACCATGGTCATACTGTATCTCAAAGCGTTTTCTAGGAATCTTATGAACCTTCAACTCTTATCGATTAAATTTTAATTCTCCCCTTATAAGTAGTTAGTACCCTGTCACTTTTATGGTATTTTATAGGGTGTCAACTCCTAAAATTACATGGTTGGGACAGGCTGGTGTTGGAATAAGAAGAGATTTTAGCGTAGATTTAAAATGTGTTTTTCTAACACAACCCCTGGCGCCACAGTGGAGTATTCTTTCATGAATGGCCCATTTCTCTAATGCACAATTTTTTTTAACTATGGGAAAATGGCCGAAAAATGCGTTGTTCGTTTTCTCAGCAATTTTGCACTGCACTGTAACCCCTATTTGAATTTTAAAGATAGATGTATATGATCTCCCTTCAACTTAAATATTTTTTTACTGTGAAAACTGAAATTATTTATTACCATCATAGTACCTTAAAGCAAAAGGTATTTAATTTCGCGAATTTTACACTCCCTTCGGGAAATTTTTACTCCCCTGATAGTATACCAAAAAACTGGCATAGATCACGATATCAACGTTCGGTTTCCTAATCTTTTTTTTTTCATGTTTATCATGAATAAATAACAAAAACAATATGGAAACTCTTACTGTTATTTTGACATTTAAATTGAATTTAAACTTTTTTCTTGAGTGCGATTTGCTTGGGTTAGAAAATTGAGAGATATTTTAATGGCCCAATAAAAGTTCTAGTAAAAAGGCATCTTTCTTGACTATACTGATTTCGAACCCCCCCCCCCTTTTATATTTGGACCCCTCTATTATTCGGGTCCTTAGAGTAGAATATTTCAACAGGAAAATGAAGATAAAAAATCGCTACAGTGGAGATAGCATTCTTTGATTTTTCCCCGAACGGATGAAAATGTTCTTGGCGTCACCAGCGCAGGGGTACCAGTTCATTAAATGTATAATTTCATAGCAATGAAATCTGTTTGAAAACGAGGACAACAATAAATTTATGCATCTCGAGAAGAGTGTATTTCTGAAAAGTCTTCTCTCAAACAAAACATCTTCGGAGACCTGGAAGGTGATGAATAAAATAATTCATCCTCGTTTGAAACGAATGAATATTGATCCTGATGAAATCAACGCCTTTTTCAATTCGACAGCTGTACGCACAACAGCAAAGAACCCAGAAAAACTATCAAATTTCTTTATTCGCAACTTACCTGATCACCAAGACAATTTCCATCTCCGTCCTGATGAGGTATCTAAAGCAATGTTGAAATTAAGATCAGACTGTTCGACCGGTCACGACAATATACTGTCATTTATCAAACCAGTTTCAGAATATCTCGTGTGACCCCTAATCCACATTATTAACAGCTGTATCGAATCATCAATCTTCCCAGATGACTGGAAGATAAGCCGCATATGTCCTGTCCCGAAATAAAAGTCAATGATCCGCAATCACTTATTGATCACAGACCCATCAGTATTTTGCCAATATTGTCCAAAGTCTTCGAGAGAGTGATACTCTTGTCTCCCGAATAGACGCCCCCCGCTAATTGTTAAATGAAAAAAAATCCATCCCCCGCTCTTATTAAGACCCCCCCCCCCGCTAGTTAAATTCGAATAATTTAAAATTTTATTACAGTGTAGATAGACCTTAACCTTGTTAAAATTTTCCTGTTTGTTAGTATTGGTTCTTATTTTACGTGTTCATTTGTTAAAGTTTCTTTTTTTGTTGTTGACATTGATATCAGTTAAAAAAAACTCTGTCTTCGAATTACCCCCCCCTCTTATTTCACCCCCCTCCCCCGCTCATTGACCATTATATTTCAGCAAATGATCAAGCTATTTCTTATAAAAAAACACGCGTATCTGGGACTTTTGGCAATGGTAATTCATACAATAACAAAACAGTCTTCGCACGCCAGCTTGTAGTGCTGATTCATGCGCATGCGCACTACT
Source organism: Clytia hemisphaerica (assembly GCF_902728285.1). Lineage (NCBI taxonomy): Eukaryota > Metazoa > Cnidaria > Hydrozoa > Leptothecata > Clytiidae > Clytia > Clytia hemisphaerica. Next base: position 3,296,362 of record NW_027103528.1, read on the forward strand.
GTGAATATTGCTGATTTAGCAATCCCTGATTTGGCCGACAAGAACCTTGAATAATGTTTTCAAATTTGATTTTTACTCGTTGCTATGGTCATAAAGAAAAATAAATAAATTTGTTGTTCTTATAAAGTGACGATGAGATGTACTCTCTGCCGATTTCACTATGCGAACTATAATGCGAAACCCCAAAACGAAGAAATAAAGAGAAAGCTCCGATTTTAGAAAAAAAGCCATTTTGTCGTAAAGCAGAACAAACATCTTGCCGGTTAGCCTATTAGCGAGGTAACGCAAGAGGATACGTGGGACCTTAGACGCGTATAGGTCGGCCTGTACATAATTCGTATAAACAAAACTTGTAAATGAAAATTTATGTACAGGACCACATTATACCGTTTAAGGGCCTAAATATCATTTTGCGTAACCTCGAAATTATCGAACGCGCGTCTTTTTCATGCTATCTCGAGACCTCCTTCTTTGAAGAAAACTTCTCGCATGATTTCACGAAATACCAAATCTTCTTATATAAAATTTTGAGGTGCCTTTTATTTCCCTTTTTATTTATAGCAAGCAACAATTTCCAGGTACCGATCGCAGATTTCAGTGTGGAGGAAGACTTATTTAGATCAGTGAAAACTTTGCCATCAGGAGAAAACAAGAAAAAAACAAGGTTAGTTCATAAGAAGTCAATACGACTAAAATTGTAAGAAAATATATTAAAGTAAGGAAGACTACAAGAATATAGCGTACAAAATAACCCCCGTCATAGTGTGCACCCCCTAGGATTTAGGGAAGGAGTTTATTTTGTTTTCTGACTTGGAGTTGGAAGTTCTTTACAAAGGAATGTTGTTATGTTGTTCTTTTTTTAAGGGAGGGGCTTCCAAGCTAACTGCCCAGTAATTCCTCTGTTATCGAACACAATTACAACCACTGAAACCCATTGTTTTTAGCTGAATTTTCCATGGAGTGAAAATTTTGTTTGGAATTCTTTTTTGGAGTATCAAATATTTTCCAGTGTTGCATGTGGTTTTTACAATTGGACAAACTGATTATAATAGTACCATAGTTCTGAAAGATCTTATGCCCACGAAATATTTCTTCCCCATGGAAAGTCATGGTTCACGGTGATGTACTTTCCAACCAATAAAATTAAATCACTTCTAACTCACTAAAAGATTTTGTTTACTGAAAATTCATAATTAATCTTTAGTAAGTGTTCTGCCCCCCCCCCCCAGCTCTGACGTCATGCCGTAGCGAAGAATTTGCGAATAGTCCTGCGAAAAAGAATACACTTTTTTTTTATAACAACAAAGTATATAAGAACACAAGGCTTCGAGGTCAAAAAATTAAGAACAGGATTACGAACATTTGGAAGCTTTGGAGAATCAAAATCATTGAGGTTCTAACTCTTTGCAATCTTGAGAAACCAAAGCATATTTATTGCCAATTTACAACATACATTTATTTCTACAGCAAATAACATTAGCTCGTGTGTGTTCAGGAATGACACAAGCGTGACGTTCGTTACCGGCTGCTTTGCATGTCAATGTCTCGAAATGAACATTGTTGCCACAGATCTTCCAGTATTTGATGTCACATCGAGTTTTGATCATGTCAACTCTTTTTGCGTTCCAACATCTGACCAGATCATTCATTTGCTCTGTCATTGTTGATCCGTCTTGGCAAGCCATGAAAGAACCGACGTGTACATCTCTTCGTTTTGAACGTGTGGAGAAATGTTCTGAAGATAGAGATAGATACACGCGTTTTTATGAGAATTTAGAACAGTTTTAAAGGACAATAATGGACTTTATATAAGAAGAAAATACTATTTAAAAGAAAAAACTTGCATAAAACAGCTATAAATGACCATTTTCGATGAGCATTTTAAGAACAATTCATAGAAAGCTTGGATGAAAAAAATCCATTATAGTGTGATCTAAGCTTGTCCTGTACAGATTTTAAGTAAATAAACTTTATCTCTACAAATACAATATTCCTTACTGTAAATAAGTAAGGGTTTTACTGGGAAATGTCACCCCAAGTCAAAGTGGTCAAAGTAACAATCGAGCTAGTGAGGTCTTCTGCTCATCTTGCCCGAAATTCACTTACACTTTTATAAAAAAAAAGAAATTTAAAAGAGTACCTTAACGGTAGAAAACTCGTCGGTAAAAAGTGACGAAAAAATCGCTTGGTGACGAAATTTTTTACCGACGAATTTTTTTTGCCGACGAATATTTTTGCCGACAAATATTCTACCGATAAGGTATTTTAGCAAAAAAAGTTGGCAAGAAGTGACGAAATTATTGGCAAGTGACGAAGTTTTTTGCCGACGAATTTTTTTTGCCGACGAATTTTTTAACCGACGAATTTTCTACCGATGAGGTACTATATTATTTACATACGTTTGATTTTTTGTTGCATGAGTTTTTCTGCTTGTTGTTCGGAATAAAATTCAACATTGAGAATTTTATAGTTTTGACAGAAAGTGATCACTGCTTTGGACAGGGTTGATGTATCCACTTCGTCCTGTGCAAACATGTTCAATTGATTTACCAAGAACTTGTTGCTAGGGAATTTTCCTTTTACCTATAAAAAATGGAAGACTTATTTTCAGATGACGTATGCAGGAAAAATCGATGTAAGCTAAAAACAACACCCTATGCAATGCCATAATGCGAGACAAAGTTAATCGGGGTTAAATTACATTCGAAAAAATATATACGGTCAACTCGGTCCAAAAAGGCTTACTTTTTACTTTACTTTCAGTTTGGTTCTTCAAATCTATTGCATTTTTAGATTTGTTATATTTTAATCCCAATCTTCCTTGGTAACAATAACATTTTTTCACTGCACTGGGTTAATAGAAACAACTTTTTCCGGTATGTTGTTTACTCTGGAGTGATTTAGATCAAATATCGAAGAATATCAAAGACAGCTGATGAATTTGCTCGGACCAATACAACCGATGTAAAAGTAGCTTACCATTTCAAATCCTTTCTCAACGGAATCCAGAGTTGGTTCATTTTTCTCCATCGGGTAGACATAACATCTTTTTTGAACAACATCTTTCATCACATTCAATCTCTAAAAAATTAGGAAAACATATAGAAATACAAAATACAACTTTAGACGGTTTCCGTAAAAAAGATTACGTCATGGATATCATGAATAGAAAATTTGAAAAAATAGGTTTATTTTCCGTAACAAGATAAAATACGGGGAAGTGCTCGACGCACAATCCCGAGCCAAGCAAAATAGCACTCCATCGCAGATTTCTGGAAATTTGGAAATTATGGAGAGACCATTACCATTAGATAAAGTTTCAAAAGGAGTTTAGTTTAACTTTATATTTTACCAGATTGTAATCTTTTAAGAGCGTCATAGCCGAAGTGTTACTATGTCGTGGTACATCATACACAATGACTCCAGTTTTCTTGAATATATCAACTTTTTCAATATATTTTGAACCGTCTTGTTCGAATTCCAAATTGAAATGGTTTGCCTAAAATATAAACACGAGAAAATACTGACAACATTTTGTTTTACGACAAACAAGATTCCTAAGAAACGCAAACACAAACACAAGCCTACACCAGAAAAACGAGGTTTCAGAGTAAAAAACATAATCATTTGAGGACTCGGCCCGGAGAGGACTAGGGTCATTAGCAACCGTACAGCGGGGGAAATAATCCATTTGTGTTAGCTCTAGCTTTCTGGGTTGATTTCGCGTGGGGTGGAGCACCACATCTAGCCACATTCCATTTACTCAATGACTTTAACTGCAATTTGATTTACATGTATTTTGCTAATTATTCGTTAAGTGGAACGATGATCGTGACCTACCTACAGCCTTTCGAGTGTAAGTTATCGACTGAGATATAACTTGCCACGCTTTTGGGCGTCCTAGCATTACCGCATATATCCCGTTAGCGTTAGCAAGCAGGAAAAAGAGTTTTACTCCTCTTCAAAATGTCCCACTTGCTCACAGTACAAATGGAAATGCGTTTTTAAAAGCAACTGGTGAAAATTGCAACAACTTACCGAGGCTGTGAGTATCACGGCAAGAAGAATCGCGAAAGTTCTCATATTTGTCCTGCAACAAAAAAATAAAAATATTAAAATATTGCATAAAAATCTAAAACTTGAATAATATCATTTAAAAAAAATATGTTTGTAATCGTTTTTATTCATTTCAAAATTTCTTTCTAAAAACTAGGTATAAAATGTTCTTATATATGTTCTAAATTTTACTATTAAGTAGCAATTTTCAAGATTTTTCTGAGGAGGTTTTCATCAGAAGGCCTAGATTGTTCTTAGCACGTCCCGGAGGACGTGTAGTATATATATTCCGCTTGATGTGTGAAAAATATTGCCTATGTAAACATTATTGAAGATTTTGCATAAATTCAGCTTGAGCTAGAACCATTATAGTCTAGGAAATATAAGCTTTATGGCATAAAATTAATAATTACCTGAAGTCTTTTCAAATGGTGATTGATAAATCCAAATAAACTTGAACGATGGAAATGTAAGAATTATCCTGGCTATTTATACACATCTATCGTGTCGTGTAAATAGACCATTAACTTGGAGAACAATAGGTTTGGTATTTGGTGTTTTTATTTGCAAAGAATCTCTTAAACTTTTATGTGGGTGGATTCTTGAGATATCCTTTAAACAGCTGGTTAAAGTCCTCGAAACGCTATCAGTACATAGGTTTGCTCTTCACTCGATGCTTTCAACACATCAATCAGTTCTTTCGATCAAGAAACAACGTTGTTTCAACATTGTTTTAACGTCAAAATAACGTTCTGAAGTTGAAACAACGTTGTTTGGACGTCAAAACAACGTCATAGGCCCGCTGAGTTTATAGGCAACAGCTATACATACAAACGTCATGTACAAACATTTAATACATTCGTGGTTGGTTTTTTATCTCTTCAAAAATTTTAAAAGCCTTCCTAGTTTTTTAACTTCTCGGAAATTTGTTTACGGCTTCTTCATCGTATAGAAGGGACATTTCATTTAAAGCATAGGTTCTAAGTACATGTCGATTCATTTATAATACTAACCATGAAACACTTGTTTTCACTCAAAGAGTACGTAACCCTAAACTTTGAGTGCAACAGAGGGCTCATTTTTGTTACCACTAATTTGCTGAATCAATTTGTTCTATTTACTTATGAGCCGTTGAATGTGACGGAGTTATATTAAAGAAAAGGGTTTGAGCCAAAACGGCCCTAACGCTTTTCAGAGCTCGTAGAGATTTTTATCGTTAGTTTTTAGAGGGATTATAGTAAATTTTCTTTAAAAAAATACGTTTATTTTAGAGTTTATAGAATTGCTAAAGAGACTTATTTTTAAACCTGCCTTGATGTTCTATAAATTGACCTACACTATTGGACAAAAAGAATTTCGGACATGCAAAAGTGAGGAAAATTTTGTCCGACGAATAATTTAGTCCAAAAAAAGTATTTTAGGCTAAAATTTGCGTTTTTTTTGGACAAAAGTTACGAAAATATTCGTGGGTGACGAAAATTATGTCCGACGAATAATTTAGTCCAACGAAAAATTAGTCCGACATTGTTTTGTCCGATTAGCTATATCCATCTGTTCGCGCGTGCACGCCCTAGTTGCACCCATTCGTCAAATTTGAGCATGGATTCTTATTTCGCCAATCTTTGGGTTAAATTTTGTATTTTTACCATCAGTGATTTTCGCGGAAATGCCTTTTTTAGAATTTCGTGAGGACTTATCACGGATAAGGTCAAAATTCGTGAAATCTGCAAACTCCATTAGGACAGAAATCCGAAGATTAAGTGTTTGAAAAATAATTAGTAGTAACCTAAAGATGCGCGAGGTTGACCAAAACAGATAAAAATAAGGCACTAAGATTTTGGAAATGCCAATCTTTCAAATCCACGAAAGCCGAGAAGTGCCATCGATTTCATTATTATTGCGCGGCTAAATCATGAAATCGCGCAGCAAATATTGAAATCGTGCAGCAAATATTGAAATCGCGCAGCTAATATTAAAATAAAAGATACCACCCAGCAGCGTTATTCCAACATTGTTTCAACGTCCAAATAACGTTTTGACGTTGAAAAACGATCCATACCTACTTGGCGATTGAAACTTAAGTTTCTTCAACGTCCAAATAACGTTCTGACGTTGAAACAACGCTGTTTGGACGGGTCAAGCTGAAGATTTTTACAAGTTCTTTGTTGACTCTGTTGGTCGTGAAATGTTGAGACAAATGATTTTATTACTTTTTTTAAAGAACGCGTCATCCCTATTGTTTAAAAATAAGCAATCAGTTAAGCATCTTGCAAAAACTCCAGCTCATCCCGTTTGGACGTCAGTGCATCGTTCCCAATGAAGTATAAGCCCAAAGGGCCTTGAGCGGCTCGCCTGGTTTTTACACAAATGACAGATTGAAACTAAAATTTGCGGCTAAATTTCGAAAAAAATATCAATCGTAAACAAAGGAATTGCTACAATCAAGGTCACAATATTTTGATAATTTTGGTTATTTTAACGTTTTTCAAGATTTAAAGTTCCGGCGAGAAAGTCGATTTTGGGCTGTCTCTTTAATTTCATCGAAATTTTCAATTCGGGAGGGGTTGGCAGACTTACAGGCTATATTCTGAGCCTTATTGGACTATTTTTGAACTTTTGAATGCTAAGATCCTAAGGTCCTAAGTCTTAAGTCTCATGTTAAAACTCAGAGTTAAAACTCTACCCTTCCAACCTACTTTAGAGCACTTACAAATCGCTTGTGGTTCAAAAACTTCCCGGTGTATTTCCCTTTTTTCTCAAATATTATGACCTTGATTGTCTTTGAAAATTAAAAATGCCGATTTCTGCTCTGCGGGGGGTCTAAAATTAGGAGAAAACCCCAAAAATTTGAAAAATAACCCTTTTCCGACCATTTTGAGGCATTTTCATTAGGTCAAAATCAGTTTTTGGTGAAATATTTCACTTTTTGATAAGGTCCCGTTTATGGAAATCCAAAAATGCCAATAATTGAGAAAATTTTCAATTTTTTAAAAGTTTTTGACTGTTAAATCGAAGAAAGGGATATTTTTAACCGGAAAATATGCCTTAAGTTTGAAATTAGACCCCCAGCAGAGCAGAATTTGGCATTTTTTATTTTCAAAGACAATCAAGGTCACAATATTTTGATAATTTTGGTTATTTTAACGTTTTTCAAGATTTAAAGTTCCGGCGAGAAAGTCGATTTTGGGCTGTCTCTTTAATTTCATCGAATATTTCAATTCGGGAGGGGTTGGCAGACTTACAGGCTATATTCTGAGCCTTATTGGACTATTTTTGAACTTTTGAATGCTAAGATCCTAAGGTCCTAAGTCTTAAGTCTCATGTTAAAACTCAGAGTTAAAACTCTACCCTTCCAACCTACTTTAGAGCACTTACAAATCGCTTGTGGTTCAAAAACTTCCCGGTGTATTTCCCTTTTTTCTCAAATATTATGACCTTGATTGTCTTTGAAAATTAAAAATGCCGATTTCTGCTCTGCGGGGGGTCTAAAATTAGGAGAAAACCCCAAAAATTTGAAAAATAACCCTTTTCCGACCATTTTGAGGCATTTTCATTAGGTCAAAATCAGTTTTTGGTGAAATATTTCACTTTTTGATAAGGTCCCGTTTATGGAAATCCAAAAATGCCAATAATTGAGAAAATTTTCAATTTTTTAAAAGTTTTTGACTGTTAAATCGAAGAAAGGGATATTTTTAACCGGAAAATATGCCTTAAGTTTGAAATTAGACCCCCAGCAGAGCAGAATTTGGCATTTTTTATTTTCAAAGACAATCAAGGTCATAATATTTTGATAATTTTGGTTATTTTAACGTTTTTTAAGATTTAAAGTTCCGGCGAGAAAGTCGATTTTGGGCTGTCTCTTTAATTTCATCGAATATTTCAATTCGGGAGGGGTTGGCAGACTTACAGGCTATATTCTGAGCCTTATTGGACTATTTTTGAACTTTTGAATGCTAAGATCCTAAGGTCCTAAGTCTTAAGTCTCATGTTAAAACTCAGAGTTAAAACTCTACCCTCCAACCTACTTTAGAGCACTTACAAATCGCTTGTGGTTCAAAAACTTCCCGGTGTATTTCCCTTTTTTCTCAAATATTATGACCTTGATTGTCTTTGAAAATTAAAAATGCCGATTTCTGCTCTGCGGGGGGTCTAAAATTAGGAGAAAACCCCAAAAATTTGAAAAATAACCCTTTTCCGACCATTTTGAGGCATTTTCATTAGGTCAAAATCAGTTTTTGGTGAAATATTTCACTTTTTGATAAGGTCCCGTTTATGGAAATCCAAAAATGCCAATAATTGAGAAAATTTTCAATTTTTTAAAAGTTTTTGACTGTTAAATCGAAGAAAGGGATATTTTTAAGCGGAAAATATGCCTTAAGTTTGAAATTAGACCCCCAGCAGAGCAGAATTTGGCATTTTTTATTTTCAAAGACAATCAAGGTCACAATATTTTGATAATTTTGGTTATTTTAACGTTTTTCAAGATTTAAAGTTCCGGCGAGAAAGTCGATTTTGGGCTGTCTCTTTAATTTCATCGAATATTTCAATTCGGGAGGGGTTGGCAGACTTACAGGCTATATTCTGAGCCTTATTGGACTATTTTTGAACTTTTGAATGCTAAGATCCTAAGGTCCTAAGTCTTAAGTCTCATGTTAAAACTCAGAGTTAAAACTCTACCCTTCCAACCTACTTTAGAGCACTTACAAATCGCTTGTGGTTCAAAAACTTCCCGGTGTATTTCCCTTTTTTCTCAAATATTATGACCTTGATTGTAGATTCAATCTGTCGTCAAAAATGCGGCGCATTTTTAAGGATTCACTTTTTCTTGCCTGAGAAAGGTTAGAGATTGGACTCTACCCTTCGGGCTTTAAACTCAATGAGCGTTCCATGTCTGCTGGAAAAATTACAAAAGAGAATCGGATTATTTTTTCGTTAGGTAGAGTTTACACTAAGCTTTTTTTATTTTCTTGCATTTTCGTCAGCAAACTAAATAATTACTTTTTAAACATTTGCGAACTGTGAGCAAAATATACATTATGTCGATAGAAAAACAAATTGGCAATTGGCATAAGCGTGGTTTTAAATTTTTTTAAAGCTAGTAAAGTTTTATCCTACTGAAAAATTACTTCGTTGAAATCTGACTAAATTTATAATTTTTTTGCTAAAACTATGGGAAAATGGCCAAAAAATGCACTGTTCGATTTCTCAGCAATTTTGCACTGCACTGTAACCCCTATTTGAATTTTAAAGATAGATGCATATGATCTCCCTTCAACTTAAATATTTTTAATGTGAAAACAGAAATTATTTATTATCATCATAGTACCTTAAAGCAAAAGGTATTTAATTTCGCGAATTTTACTAAAATTGCACAAACAAACTCTCTACCAACTTCATCTAAATCAAGTTTATCCGTTAGATTTTTATGGATATGGAGCAAAGAAAGATTGTTAAACCGTTTTGGCTTCATTTTTGAACGTAGCAAAGTCTTCATCCTGCGTGCTGTAGAAAAAGATCTTTCAGGTGTGCACGAAGTAGCAGGATTTACAAGGAGAAGCTTGACGGCATAGACGATATGTGGCATGAGTTCTCGTAGTAGGGGGAAATTTGTAAAATTGCTCGATTTTTTTTTAGTCAAAGCACTTGTTATACATTTTTGGAAAGCTACTCTTAGGTGCCAAATAAACGGGCCCCCCCGCTTGTTAATTTTTCGAAAATTTTCCAACCCCCCCGGACCTTATTAGGACCCCCCGTTTATTAATTTTTAGAAATATTTCCTGCTGTCAAAGAGAAGGCCCCTTATTTTGCTCTAATGGCCTGATTTTAGCCTCTATTTACCTTATTTTTGGGTTTTCAGAAGTACGACTTCCAACCCCCCCGGCAATTAGGTCCTCCGTTTATTAAAATCTCAAAAATTTTCCAACCCCCCGTTTATTCGAACCCCCCCGTTTATTTGGCACCTAAGAGTAAGGGGTAGGGGAATCAAAATAACTTGGGTGCCAATTTTTTTCGGTCCTTGGTGTGATTTTCGGACAAATACGACGGTCTCAGGCAAAAATCATAGCGTGAAAAGTTAATGAAAACTTTAGCTTGAGAAAATGGAGACTTGTTGTATATTTTTGGAAAGCTCTCAAAAAATTAAGATTACCTTAAAGGAAGAAATTTTAACGGGAATTTAATTTGGCGGATGGCCGAAAAAACTAAATTTGGCGGGGATTTAATTTGGCGTTTGCTGAAAAAGAAATTTTGGCGGGAACTTAATTTGGTGGATTCTAGCCAAATCCGCCAAATCCGCCAAATTTTCTTTCCGCCAAAATTTCTTCCTTTAAGGTAGTGATATATTGCGAGTATAGGTGATTTCAGTACCTAACTCGAGATATTGAGCTTCCGAAAGCGCAAAAACTGGACAAAACAGCTGTTTCTGGCTGAAAAAACACTGTTTTTAAGGATTATATTAGCCCTCCCTTTTTCAAAATTTCTCTTTTCTCTTTTTCTACTTTTTTCTAATTTGTTCTTATAAAGAAAGTGATTTCAATTAGATGTTCTTTCAATCTTTTTCAAGCAAAGATTCAAAAGATTTTACCGACTCTAACAATAACAAAATCAGGTCATAAAGTCAGTGTCTTCAAAGATAGGAAGAGGCCCCTACCTGAAAAAAAAAGGATGATAGTTTTCTGAAATTTGAACATCTCTTTGAATATCTCTAGTAGATTTTCTTAGCATCCCGCGATCTAACCCACCCACCCTATACAGTCAGAATGACGCTGGCGTGGGAAGATCGATATGTGAGTGGCCCCTAATCTAAAAAATCTCTTTTATTGTTAAATTAAAGTATCCCTGGGGCTCAACGTCGAAAGGAAAATAAGTGCGCGGAACCACCCCCATAGTTTAATACCGGGATGACAAAGGTTTGTTTTTAGCATAACGAAGACAAACTCAGGAGGTAAGGTAAATTGTGTTTTGACTTTTTTTGACCATTTTCGGTCAGCCTGCTGAGCTTTCAAATCCGCTTTTTCCATGCGCTGGTAGAGCGTCCATTAAAAAAAATTGTTTTCCTGATTTCCCCCGATTGGAATATTGAAATTATCGGGTTTAAGCGATCTCTTCAACTCTAATCGAAAGGGTAAGAGTGTTCTATTATATTTCTGATTGGAATACACGTGTGATTTCTTATTTCGATTTTATTGTAGCAAGACAAAATAAGTATATATACTCACAATGCCTTGCTTTTTAAAACACTTCATGAAGGAGGCGCAAAAATGAAAGTGGAATGTTTTGAAGCTCACAGTGTCCAAATCTCTGCTAAGTAATCCTTTTCTGTTAATTTTCACTTAAATCTTAGCTCTAAATACTCTTTTAGATCAATTATATAAAACTTATGACAAATGATTTTATTACTTTTTTTTAAAGAACGCGTCATCCCTATTGTTTAAAAATAAGCAATCAGTTAAGCATCTTGCAAAAACTCCAGCTCATCCCGTTTGGACGTCAGTGCATCGTTCCCAATGAAGTATAAGCCCAAAGGGCCTTGAGCGGCTCGCCTGGTTTTTTTACACAAATGACAGATTGAAACTAAAATTTGCGGCTAAATTTCGAAAAAAATATCAATCGTAAACAAAGGAATTGCTACAATCAAGGTCACAATATTTTGATAATTTTGGTTATTTTAACGTTTTTCAAGATTTAAAGTTCCGGCGAGAAAGTCGATTTTGGGCTGTCTCTTTAATTTCATCGAATATTTCAATTCGGGAGGGGTTGGCAGACTTACAGGCTATATTCTGAGCCTTATTGGACTATTTTTGAACTTTTGAATGCTAAGATCCTAAGGTCCTAAGTCTTAAGTCTCATGTTAAAACTCAGAGTTAAAACTCTACCCTTCCAACCTACTTTAGAGCACTTACAAATCGCTTGTGGTTCAAAAACTTCCCGGTGTATTTCCCTTTTTTCTCAAATATTATGACCTTGATTGTCTTTGAAAATTAAAAATGCCGATTTCTGCTCTGCGGGGGGTCTAAAATTAGGAGAAAACCCCAAAAATTTGAAAAATAACCCTTTTCCGACCATTTTGAGGCATTTTCATTAGGTCAAAATCAGTTTTTGGTGAAATATTTCACTTTTTGATAAGGTCCCGTTTATGGAAATCCAAAAATGCCAATAATTGAGAAAATTTTCAATTTTTTAAAAGTTTTTGACTGTTAAATCGAAGAAAGGGATATTTTTAACCGGAAAATATGCCTTAAGTTTGAAATTAGACCCCCAGCAGAGCAGAATTTGGCATTTTTTATTTTCAAAGACAATCAAGGTCATAATATTTTGATAATTTTGGTTATTTTAACGTTTTTCAAGATTTAAAGTTCCGGCGAGAAAGTCGATTTTGGGCTGTCTCTTTAATTTCATCGAATATTTCAATTCGGGAGGGGTTGGCAGACTTACAGGCTATATTCTGAGCCTTATTGGACTATTTTTGAACTTTTGAATGCTAAGATCCTAAGGTCCTAAGTCTTAAGTCTCATGTTAAAACTCAGAGTTAAAACTCTACCCTTCCAACCTACTTTAGAGCACTTACAAATCGCTTGTGGTTCAAAAACTTCCCGGTGTATTTCCCTTTTTTCTCAAATATTATGACCTTGATTGTCTTTGAAAATTAAAAATGCCGATTTCTGCTCTGCGGGGGGTCTAAAATTAGGAGAAAACCCCAAAAATTTGAAAAATAACCCTTTTCCGACCATTTTGAGGCATTTTCATTAGGTCAAAATCAGTTTTTGGTGAAATATTTCACTTTTTGATAAGGTCCCGTTTATGGAAATCCAAAAATGCCAATAATTGAGAAAATTTTCAATTTTTTAAAAGTTTTTGGCTGTTAAATCGAAGAAAGGGATATTTTTAACCGGAAAATATGCCTTAAGTTTGAAATTAGACCCCCAGCAGAGCAGAATTTGGCATTTTTTATTTTCAAAGACAATCAAGGTCATAATATTTTGATAATTTTGGTTATTTTAACGTTTTTCAAGATTTAAAGTTCCGGCGAGAAAGTCGATTTTGGGCTATCTCTTTAATTTCATCGAATATTTCAATTCGGGAGGGGTTGGCAGACTTACAGGCTATATTCTGAGCCTTATTGGACTATTTTTTGAACTTTTGAATGCTAAGATCCTAAGGTCCTAAGTCTTAAGTCTCATGTTAAAACTCAGAGTTAAAACTCTACCCTTCCAACCTACTTTAGAGCACTTACAAATCGCTTGTGGTTCAAAAACTTCCCGGTGTATTTCCCTTTTTTCTCAAATATTATGACCTTGATTGTAGATTCAATCTGTCGTCAAAAATGCGGCGCATTTTTTAAGGATTCACTTTTTCTTGCCTGAGAAAGGTTAGAGATTGGACTCTACCCTTCGGGCTTTAAACTCAATGAGCGTTCCATGTCTGCTGGAAAAATTACAAAAGAGAATCGGATTATTTTTTCGTTAGGTAGAGTTTACACTAAGCTTTTTTTATTTTCTTGCATTTTCGTCAGCAAACTAAATAATTACTTTTTAAACATTTGCGAACTGTGAGCAAAATATACATTATGTCGATAGAAAAACAAATTGGCAATTGGCATAAGCGTGGTTTTAAATTTTTTTAAAGCTAGTAAAGTTTTATCCTACTGAAAAATTACTTCGTTGAAATCTGACTAAATTTATAATTTTTTTGCTAAAACTATGGGAAAATGGCCAAAAAATGCACTGTTCGATTTCTCAGCAATTTTGCACTGCACTGTAACCCCTATTTGAATTTTAAAGATAGATGCATATGATCTCCCTTCAACTTAAATATTTTTAATGTGAAAACAGAAATTATTTATTATCATCATAGTACCTTACAAAAAGGTATTTAATTTCGCGAATTTTACTAAAATTGCACAAACTCTCTACCAACTTCATCTAAATCAAGTTTATCCGTTAGATTTTTATGGATATGGAGCAAAGAAAGATTGTTAAACCGTTTTGGCTTCATTTTTGAACGTAGCAAAGTCTTCATCCTGCGTGCTGTAGAAAAAGATCTTTCAGGTGTGCACGAAGTAGCAGGATTTACAAGGAGAAGCTTGACGGCATAGACGATATGTGGCATGAGTTCTCGTAGTAGGGGGAAATTTGTAAAATTGCTCGATTTTTTTAGTCAAAGCACTTGTTATACATTTTTGGAAAGCTACTCTTAGGTGCCAAATAAACGGGCCCCCCCGCTTGTTAATTTTTCGAAAATTTTCCAACCCCCCCGGACCTTATTAGGACCCCCCCGTTTATTAATTTTTAGAAATATTTCCTGCTGTCAAAGAGAAGGCCCCTTATTTTGCTCTAAATGGCCTGATTTTAGCCTCTATTTACCTTATTTTTGGGTTTTCAGAAGTACGACTTCCAACCCCCCCGGCAATTAGGTCCTCCCGTTTATTAAAATCTCAAAAATTTTCCAACCCCCCCGTTTATTCGAACCCCCCCGTTTATTTGGCACCTAAGAGTAAGGGGTAGGGGAATCAAAATAACTTGGGTGCCAATTTTTTTCGGTCCTTGGTGTGATTTTCGGACAAATACGACGGTCTCAGGCAAAAATCATAGCGTGAAAAGTTAATGAAAACTTTAGCTTGAGAAAATGGAGACTTGTTGTATATTTTTGGAAAGCTCTCAAAAAATTAAGATTACCTTAAAGGAAGAAATTTTAACGGGAATTTAATTTGGCGGATGGCCGAAAAAACTAAATTTGGCGGGGATTTAATTTGGCGTTTGCTGAAAAAGAAATTTTGGCGGGAACTTAATTTGGTGGATTCTAGCCAAATCCGCCAAATCCGCCAAATTTTCTTTCCGCCAAAATTTCTTCCTTTAAGGTAGTGATATATTGCGAGTATAGGTGATTTCAGTACCTAACTCGAGATATTGAGCTTCCGAAAGCGCAAAAACTGGACAAAACAGCTGTTTCTGGCTGAAAAACACTGTTTTTAAGGATTATATAGCCCCTC
Organism: Clytia hemisphaerica; assembly: GCF_902728285.1. Classification (NCBI taxonomy): domain Eukaryota; kingdom Metazoa; phylum Cnidaria; class Hydrozoa; order Leptothecata; family Clytiidae; genus Clytia; species Clytia hemisphaerica. Next base: position 3,311,405 of record NW_027103528.1, read on the forward strand.
CACTTTTTTGCAAAAAAAAAGAAAAAAAGAAAAAGAAGAAAGGTGGTAGCTTTATTATTTACTCACCAAATTGGAACCGATATTAGAAGCGATAAAACACCCCCTCCCCCGGTTTCGCCGGCCCTACAGAAGGGGTGCTAAGAAAGAACACTGTACTTTTGGACGCAAATTTTCTGTGCTTCAGAGGGCTGGAATATCATTAACCGCCCTGGTTAGAGTGTGATAAATTGCGTGGGTTGCGTGCCTTCGTGGGTCGGGAAAAAATTCGTGGGGCCAAAAAAAAAATTTGTGGGTCCATGAAAAAAATTCGTGGGTCCGAAAAAAAAATTCGTGGGTCCATGATAAAAATTCGTGGGTCCATGAAAAAAATTCGTGGGTCCAAAAAAAAAATTCGTGGGTCCATGAAAAAAATTCGTGGGTCCAAAAAAAAAATTCGTGGGTTCACAAAAAAAATTCGTGGGTCCATGAAAAAAATTCGTGGGTCCAAAAAAAAAATTTGTGGGTTCAGAAAAAAAATTCGTGGGTCCAAAAAAAAAATTCGTGGGTCCAAAAAAAAAATTCGTGGGTCCATGAAAAAAATTCGTGGGTCCAAAAAAAAAATTCGTGGGTCCATGAAAAAAATTCGTGGGTTTTGGTAAATAAAAATTTTATGTATTGCATTTAAGCATTTTTTTCGCGTAAAATTTCAACATCAAGATCAAGAACAAAAAAGAATTTGAAGAAAAGAAGAAAGACAGATAAAATGATTTCTCGTGTTCTTGTACACAAAATATTTAGGTATGTGAATTTTTTTTTTCGACTTCTTTGACTTTCAGAAAATTCTTATTCATAAAAAAATGTCGTGCACTTTGTATTTTAAACTGTATATATAAAGAAACTATCAAAGTAAAGGAAATATTTTTAGATAAACACGAGGTTGAAGGAATTTACTTTAGTTAAAAGTTAACAAAAGAAGAAATATTATGTGTCAAAATATTAATAATGCAATTTTTACTATTAAACTTATTTCATGCAATTGAAAAAAAAGATTTCTTCCCATTCCTTTCACCAACTTAGGGCTCAAATTACGGATTAATTTAATGGGCATGGGACAAATCGCGCGAAATTGGTGTTGTGATTTTTGTCATCTCAGAGAAGAAGTCATTGCATTGTTTTTTCGCGCGCGTTCTATTTTGTGCCAATCAAATTGCGTCATGCATTCGAAAGATTCGAAAATGTTGCAATCAAAATCAAAACAAAAACTTTCATTTGAGACTTTGGCTTTTGAAAAGAACACATTGAGCTTTTCAAAAAATAAAACCTTATCGTGCTTTAATTATTACTCTCATTCTCAAAAATAAAACTTGAGAATGTTGTAGAGTTGTGGAATTAATTAAATTGAGATTCGATTGAAAGAGGTATGTATGTATAGAAATGGAATGCTTTGTTTGCTTCAGTTTTCACAGTAGACTTTCCTGCCTTCGAAATTCTGTTATCGAAGGCAGCCTTTAATTATCTGAAATTTATTCTTATCAAATGGTGATTCAATTTTATTTTTTTTGTGAACCCACGAATTTTTTTTTTGGACCCACGAATTTTTTTTGTGAACCCACGAATTTTTTTTTTGGACCCACGAATTTTTTTCATGGACCCACGAATTTTTTTTGAACCCACGATTTTTTTTTTGTGGACCACGAATTTTTTTCATGGACCCACGAATTTTTTTTTTGTGGACCCACGAATTTTTTTTTCGGACCCACGAATTTTTTTCATGGACCCACGAATTTTTTTCATGGACCCACGAATTTTTTTTGTGGACCCACGAATTTTTTTCATGGACCCACGAATTTTTTTTTTGGACCCACGAATTTTTTTTGTGAACCCACGAATTTTTTTTTTGGACCCACGAATTTTTTTCATGGACCCACGAATTTTTTTTTTGGACCCACGAATTTTTTTTGTGAACCCACGAATTTTTTTTTTGGACCCACGAATTTTTTTTGTGAACCCACGAATTTTTTTTTCGGACCCACGAATTTTTTTCATGGACCCACGATTTTTTTTCCGACCCACGAAGGCACGCAACCCACGCAATTTATCACACTCCCCTGGTTATAGGGCGATAACGTCATTTGCGGCCCGCTCGGAACTTTATTGAAGTCGTTGCATTGAAGCGAAAAGACTAAACTAACGTCAGAAAAAAACGTTGTTTGAATGTCCGATATGGATAATAATAGTAATAGCGTTAAGCAAGCTTTCGTTCGTTGTTGTCATTAATTCTGCCCTTGCAGTTTGATTATTAGCCCTCTAGTGCCATTTGCGCAAATGACACTCTCGGGCTAATAACAAACTGCGCGGGCAGAAAATAGCAGCAACGACCTCAAACTGAACGCTATTGTTATATTTGCCGTCAAATAAAAACTGGGTTGCTTCCTGGGTTGCTGTGGAGTGTGTCGAAGGCAACCAAGGATTGATAGCTAAGATGTGAATTGAGCGAATGATTGGTGTGATCCACCAACGATACCATGACTACCATCAGTACTGGTGAAAACAGATTCGAAGATTGATAGTCCGCTTGTCATTTGAAAGATAATATGTGGATGAAATTTAAGATATTCGATACCTATCATTATGTCCACGTCACCTCTAACTGATTTTGGAAGTTTGGGTAAGTGTGATTGATCACCATGGAAGGCTTGAAGGATTGTTGATTCGGCTTCACCAAGTTGATATGTAGGAAAGGTTTGAGTGAGTTTGTCTAGGCACAATCCAGTCATTGATGCGAGTTCACCATTTGCGAGTGGGATGTTGACTGTGTAAACACCATGATTAGATAATGTTGTTGCTCCTCCAATACCACTGATTTCGAAGTTTCCGTCACTGAATTTGACTGCATACGGTCCAAGTCTTTCAACAGCATTCTTTCTGATGACAAAGTCAGAACATCCATTGTCAAAAAATACTGTGAAGATCTGGTTGTTGATGGTGATGTGCTGAAGAAGATAGATTCCAACCACGCTGGACTGATCAGTGCTGTTGGCCGTGAAGAATGATAATTGGATGTCACGTGAGAAGCTTTGTAGTGAAGGATTCCTGTTGATGAAGTGTAGCTTGAATTTATTGAGAAGATCCTCATGTTCTTATGTTGTCTTGTGCTCTTCACATACAAGCACATGGTGTTTGACGGTGTATTGTTGGTGAGACGGATGCCTGCATATGAAATCGTGTTGACATTGACCATTTTTGTGCTTCGGATCTTGTCGTTTTGCCCCTGGCAGGAGGCATTGATGGCACAGTCCCTTCTTCCAAAGTGTTGTCAAACGTTCAGCTGGTGACTTTTCAGCAAATTCTTTACACGCAAAGTATTGAATGACCATGGAACCTCTTGGTCCCTTGGTTGGCACGTGTTGGTCCTGACATTTGCCATCACAGAAATGACATTTTGGTTGAATTGATGGTCCAATCGATGGTCTAGTTGATGGTTGATGATTTAGTGATAGTGGGTGATAACCTCCTCCCCCGAGTGGATGTTTCTTGGGTTGTTTGTCCTCTTGAGGATTGACCAATGCACGTTGCTGTTGAACTTTGGCTTCTTTCTCCAAGAAGTCAATAAGATTATTCCATTTTTGCTTCTCAGTCAGATCAAATTGATGAAAACCAACGTGTAGATCTGGAGTCTCCAATATTGTTCAGTATTACATAAATACCTTTTCAAAATCTGATTTGAAAGTGTAAATATCTATTTTGGACTCATAACCAGAAAACTTTTGTAGGTCCATTCCCAGTCTGGCTTCATCGAAAGATTTGAATTTGATAACCTCTCTAGTTTCAATAGCTGATTTGATCTGTGATGTGATGGTTATCTTTTTGATTTTCACATTCTAATGTTCGTCATTAATATTGAAAGTTCTTTGTTTGAAACAGGAAATTTGAGAAGTCTTTCATACCTGTCAGCAACAGTGTTCAATTTCTTGTCGAAGATAGGTAGTTCAGCTTTTATTTGTAATAATTCTTGATCATCAAGATTAGTAACATATCGATATCAAGAGAGGTTTTCAGTTCATTAATATGATGTCATTTGCAAAAAACATCATAGCTTCAAGTTCATTTTCGAACGTTTGGCGTTAGCTTGATCGATATGAGCTTTTGCTGTCAAATTGAAGTCTTTGATTGAGTCAAGTGCATGTTGAATGCTTGGCTGTATCGTCTCATGTTGTGTAGGTGCAATATTTAATAGGGTCTTATTGTTTAGCTCGAAGCCCTTTTCTAAGTTTTTTCAGTTCTATAAGTAGATTATTGGTATCCTCAATGGAAGTATTTTGGATAGAATGCTCATGAATTAAATCAGCGACTTCATCGCTACAAATTTCAATTTCCGATTTTAGTAAGCATACTTGACTAAGTTTGTAAGAAGGTTTAATATTCTTGGGAGAAGACAGAGGTGACTGGATCAAGGGTTTGATCAGTCCAGTTGAAGTTCCATCATTTGATGTTGACTTTGCTTGAGATGAGATGTCCGTTGTGGACTGACGTGTTGAAGATAAGTTGTCTAATGTAGACAGAGTTTCAGGTGGTTTGACTGTTGAAGACCGAATTTGAGATGGGTCTTCGGCTGTAGACTGAATTGACGATTGGTCATCATCTATTTCAAACTGACGTTGAGTGAATGTGCGGTCTGTCTCTGACTGATGATGTTCCACTTTGACGAGCTGGTTAGGATTTTCTGTTTGCGACATGTCCTCAGGTGGGAAAGGTATTTTTCTACCGTCTGACCCGTAAACTGCAAAGTCAAATCGTTCAAGGTTTCGTCTGGGGCGTTCCGTCATGGAACGTCAACGATAATTATGAGTGAACAATCGACATCTGTTTGAATGTAGTCGGAGAGGGGCAATATAGCATTGAATTGACTAAGCAACGATTTGTAACATTTCTGATGTGTTCAAACTGAAAATATAAATTGAATGACTAGTAAATAAACTGAAAATATGACAATGCTTGAAAAATGACAAAGTATGAAAAATTGAATAAGTATGAAATTGATTGACTATAAATTGATTTATTGAAGAGTAATTCTAATTGATTGAAAAAATAAGCTTTGATTGAGTAAATAAAAATAATTAATGTTTGAGTAACTAAAAGAGAAAAAATGAAAAATCCAAGTTGGCCGCCAAGACCAAGATGGCTGACCTAATCCTAACCTAAATGACTTGAGGCAAGGACAGACCTGAATGCAAACAAAACAAAAGTAAACAAGAAGGCTTACCAGCTGCCATACAGAATCTTGCTGAGAGTGTGAAAAGTATGGCTAAACTGATAGCTGAAGTGAACTTGATAGTGATACCATTCCAGAAAATTAAAGTATAAAAAAGTAAAACTTGATTTCTCTTGACATCCTGACTTGACCAAGATCAGGGAACAACTAAAAAAGTGTCCTCAAGAAGAAAGGGTGGTAAAAAAAGTGAGGCATGGGTGTGGTGTGATGTGAAAAGTCACCAAAATGTGCACTAAATAGTGATGATGTCATCATGTCAAAATCAAAACAATAATAAATATGGTAACCTAAAAATGTAATATTTTAAATCCTATATTTTGATATTATATTACAAATTTTGTCACGTGATCAAAGATCTCCTAGTGAGAGGACTTATGGGGAGCTTTATGACACTTAATGCCATGACATGACATGACAATTTATCACATGTTATTTATTTAGAATGCTACTATTGTATTGTTTAGCCTTCTGTTTATACTGAATATCGATTTGAATTCTCAAATTGATCATGATTTGATTGACAGTTGACCAGTTGACTTATTTAACATGCAAAAAAGACAAGGGTTTTCCTGTCTATCGTTTTCTTGTTTTGAAAAAAACAAAACTTTTATGTCTTGTATGCAAGGCAGAAAAAACGGAGAGGTGTTGCCTATTATTAGTCGTTGCCTTTTATTACCTACAACAATAGATTTTCGAAATTAGGGTTTAAAAATCAAAATTACCATCTACCACTTTTTTATTGACAGATACTTACTTGTATTCATTACAGCCGAATAAAATATCGATAGTGAAAGTATGGTGAAAGCATAAAAATAGTGAAAATCGATTTTATATCTATATAAAAACAATATTACATACAAAAAGCAAAATAAAATTTTATAACTTTAAAGAAACTATAACCCATTTTCTTGAACAAGATATTCTTTTGAATTTTCTTTGAATTAATTCAAAGAGAAATCATGAAAATACATGAAAATTCTCCTTTGGAAATAAGTGAAAATTTTCCTTAGAAAATACATGGGATTTTCCTTAGGAAAAACATGGAATTTTCCATATCAGGAAATACGTTGAATCTTCCTTAGGAAATACTTTAATGGGATAAAACTTCGAGGGGATTAGATTTCGCGGATGAGGCTATCCGCGAAATTTGAGCATTTCGCGGGGACTAACTTTCGCAGATGAGCTATTTTCAAATATTTAGCGTGCACAATTTCAGCGTAACTTTTCGTAGGAATTTTCTCTTGGTCCGTTGTAGTCTTTGCATTTATAGTTTCTTCGATTTTGTTTACGAGTTTTGTTTCCAAGACGGAAAATTCTGTTTTGATTATTTCGGTTACTTGATTCTTCTCCTTAAGATATCCTTGACATCTTGCTTGCAGCTCCTTAACAGCACAGCTCAGCCTCCTCTCATTCTCACTAATGTTTTTGTGGTTATCGGCGCAGCTTTTGATTCTTACTGATTGATTGATTATCTTTTTATTCAGTTCTTCATCGATTGAGCAGCAATTTATACACTGGTATTTACGATATCCTTTATTCAGGAACAGCTTTAATTGATACGTTGGAAGTCCAGTGTACTGTCCTCTGGCATTTTTGGCATTCAATTCTCATATTATCGTAATCTTTAATACAGTTCTTTTCCGTGCATTGGTCGGCGTCATTTCCATTTTCTTCCTTGTTAGATGTTGCAGCAAGAGAAGGCATTTGTTGACGAAATTTGGTCGTTTTTTCATATTTTTTATTTTTTATTTTTATTTTTTATTTATTTTTTTTCTCAAAATTATCCTTCAATTTTTGTCCCCACTGAAAATAATCAAATGAACCAATCCTCACTACAAAAATATTATTCTATTTTTCCCACCCCCCCCCCACAAAATTTTCTGACTTGAAATCCCCATTCATAAAAAATATGTGAATATCAATCCTCATCGAGTTTCAATCCGTTATTTTTATCCCAAATGACTGAAAAAATCCTACCGGGTCTGTGAGAAGGGGGTGTTTGGTTACGATGTCCCGCACATTTTTTCTCTCTAGATCTAGTAGATCTTACATAAGGGAATGAGGAAGTCAGAGAGGGATGTTACGAACTAGACAATATAAGCTTTAATCTTGCTCTTAAGTAATACCCTATCAATCAATGAAAAGATATTGCTACTCTCTATGTGAAAATTTTGTATGAGAATTATCATCCATTTCTCTACTCTACTTAATGGTATTACAATAGGTTTTTTATAAGAAATTTCTTGATTCTACTTCTCAGGCTTTAATGTTAATCAAAGTTAACCTAGTTGACAATCGCTTGTAAAAGGCTTACTAAAAGTACTCTTATATTTCTTTGGGCAAATACACACAAGGGCTCAAATGGCTTAGAATAAACAGCCTTTGTAGAATCATGCTCCATCTGAATTTCGTCATTGATGTTTCTTACAAACAACCTAGTTCTGTCTGCCTTAATCATTTGTTATGTTGTGACGTCAGTATGGTAGTTAAGTCATTACTACGCATTACAGAATGACGAAATATGAGATTATTCTATCCGCATTATTTTTGTGGTATCGTCTTTTGTGTCCTTTATTTCAATCCATTGATTTTTCGACTGAAGTACTGCATTGTATTGACATTATGTGTGTTTATGGGACAAAGATGACTGATATACGATAGACTATGAGTCGATTTTCAGCAATTTGTTTTGATTACGTTTCGTCTTACTGTTTTTCTTCCTACTTGCGCTGATAATATTAATACAAGAATTATGATTATTTAGGAATTATTTGTAAGAAGAATTCATTTAGATTGATGGTGTGCTAAGCAATGGCAATGATAAAAAAATGGTACAAATGCAGATAGATTTCTTTCAGTTTTTTTCACTGGACTCATCGGCCTCATTGATGTGTGCACCGTTATCCAGTGGACTTTCAGAAGAAAATTGCTTTTCAAAATTCTGGGGGGGGGTTGCTAATGTTTTTGTCAGTTGAGTGAAAATTATCCGAGTCAAATAAGCATGTAAAAGTTTCATTTTCTAGAAAAGATTTATTAAGCGGTTTATATCAGTACTTCCCAATACAATTAAAATTTTATTAGAAAACAAGTGGTTAGAGTCATTATTTTAAGAGAACATTTTAGCCGAAAATGATACGATTCATTGCCAATTATTTCAGGGACCATGAGCCTTGTTTACTAGAGAACTTGGTTTACTTGTTCATCTAGTCCCTCGCTTTTTTTTATGACCTTGCTGTTGATACAGCTAATATAGCGTGTACTCGAATGACTCTACTATTTATCCTATCGTATCGTGCTATTTTAAACTTGACTCCGTCACACACTGGTTTGAAGTAAACTTTTTTTACTTTTTGGGCAGTTGTTAGAACCCGGGTGCTAGAATATCCTGGAGCTTTTTAAAAATTTGCTAAGCTCAGTTGCAGTAGCGCACTAAAAAAAAGTATTCTTCGTCGCGGTGCCGTGTTTGGGGGCCGAGTCGATGGTCTTTTGCTTTATCATTCGGGTCTGTAAAATACTACAATGTAAAGAAAACAACATTCGAAATTGAAAATGGAAACACTTTTATTTATGCGATGTTTGCACTGCACCGCCTTTGCTCCTCAACAGACAGAAAACAAAACTTGGGACGTTTTATGAAAAGATATTAAATTATGACACTGTGTACACAAAAATAATGGAGTGTCTCTATTGTATGTTACTTTTATTTTAAAAATCACAGAGGGGGCTTCTTTCTCTGCAACTAGAATCTGATCTTTAGACATGCTCTCACTTTTTTCTGATCTCTAAAGTTTTGTTTACAAACATTTTTTAATTATAATATTGTCTTTACAAAAAATGTTATGTACAACAGCTCAGTTCAATCAGTATGTCCTATCTTGTTTTGTGTTTGTTTACAGACAATCTCTTTCCACTCTTTTAGAGGTTTTAAAGTATATATAAAATGGCAAAAGTAAGAAATAAGAACTTCCTGACAGAAGAAGAAAAAGATTTATTTGATGGATTGACTGCAGATGAAATTGCTGAGTTCAACCAAGATCTTGATGAAAAAGATGTAAGTTAATGACTTTCTTAAATCTTTATTTTATGTTTAGTTTTGTGTACAGTACCGTGAGTGGTCTAAACATATCAGTTCAGGAAATTGCTGAAAATGACAGTGCAGCAAGAATTCTGCAACTTTAGCGTTGTCATATTCTGCAATGTTGTCGAATATCGCAGCTTTTCTGCTGTGAAATTTGACAACGATTGTCCTTTGAAAACCAAGAGAACAGGGTTGCAGGAGGACCTTGTCGACGCACCAGACTGTCCGGTATATTTGTCCAGTGGCAAAAAGTATCCTTTCACTACACCGGACGCAATAAGTCCGGTGTCAGTCCGGTGTTGCATACAGGGAATTTTGGATGCCGGACATTTATGAAACAAAAAATTAAGAAACACCGGACGCACCGGACTGGTCATGTCCGGTGTTCTGATTGTCCGGTGGGAAAAAATATCCTTCTCTGACACCGGACATCCGACTTCCTTAAGTCCAGTGTAGAAATTGTCCGGTGGTAAAAAAGATTCTCATTTTACACCGGACTTTCGCGTGTCCGGTGTTCGTTAAGTCCGGTGCGTCCGTAGGGTCCTGTTGCAGAGTGACGAAAGGGGTCCCAAAATCATGTGCATTTTGTAGAACAATCTGAAAGTAAACTTTTCACTGCTCTAACTTGGGACGGCAATTCGGCCACCATTTCACCGAACCTCCAAAGTCATTTGATTTGAGTTAATGCAGGTTAATGAACTGCATATTTAAAAAAACACGATTTCTCTTTCGCACCGAGTAGACTTTTAAAATCGAAATATGAAAAAAAGATCTGTAGTGGCAGGTAGTGGAAAACACGCAAATGTCTGGAACAAAGAAGACCAAATTAGTGGCAAAACGATGGAGCATTTGACGTCACTCGCGCAGCAAGTTACACACTCGTTATTTGTTAATTCCATCGGGTGATAGACAGTTAGGCGGCAGTTGTTCTCTAATTCTCCAATCGGTGTCTGGTCATTTGGAATAAAAACAAAAAAGTTAAAAAGGGCGCACTATCAATGAAAGTTATTGTGGCATGTTATGACAGAAAGAATGATTGATAAACTTGGTGGAGTTATCAAAACAAACTTGTTGCCAAAGAGATTTAACAGTGAAAATACAGGCCAGATATCAACAGTCCCATGTTTCGACCAATCGTCCCAAGTTAGAGCAGTTGACGGTAAAGATTATTAAAATCATTAAGAGAGTTATTTATTATTGTTATTATTATTATTATTATTATTTTTATTTATTATTAGTTTATTTAGTAATGCAGGTTAAAAAAAGGCAGTACAAGACTGATGTGGACCTACTATCTTACTACTTGCTATTACCTACTGCTTAAAATTTTACTATACAAGAGAATACTAGGAGAACCCACTAAAATGCAAATCTTAAGATTAGTAGAGCTTAGTTAGGGCCTCAATCATCCTTCTGTTATGCTTTAAATCAATCAATTCAATTTTCCAATGATCATATTTTAGTAAAGTACATTTTAAAGAGTTCACTGCAAGAGACAAGACTGATTCCCCTACCCTACACACGTTTTTTAGCAAATGAGGCTCAACATTTTGTGAGAATTGAAAATGGTTGACCGAGGAATGTAAAATTTAGAACTTGTTGGAACACTCATTTTGTTTTGTTCACATTACTGCTTTGGATGGTCTGGGGCTAGATGATTGATACCATGCTTATGAAAGTAACCCCATTTAATGAAAATGGAAAAATAAATTCTTAAAAATAAGATGATTTAACTTGAAAATTTTTAGGAAGATTTATTGCCTGCAGGACTTCGTGGAGAGGACCAAACAACCAAAGATCCTACTGGACCGTTTGATCGTGAAAAATTGATGACATATTTGAAGGATGAGGCAGTATCGCAGCCTGATCTGCAAGATCCACATTATGTACCTTTTGAAAAGAAAACGAGAGGAAGAGTTTTCAAAAAGAAAGAAAAATCAAAGACTACAACCCCTTTATTGCCAGACGATCTAAGTGATGTTTTGGACGCAGCATCTGAGGATGATTTATTAGAATTAGCAGGTATGCTTTTAGTATTATTTAAATGCAACAGAAATTTTCTTCATACACAGCACCGATTCTAGGGTCAGATCTGGAAGTTATATTTTAAAACTCCACCTTGTTTGGTCAGGTTATGATTTATGCTTTCATGAATATGCTTGTCTTATCGAGTACGCAACAATAAATAATGCTCAGTATTGGAAATATTGTTACAATGGACAGAGAATCTTGAAAGAAGCCTTACTTCATTGACACAGATCATATAAGACTTATTTTTTGAGTTTTTTTTATGTAACAAAATATCAAGATTTATGTGGATATTTTTTTGGTTTTTGCAGATGACAATCTGTGGAAAGTTTTGTGGTTTCCCAACTGTTGATAAGAAGAGAAATTTTTCTCTTTCTTTAAGATGTTTTTATTGAATTTTTTATAAAGCTTTTTCCTTTTAAATCTATTCCAAAATGATTCATAATTTAAATCCTTTCTCATTTTCGTGTAGTTTCATAGGAACATTATAATCACACTTTTTTTCAATAATATGCACACTTAGTACATTATCCTCACACCTCAGCATTTTACACTAACTAGCAAACTAAGTTTGTAATAATAAAACTTTGATTCAATATAAATTCCTTTTTAACCAGTCCAGTTAGAACTTAAAAAATTCAGATATTAGTTTGGTAAATACAACTTTACTAATTATTTTTATTCCCCATGAAGTTTCTTTTTGTTAAAAGAATTTATTTTGTCTTTACTCACAAAATGGTACAATTAATTTTCAAGTTCAATGGAGTATATTTAAAAATCTTTGAAAGCAAAACTTCAAATTATACGATGACTCTCGTCCCTGATCTTTCAAATCAGTCACTTTGAATTACAATATCCATACATGTCTGAAGCCTTTTTTACAACGTTTTTGTTTTTGCTATCGATTTTGACCCCACAGGACTTTTATCGGGGGTATTTTGCATTAAAAAGCAACAATTTTCTACCTGCTTTATTCCAAATACAGATACTTAAATCCCCCTGTTGAAAATCATTAACACGTCACAAAATTAATTGCAAAATAGGGAAAAACAGCACTACTCCAAACAAATTTTCATCAGTCATTATGTAAATTCTACAATAAAATATAATCATGGTACGGTTTCACTTAGATTTTTAATATTTATCTCCATCATATTTTTAGCTGTTTTGGGTATTCATGGTATGCTGACACAAAAACAAAGTGAAACAGCTGATGAAGATAAAACATGGGACTCCTTAAAAGGATCTGGACTTAGGAAATACAAAGGCGGTAAGAACTTGGAACTTCTTCTCCATATTGTTATGTGTATTTACATATATTTTCGGCTATTCTAAGCACTATGTAATACAATAGACCTGGTCCTATTTTTAAGTTTGATTATAGTAAAAAAATTGCAAGCTGCATATTTCTGACCTTATTTTATTACTTACTACACTTATCACCCCACTGTAATTCATATCCCATTTGATTTATTCTACTTTTATACTAAAAGTCTATCCTAAAAATCTATCCTCAAGGTATCACCAAAGCCACCAAGGTCAAAGAATACACAGACAACGAGGCAGTCAATGAGTTGGACATGGAAGAAGCATTGGCTAAGCTGAAAGCCGGTGATGAAACACTGGAAGAGTTGAATCTGAACAATCACCAAGAGGTCACCGAAGATATTCTAATGGATATTGTAGAGCATCTGAAAAATAACACTTCTCTGAAGAAATTACATTTAGCAAACACACAAATGAAAGATCATATAGGCGAGGTAAGGAAAACATGACTATTTGATAATAATATCCAGGCATAGTCATACCCATACATCGTCACTTAGGCGAGGATCTAGATGCATTGAGAGCTGAAATTGAGTTAAACTGAGGAAAATTTTTTTTCAGGGTTGCTGCACTTGTTAATTAACCTTTTGCATTCACTATGTCTTTAAAACTCAAGTATTTTCCTAGAAAGTCTGCTGAATATTGACCTCTTTTAACTTTAAGCAAAAGTAGTTAAATAACTGTTTGTTGCATTATTTGCAAATTTTTTATAATGAATGAATGCTAAAAAATGCATAAAATGAGTTTTGAAAGCGACAATCAGTCTACTTTTGTCACTTGTTCGGTGGGTCACAAACTACCTTTTGATAACATTATTTGCCTGCGAAAGTTTCTCTCACACTCTATATGAAGCTTTTCTTATGAAGATATCAATCTAATGAGATCATTTCAAAATAAGGAAAAAAGATTAATTACATTCTAATGGGTGAGCAATTGAACTATCATTTAACATAGTTGCATAATTAATTACCACGCGTATTAAAAGTTTAATTGTGTTATCATACAATAGAATCTATTAATGACATCTTACACTGAAGAGTCATTTTACTGACCAGATTCCTGGCTCTTAATCTTTCTTTCTGTCTGACTCCAGAATTCGAGACGTCAATATTGAACGCTCTTCATAGGTATATCTGGTAGTTACAACCAAGGGCGAGAATTCAAGTAATTATTTAGATTCATAATAATGTTAACTGTATCTATTCATCTTTTGTGTTTTTTAGGAACTTGCAGAAGCTCTGAAATCAAACACCACTCTGGAGATTTTGAATTTAGAATCCAACTTTTTGAAAGCCGAATCCGTGATGGTGAGTCATGCTTGCAAGTTTTTGATAAATACATATTTTTTACAAGAACATCCAAAAAAATTCAGGTCTTCGGATGCTCCTTTTGAGTTTTGAGCCTAGAAATGTTCCTAAAATGAATTTAGTGAGTGTTTTTGTGCGAACTCCTAAGATATTTGAGTCTGTAAAAGTAAAAAAAAAATAGTTCTTAACTTTTACTTAATACTTTGACCCTCGAAGCCTTATGTTCTTATATATAGCTTGGTCTTATAAAAGACGTGTATTTCATTATGTTTTAAACATTTCCTTTATATCAAAACTTTCTTTTGTACGATCAAGTACTTCTATTATTCGAATCTTTCTGTAATTCGAACTAAAATATTGGTCCTCTCAGCTGAAAAGTGTTATAAAGTACTCTATAATTCGAAGAACATTTTTGGTCCCTTGAAGATCGAATTAGTGAGAGTCAACTGTATTTCAGTGTTGACAGAGTTTTACTTTAAATCTTTAAAACGTTAAGATGTAAAACATTTGATTAACAATGAGGATTCCGATTACGAAATATTTAAACCTTAAATTGGAAATGAAAACATGGTTAAACATAGCTGCTTGGACTTCAGTGGTTGTCACTGTCATGATTATTACTTCTCTCATTTGACCGAAATTAATCCGACAATCATTTTCGTATTAATTCAAAAGTCGTGAAAGTTAGTACTTTTTCTTTGTAATTGAGTGTAATTTGCGTGCAAGCATAATTAATGCAAAGGGTAATGGGATAGAATTTCGGTCAAGCAAAAAAATAATGTCAATTTTTAGATTCTTCATGGTATTCTATTTGGAAAAATCAATACAATATCTTTGACCTAAATACCACTTTTTAAAGGATGCACATTCTATCTATGCAAGGTAGATCCATCTAAGAAAATTCTTTTTGTTTGCAGGCTCTTCTTAAAGTGATAGAAGTAAACGAATCATTGAAAGAATTGAAACTAGCCAACCAGGTAAATTTACACTTTCTTTATTGTTACAGGGTTGCTACGCCTGCAAGAAATGTCCGGAATTAGTAAAAGTCTGGAAATGACTGGAAAAAGTCTGAAATTGGGATACCTGTCTAGAAAAGTCAGGAATTGGTATACCTGTCTGATAATAATAATCTGGACTTTGATGGAAAACTTTCTTAATGGATAAAATGTCTGGAAAATATCGGGTATTTTGCGAAAATGTCTGGAACATTTTTGGGACTTTCAGTTAAAAATCTTGAGAAAAGGTGGTTTGAGACTAAAAGTCTGGAATTCTCAATTTGGCAAACCTGTAGCAACCCTCTGTTAAGAACTTTAGTTAGTTCGTGCCCCTCTCACTACGTTCATGGCGATTGTCTTTTAGTAAATCCCTTTCTATTGCCCAAAGACCATCTAAAAAATGAGTTTGGTTAAAAGACTCAAATCCCTTTTTTAAAACGTTATATTTATGAAATTCAATGAAGAAGGTTACATAAATGATAAGTTCTCAATTTTAATTTTCATTTTTCAGTACAATAAAATTGGACACAAAGCAGAACAAGCAATGGCAAAATCGTTGGCTAAAAACACGACGATTCTGAGGTTCGGTTACAATTTCGATTCGAGGGGACCAAGACACACATGTAACAAATACGTCATGAGAAATAATGATATAGGTAAAAATTCTTCACTTTTGTTTCCACTTAGCATTTGTATATTGGGCTTTTCTAGGGAAAAAACCGCCGTATACCCCCTGTTAAGGAGGTCCATTTCTCTGTGGCTGGAAATGCTGTAACCCCCTGAAATTCCAGACCATTTCAGGTTTAAACCTCTCTGGAATTCTGAATTTTAGTAGGATTTAAAAAGCTTCCCCCATGGAATTCTAGTTATTTTAGACAGATTTTTATATCTCCCTATGGAATTCCGCCACATATCAAACCTTACCCCCTTGGAACGGAAATGGACCTCCTCAACAGGAGTATACGGTTTTTCTGGAAAAGCGCAATAATCTTTATTCCCCTGTCTTCCCCTGTCTTAGTTTGTAAGCTCTATCCTTCGGTCGATACAAATGCTAATTTTCTTGGTTTTGGTAAACGCAATCTTTAACTAAAATAGGGGTTTAATTTGAGCTGGTTATTGGTGGTAAGAAACAGTTCGGTAGATTTGTCATTTAGTATAAAACTTTTTCCATTCAGCAAAATAAATCTACGTATTCGCTATAAGTCGACTTTAGTTTATGTGAAAATTTGACATAGAAGTTTGGTCGTTCTGCGGTACTTCGCTTTTTTCATCATAAGTAAGGGATAACTCTCTGCTAAAGAGTAGATCCAAACAACTTAAGTTTTATTAAGATCCTTTGATGAGAGAGGTATTTCGACAAATCTCTTCAAGTGTGATTTTGGATTACTTCTAATAAAAATGTGTTTGTTTGGTAGCAGGGGGGTTGTTTGCTTTTTTACCGATGAGTCTCAAAAAGTTCTTTTTATAACTAATATGATAATTTTCTTGATTTTGCCTCTTATTCGAGCCCCCTTCTGAAGCTATTTTGCATATTTCAATGATATTATGTTTTTTTATAGGGATCTTTTCTTTCACCTCCAAATGAATGTGATGATTTTTTTTACACCTCCAATAGCTTATAAGAATGTTCCGATTTTCTCCTCTTTCTTTTCCTCAAAAAACACAGACCCGAAATATAATTTTTCTCACTTTTCGTTTATTTTACAGACCGACAGAAGAGGCAAGAGGCGAAAAGACAGAATGGAAACTGAGACGATTGAACTGGTATAAAGCTTTCAAGTTTTTGTTTTTGTTTGAAATGGAGATTTTTATTTCCCCTCAAAACATCGGTGGAAAAAAAGAAAAATAACTTTCAAGAACTGCTTTAAATTATTGAATGGATTATGTCCTACAGTGAAAAAAAGAAAAATATATCTAGCTAAGAGGTCTATAATTATGGAATTGAGAATTGGCGATCCCAGAGTATCTGCTCTTTCCTTTAAAAATCTGAAACACGACTTAATCAGGTTATACGAAACATCCCTTACCCATCGAAAACTGTAAAAATGAATTTATTTTTAAAACCGAGCGATTCAATTAATTGTTTTGGAATTGTTTATAGAAATTATTATTATTATTATTGTTGGAATTTAAAACACTTTGCTTGATTTTGATTGGATGAAAATTTGGACTGTGGTACGGAGCTATTTTACCCGGCTTGAAGTTTTAAAATTTCATTGAAAGTTAAAATCCTGATTTCTTTGTATATTTTTTAAGCTTTTAAAGCTGTGAAAATCAGTTCCTTCGAGTTTATTGTTTTCATCTTATCAGAATAAGCCCAAATTCTTATTTTTCATTTCTTAATGCGAATATTTAACAAGGAGATAAACGCTGAATGTCACATTTGATCTTCAAGAAAATTCGAAGTTTTTTTAAATGTTAAGCAATTCTCTTTGTTTTTGTACTGGAATTGATAAAGTAGAAATGGAATTTAGAATGATTTTAGGTTATTTTAGTTATTTTAGACAAATTGAAATTAAAATGCAATTGAACGTAGATTTTTTCTTTAATTTTCAGAGATAAAATATCAGTGTTACATTTATTTTGAGCAATTTTGATTTTTCCTCTTTATTATAAATTCATTTTAAAGCATCGTGATTTATTTCACTTGTATATTTCTTAGTTGTAGTGTAGAGGGTGCTTTAATTTTTTCAATTGTTTAGGCCTAGATTATATTGACCGATATTGATTTGCTATTACACCTTAGAATTTTTTAATTTTAGTATCTAATGACTTTGAAGGGATAAGTTGAAACAGGTTGAAAAAGTTCAAGTAGAATAATTCTATTTCGAAACAAATGGAATATTTCCTTATATTTCTTGTTTTTACCAACTAAATCTCAACTCTTCTATTCCTCTTAATTTCAAGAACCTAAATTATTGTTATAAACATATAATATACATTTGAAATTAAAACCATTTTTTAATTCATTTTCGGTTGTGAAACGAAAAATTCGTAACTTAATTTTAGATTGCGTCACAAGTTGTTTAGCGGTAAAAAATGAATTTTATTAGGAGAGATTTATTATTTATCAAAGAAAGTAAAAAATATAATTTTAATTTTTTTATCGTTTTTTTGTGTTTTTGTATGTACAAAACAAAATATAAAATATACCCACTTTATTTTTCGTTAAAAATTTCCATTGGATTTTGTGCGTGTTTGAGTAACCTCCGAAACTTATGACCCCCATTAATTAAATTGTTAAAAACATTTCAGCTGTCAAAAGAAGTTCCTTATTTTTATAGTATTGTATTCAGAGATTTCCATCCCCGGCAATTACCTTATTGGAACTAATTTTCGCGGGAACTAATTTTTGCGGTCGAAAAGAAATATCCAAAAAATTGCATTTCGCGGGTTTTAATTTTCGCGGTTTTTTTCATTCTTGAATTTTCACGGTTTTGCCCTTTTTTGGACAAATTTCTTTCATTTTCTTAGGGATTGTTCAAATTTTTCGATAAAATTGGATAAAATTGTATTTCGCGGGAATTAATTTTCGCGGTTTTTAACTCTCGAAATTTTTCGCGGGGTCAAATTTTCGCGATTTTGACAAAAAACCGCGAAAAACGCTAAAATTAATTCCCGCGAAAATTAGTTCATGTTTGTTCAAGTCTGAACAGGAATGTAGAGAGATGGAAAAACAGCTTTTCTGATTACTCAAATCAAATGATCACTTCTATTGAAAATTCTATTCTATTGTAAAACGTTGATTAGGTCATTAAATGAAAGTCCAGAAAAGACAGCTTGCGATATAACACGACGGTTTCGACATGATTTGACGATAAAAATAAAAATTTGTTTTTCCTTTTTCGACGATTACTAGTTTAATTTTTAAGAATAAGGAGCAATTTCTTTATCAATTATAGCAAAAGAAATTCTTAACGCAATGATAGTAAATTGATTCTTGTAAAACTGTCAGAAATCGAGTAAAATCAAGATGAATAAGTTATAATTTTCTCGAGTTCTAGCTTTCCATATAATGGTGCGGTTATATCAGTAGAATTACTAGGAGATTTTGAGCAAGAATAATTCGACATAAAACTCCCTCGAGGGCAAGAGACCTGGTATATGGCGAGCCGTCTTTCCATTGTTTTCCATTTCTCTACATTCCTCCAACGGATTAGAATAGGTGGATTAACTTCTCTCGTTGCTCCCAAGAGAGATCCATTGTCTTCTCATTGTTACAAGAAAAATCTGTAAATGACTCTGCGCACTCCTCGTTTAGTTTTTTCATTGTTTTTATAAGAACAATTTTCCAATTTATACAGTTTCGAAAACGAATTTGTCCTATGATTCGATCAATTTTGATGATTTTGCAAATATTTTAAATCCTGCACTTAAGTTTTAGCATCAACAAACGCTAGACCAGTTTTAATGTAAATTTTTAATCTTTTGTCAATGGCAATCTTCAGATAAGTGAAATTAACGTATGGTCTATAACTAAGAAACTTCGATGGGTCGAAGGGTTGCATACTGGTGAAAAGACTGTATTAGAATTAGGACAAATAAATTTTATTTGGCTAATTTCTGCATTGATAGAAAGGGCTAAAAAAATGCTATTTCTTATTTAAAATGTACCACGTGATACGTAATGACCAATGAAAATGTTGAAAGTAATGATTTTTTACAACTTTTTTACAACTTATCAAGTTTTAATTGCTAGCAAACTCGTAAAAAAGTTTGATAACCTAACGAGGAGTGTTTTCTATGAGTTCTTAATCCACCTATTCTAATCCGTTGATTCCTCTGATCTGAAATCCTTCAAAACCTATCGATCTATTTTTAAGCACCTAAACGTAATTGTAGACTGGATCCCTGCACTTCTTAAAAAGACAACACCGTACCATTGAAAAAGTAGCCCTTGAACTATTTTCGAACAATTTCCTAACGTGAGGGAATTAGACCCCAAAAAGTAACCTGAGATCAGATTGTGAATATTTTCTGAAAACATAACAATCTGACGAATATGCAATCTCGAAATCGCAAGGACCGCGTTCGTCTAAAAGGACTAAGAACGACAACGAAGTTGCGTGATTGTGTTTATGAATAGGGCGCCGTATCAGTTTTTAACTTTCCAGCGCACAACAAGATTCTTGTTGTAGAATTTTCCCCGGGAGGACTATTTTCCTCAGATGTATAATTTTCAAGCGCCTTCAGAGGTTTACCGTGCGCGTAAGAAAATTGGGACAAGCTGGAGTTTTTACAAGCTCTTATTTGATTTGGTTGGTCGTTAAGATGTAATAAAAGAATCTTATTACTTTTTCTAAAGAACGCGTCATCTCTATCACTTCAAATGACCAATTAGTGAAGTATTTTGTAAAAACTCCAGCTCATCCCGGGAAGAAAATTACGAACATCTGTTATCAGGTTACCAAAAAGTGAATAAAAACCCTCAGTAAGAAACGCGAGAGACGCACACTTAAAATTTTTGTTCTTTTTGAAGCCCTTACATAGACTTTAGAATTTGTTTAATTTTTTTTTCAAAAACCTGCTCTTGAGGTCCGCACATATTCATTTCTGCCTTTCTTTACCGTATTACGCACATTTACAATTCTTACTAATAAATGTTCATATTGTGAAGATTTTGATTATTGCGGCGTTTCACGTCATAGGATGCACTCTCGAATATGAACATCTTACAAAACCCAAAATAATTTTAATTTTCCTCTTAGCTTTCGAGTTATAAGTGAAGAAAATAATTACGTCTGAAATTCCGTTCAAAGTTATCACAAACGTGATTAACAGTCGCCAGAAGAATAATTCTTCGTCGTCTTTGATTTGCGTTTTGCTTTTTAAAGTTACTCCATATACATATAAAATCATTGTTCCTGGGAAAAACGTTGTAATATATGAGCCAGCAATCAACAGACACATTTTCAATGATTTCAACGATCGTTTTCTAGTATCGTTACGTTGTCGTATTTGTTGTTGTATATCTTCGGTTACGACGATAGTCGTTGCTATTCGTTCACATTGTCGTTTCACCGACCGGTAAAGATAAATATTTCCGATGACGGTTAGTACACCCCCGGTATTTGTGAGAATAACTGCCACAATATATACTATCTGCGAGAAATATTGTACCACTGGATAAATAAACGATGCCAATAGAGATATTACTAATCCAACTATCTTGTACCATTTCTTGATTGAGCTATTTAAGAAAGGCCACTTTACAGTTATAAACTTATCGACTGAAAACAAGATACTAAAATTTATCACCAATGCCGTAAAAATGGGTGATAGATTATCGAAGATTTTTTGATCAAGTCCGTGATACATCGACAGCGAACGTCCAATCTTGCAGATACTTGCAGAAACATGAGATATAAAAAGTAGCGCCAATACACAATAATTGAAGACCTTCCGAAGTGATTTTGAAGTTAAAATAATCAGGAAGGCGAACAATGATCCAATGATGATCAAAATTTGTTGGAAGCAAACCAAAATTAACATAATATTACTTGGATGACCCATCTTGCCAAAAACAAGAGAAACTTTTTCTCTTTTCTCAAGCGGTGACCTTCAAATAAAAGTTACTGCAACCTTGGGTGGCAGATAAAATGACTTTTGCAGAAATTCACTATCTAATAGGATTCAAAGCATTATCGATTTATTACGTTCGTGAGAATATCTCTTTAATTAATTAATAACTCTTTAAATACGAAGGTCATTGAACTAGGTCAAACCCGTGTTAAAAACAATGAATTTCATTTGAAATAAGAAATGATAATAATCAATAATAGGCCGATAAATCAAGAGAAATCAGGATGATCAAAAATCTGCCATTCACGTTAAACCACCCACGAATTCTAGTCTAGAATATTATAGTTGGCTTTCGACGCCAATCGGTGTTTTTTAGTTAAAAAGTTTCAGGCTCATCATGGATTTGATATTCCCATTTTACAAAGCCGAACAATACTGGTAGAGAGGTCAAATCCAAGTATTCCAGATGAGATGGAGTTTTTATAAGATATTTTAATAATTGGTCATTTGAAGTAATAAAAATGATGTGGTCTTTAGAAAAAGTAACAAAATTGTTTTATTACTGGTTAACGACCAGCCAAATCAAATAAGAGCTTGTAAAAACTCCATCTCGTCCCATAATATGACAGCTGATGCTGAAATCACAAATTTGATTTGTAACATTTAATTTGTGTTATTGTTGTTGGACACAGAACGCGTATTTTTGGGTTCTTTTTCTAATTTTTGGGGTAATTTATGGGTTATCATGAACATGTTTAAACAACCTTTTCATGATAAATTTTGTCATGGTACTTCACAAGTTTTCAAAGAGAGTGACTCTTCAATTGGCTTCGTCAAATTTTATCAATTTCTTTCAAGCCATTTTTATATATTATTTTACATTGTCTATATTAAAAAAAAAAAATTAGAAATTATTCATTAGTGAAATTAAGGATAATTTGAAATAGGATGATATATAAATTAATCTGGCCATAAAACTCTCAAAAACTTTCAATGAATTTTATTGTGAATTCAACTCGTTTTCTCACTTATTCAAAAATCAAAGAATCCATGATACACGTTTACTGTATAAACTGGTAAAGTTTCCCCATTCCTAGTGCAAACCCAACATTCCGATCGCCGGAATCTGAATTTGCCCCGGTTTAAAATCGAAAAGTAGATTTCTGAAGGCCTTTAGAAGCAATTTCCTTCTATTTCAATTAAGGGGAATGAAAGACTCGTGTAACTTAATGACATATCCTAAGATGCCATCGAAATTGGGAGCCTTATACATGATCCATTTTAGGATCAATATCTTGAAATCCACTGTTAATAAAATCAATTTTTTGACATTTTTTAAGGAATTAGGAAAATTATGGTTTGTGACGTCACGATTCGTGCTGTCATAGAATTTAAAATTTGTATATCTCAAAAGTAATGATCAAAACATACTGAAATGTTTCCAAAAAATATAATCCCATAAAAAGAAAGCAATTCTAAAAAATACCTTTTTTCAAAAATTCTGGCAGAGATATACAAGTCTAAATTTTATAGCGTCATCGATTATGTCATCAAAAAAAACCAATTTTATTAAAAATCTATGTGCTAGTATGCATCTTTCGACGAAAAAGTTATCATGCTTTAACCCTCAAGTTTCTTTGCATCACACACAAATATTTTCTACTTGTACAAAGTCATGTTTTGAAACAGAACCTTTCCCCTGTATAAGAAGTGTGATGCAAGTATGTACTTCTGGAAGTCCAAATCTTCATCAGCTTTACAGTACACGTTTTTTATAAGAACAAACTATATAAGAACATAAAGCTTCGATGGTCAAAATGTTAAGAACAAGGCTTTGTGGTCCCAAAAACTCCCTTTTTCTTAAGAAAATGGACAAAAAAACTCTCAAAATGGTCAAAATAAGAACATGCTACGAACATTTTAGGCTTGAAACTCAAAAAGTTAAGAACATCCGAAGGCTTCAAAAATTTTGGATGTTCTTATAAAAAAAACGTGTAGCTTGTGAATAATAATATTCGATATTTTATTATACAAATTTAAAATCCATATTAAAAAAATACTCAGATGAATTGAAGTGAAGTTTTCACGCATCCAAAAGAAGTGCCACTGCTTGATTTGAGCGAAATTTGAGCTCCAACTGACAATGGAAACTAAAAAAGAGACAGACATATAATTTACACCTTATATCACAAAAATGACCAACTGAAATATTGGTAATCAGAGGAGTCCCCCCCCAAAAAAAAAACAAAAAAACTCAGCCGCGTGTCGGGTGATAAAGAAAAACAGATTCTCTGGATTAGCAGTTAATGTTTCCAAAAATAGAACAAAGCCGATGGGTAGAAAGAAATATCAGAATTTGCAATTTTATTTTATTCAATTTAGTACATAATCACAAACGCCGGTTATGATTAATGATCTTGGCAAAAATACTTGTATTTGTAGTATACTTCCGACTGAAATTTTTTTCGAAAATCATATAAAAACGCCAAAAAATGTATTTTAACCCTATTCAACCTAGGCTTTTAGGGGCGGTTCAGAACTAGGGGGGGGGGCTTTTCCTGTACCACCCCTTAACTTTTGATCTAGTGGGTCTTTTTGGATGAAATTTGGCACACAAGATCCTTGTGACGTAAGTACTTTTGACCAAAAAATTTTTTGATGACGTCACTCATCATGCCCAAAGTGAGCAAAAACCGAAAATTTCCTTTGTTCTTATAAATAGCTATTGTATTCTAACAAAGGCTTTAGAAAAAAATTGCCTGAGTTTAAAATGCTTATTTTATCCTAAATATTCAATAAATTACGGTTTAAACGATATATTTGACAATGAAAATAAATTTGTATTGGAAAAGTGTCAATTTTGTGACACCTTACTGTCAGAAATGTCATCATGCTCAAGGTGTGAAAATATTTAGGTGTCAATTTTTTTTATTTGAGCTAATAAAAGTTGGAATTTACAGAAAATTTCAGGCAAAGCTCTATTCTTCAGGAGCTATTAGCAATAGTTTGACCTCCGAACAGAAAGAGCCCCCCCCCCCGGCCGAATAGGGTTAAGATCCCATCAAAATTTATGAAACTACAAAAACAGCATAAATTTACCTCCAAAATTTGAAAAAAAAAGGTTAATTGATCATGGTTTTCTGTTTGTTTTTCTGCAAAAAGAGACTGGATCTAGTGGTATGGATTAATCTGAATCGCACACCTCTACAAAATAGTCGAACGTGCGCAACGCACTGGGCTCAACTTCAGTGGCTTCAAATCATTCAAAGGCTCAATTGTAGACCCCCAGATATTCACCCAATGAACAAGTGTGCCAAATTTCAACCCAAATCGATCATTTTGGAGGCCCTGTGACTGCTCCAAAGTTGCCCGTTTTTGGCAAAAATCGTTCCCAGGCCCCAAAAATCAAAATTTTTGAAAAAAGCAAAAGCACCCCCAGATATTCCCCAAGGAACAAGTGTGAAAAATTCAGCCAAATCGAACAATTTTTGAAAGTCCAGGCTGTCCCAAAGTTTTAGCCTCGTTTTGGCGAAAAACTCGTGCTAGGCCCCAAAAATCAAAATTTTCAAAAAAAGAAAAAAGCACCCCAGATATTCACCCAAGGAACAAGTGTGCAAAATTTCAGCCAAATCCAAGCATTTTTGAAGTCTCCAGGCTGCCCTAAAGTTTTAGCCTCGTTTTGGCGAAAAACTCATCCCCAGGCCCCAAAAATCAAAACTTTCAAAAAAAAAAAAACACCCCAGATATTCCAGAGGAACAATGTGCAAAATTTTAGCCAAATCCAAGCATTTTGAAGCTCCAGGCACCCTAAGTTTTTAGCCTGTTTTGGCGAAAAAATCGTCCCTAGGCCCTAAAAATCAAAATTTTCAAAAAAAAAAAATACCCCCAGATATTCACCCAAGGAACAAGGTGCAATTTCAGCCAATCAAGCTTTTTGAGTCTCCAGGCTGCCCTAAAGTTTTAGCCTCGTTTTGGCGAAAAACTCGTCCCCAGGCCCCAAAAATCAAAATTTTCAAAAAAAGAAAAAAAATCCCCAGATATTCACCCAAGGAACAAGTGTGCAAAATTTCAGCCAAATCCAAGCATTTTTGAAGTCTACAGGCTGCCCTAAAGTTTTTGTGACAGACAGACAGACACACACACACACACACACACACACACAGACAGACATTCTCAACTGAAGTTGAGAACCACAGACAATATAAGGAGCACGAATCCGTTAGTGTATGCCAGCAGCCTAGGTATGGACTTGCTAGGTCTGGTTCAACTAAAATTCGTCTGCAGGGATATTTGTCCCTGTATATTCGAGTGCATCTGTTTGTTCGATTCCCGCCGAGTCACTGGGCAGAAATTTCACGGGGTTTTCGATATTTTTCTACGCGCGCGCATAATTCATGAAAAAAGTTTAACTTGCGAAAAAAGATAAATGAAAATGAAAACACAGGTTCATTTCTAAAACAAAATGGCCGCTGTAAAGGAGGTTTTATCGTAAGTTAATTATGTGTGTTTGCCTGAGTTTCCAAAGTTTTGCTATTCTATCAACAAGGGTTCACTCACAGGCAGTATCAAAAAAACCGTACCAGACTTTTTAGTTGCACCAGACAATTTTACAAACTTTGTATGTTGAGGTAAGGATATTTTTTCGAAATTTTGAGTCTAGATACCCAGGCTACACCACCTCTAGCAAAGCCAAAGAATGGAGCCTGTCAAATTACACCGTGCCACTTATCAGCGCTATCCAGTCCATCAAAAAGCTATAAGTGGCCCCGGGCTGAGAAGAGTGTATTGTCAGAGAAAGAAAAATACATACCCCAGGGATATCTTTATCGACGGATACAACGTATTCTTTGCCAGGTTTCAAAGGACATTCGATTTGTTTATCGCAAAGATTAGGTGTGGTTGAGCCGTCCTCCAAACATATGTTAAAAAACATGATACCACAAAAATGATAAGTGATATCCTTCACTCCACCTGACAAAAGATCAATGCAAAAAAATTGATACCCTTTTTTACACTAAATGTGATTTTAAACTAAGCTTGTATGTTAAGGGACCAAGTTTTGAATTTAAAAAGTAATTGAACTGAAATTGAAATTTGAATTAAATCTAAAATCTAAAATAATACGAAGTTTCTCGTGGGTCAACCTGAAGTGTGCTTGGATAAGTCATTTATCGAGGGGGGGGGGGGGGGGTATTGGCTTTGGTGGAGGCCGCAACTTGCCGTTGGAATTTGAAAAATGTTCCGCCAGCAACTATTTCTCACAAGAATTAACCCTGTTTGACGGAAGTTTGTCGATACATTGACATTAACTGACAAAAGTTGAGCCCTGTCGGACGAAATTTAGACATCTTCCGTCTCACGTCTCACGCAGTCATCTTAGGAGTATTCCGATAGAGACTGTCGAACATGAAATTTCTCCAGAAACTACACTGAAATAGTCCCGAAAAGTGGAAATGTTGTAGCATGAGAAACTAAAGTAAAATACATTCAAGGCGTTCAAATATTTTTCACATTCTTTCTAAACCTTACTCATTTCATCTGAAGCACGGAATTTGAAAGTGAGAGTGTGTCTTTTCCCTTTCTGCAGACGGCATGTTGATCTATCATATCCAGGGGCGCATGTCACTTGAATTTCATTTGTCGCTGATCCACTTGGCTTCTCAATAACACCTTTGGAAAAAATAAAAGTAACAAGTTACTTTTTTATAAGAATATTTGGGATGAGGGATAAGTATTCTTAAGAAATTGCCAAAATTGAGAGTGAAACATTGTTGGCGTATTCTTACTTTTTTAGACTTGCGAAAAATGATCAATTTGAGAGTTTGAGACTTTTGAGCGCACATTGGGAGCTAAAATCATATACAAATATGGCAGTTTTAGGCCCAAATTTGCCCAAAAAATGTTTTTCTCGAAAACCAGCCTCCGTCACATTTTGGGTATTGCCATTTTACATTTTACAAGGTAGGTTAAAAATTGCGCAATAGAGCAAGCAGTAAGATAGCCTTAGAAACTGGTCATAAACGCCTGTTTGCACAATTTTCAACCAATTCGACGCACCACTTTAATCTTCAAAACACATCCTATCGACGAAGACATCATCAGTAGTAACAAGGGCTTCATTTCTCTGGCGCAAACCGCAATATAACAGATAAGAATCATGCTAGAATTCGGATTGCGTCCAAAATTTATACAATAGCCTCTCACTCATACTTACTTGAAGAACTTAATTGAAAATGTAAAAATTGAGTGAGAAATTGAGTTTGAATAAACTTATAACCGAAATAATATAAATTTTTCAATGTTGATACGATTAAAGACAATAAAATGTTATTGTCCGAACAAGTCCCACCAATGCTACTTGTAGTCATTGAGTTTAAAGCCGGCTAAGCAAATTTTCCTTCACCCTTGTCTACGCTACTGTCTGATGTGAAGATGACGATACCACATCCCCTGGCTTAATTATAAGAAATATGACATAAGCCTTTCGGGATTACGTAACCTATTGAAGAGAGGAGACTAGGTCCAAGACTCATTGCATGCATAACATCCAAATAAGAACTCCAAAGAAGTTAGTCTTGGGATTGAGGATGAGAGGCTGTGACCTTTATACAAGAATTCCGAGTTTAAAATGTTTACCGTAAGAATTTCCCTTCGCCTTCGTCCTACTACCAGCAGTGCATTCCATTGCCCAAAATTTGTTGGTTGCTTTGTTGTATTGATCCACTCGCTTTTGCATTTCATCTTCTTTTGGTTTCTTTTCATCTTTCTTTGTTTTATCATCCTTCACTGTTTTGATTTTTTGAAAAACAAATTATGAAATATTGAATGAGAACCTGCAGATGTTTCGGTATCTCTAGATATTAGAATTGATGTTCCCTGAAATCTAGAAAACCCCTCCAAATCCGAGTTTGATTGCCCCCCCAGGCTTCAAAGTGGAAGTTTCTGAAATTGAAGAATATTACATATGCTGTACCTGTTTTCTTGGCATCACCATCATTTCCACCAGTACCGCCACCAGTAACTTTTGTTAAACCTGCAACAAGAAGAAACCGTTCATTATTGGAAAGAGTTGATACTGTTTTCAGGATGTACGTGAAAATCGATTTTTTTGAAAATATCATTGAAAAAACAAGGTACAATCATTTTCAAAAATTCATCAATAGTGCCAAGAAAAGCCTTTCTGACCCTTGGGAAATTCCCCAAATGAACCACAAGTGGTTATTTGGCAGAAGACATCTAAGCAGTCCTTGTGAATTTTAGACTTCCAAAGACTGAAAGTGACTGAAAATGGGTGAACTTCAGCCACACCAGGTGGTGGGTTCATCTCTGCTTTGAAAAGTTGTTTAGAATTGATTAAACAATCTCAAATATGTTCTAATAGATGTATTCTCGAAAAAGTTGAAGAGCAAAACTCATTAAATCTTCGATCTTCAATCTCAGACAAAATAGCCTGAAGACTTGGCAAAAATTCATTTCCTTTAAAATGTCTAGTGGCTTTGGTATCTGGAATTGTCACCTAAACTCTCCGAATCCAATAAAAACAACATTGTCCCTGGTAAAATTGGGTTTTCGGAGCTTATTTTGAAATTTTTCATGTATTTTTGAAAAGTGTACAACCTTTTCTCCGAGATTGTAAGTGCAAAATTTGAAAGTAATAATGGCCTCAAACGTTTATGAATTATTTATGCCATTTTAAGGTCGGTTTCAAATGAATTCAAACGTCTGAACTCATTTAGTCACTGGGCTCAGATACAAATACTGCTTGTGTCAACAAAAACAAGGTCATTTTTGGCATTTTGACAATAAAAATTACGATTTCTTCGAATCTATAAGTAGCTATAAT
This sequence comes from Clytia hemisphaerica, assembly GCF_902728285.1. NCBI lineage: Eukaryota > Metazoa > Cnidaria > Hydrozoa > Leptothecata > Clytiidae > Clytia > Clytia hemisphaerica. Next base: position 3,340,755 of record NW_027103528.1, read on the forward strand.
TATGAAATGTTTACAATATTAGTATTTTTACTTAAATAGGTTTGCACGTTTTTTCAAAGCTTTGAAGGATATCGCAAGCTTGAACATAAATTTCCATTTTAGGCATATTTTTAATTGATACTACCGGTACCCATAGTAGCATAAACTTAATCTCCTTACTCTTGGGCACCTAATAGCCGGGGAATTTGGAATAAGGGGGGGGTTGGAATAAAAATGGCCTGGGTGGAAAACTTTCGAAAAGGAAGCTAATACAGCAGAATTAAGGCAAATGAGGGAACTTTCAAAAAAATGTTCCCAAAAGTCAATAAGCGGGGGGGGGGGGTTTGGAATAAGAGTGACCTGGGTGGAAAATTTTCGAAAAATTAATTAGCGCCCCCCGGCTATTAGGTACCCGAGAGTAAAGATTTGGATGGAATTGACAAATATCTTTAATGTGAATAAATAACACTCACCAGCTTTTTTGCCATCATCGTCTTTGCCACCATCGTTATCAGTGCCATCACCATCACCAGTCGTTAAACCTATAAAGAAGATTGCCCGTTGAAAGTACATCAAGTCAAATAGTTTTTTACCGTTGCTTGCTGTTTTAACATTTTTACGTGTTGTGACTATACGTACATCTTCACATGTAAACCACTTACCTTACGAGCAGATCCTGATTACTACACAACATTCACAAAAGGATCTAGCAAGATTGGTGGCCCGTTTTAAGTTTTTTCACAAAGATTTTGGATGTATATATACCTATGCATATATATGTATGCATTCACTTTCGCTGTCTGGAAAAAAGAACGTGGTTTGAGCAAATAGGTGTACAAGCATAACAAGGTGCTGATAGAAGGAATGATCTGTTTATGAGATTATTTTCTCTCAGTCTTATTCTAGACGTTAGGGTGATTATGAGTTTTGAGGATTATATTTTACATCTGCTCCATTTTTTTTCTGGATACACGCTGTAAAGAAAAAGTACAACGTACCGTCAATGGTTTTAGAAGTTACGTAAAACACCAACAATGAGACGACAAAAATTTTCAAAAGATACATTTTCAGATTCTTAATGTTGAAAGGCCAACAACACAACCCTGAACTAAGCATCAAAAATAATTTTTTTTGTTTTTGCTTGATATTTTAGCTAAAACATTGTTTCACATAAATCCCTTAAAATGTCAATGTCTCTGTATCCTTTGTTTGAAGCATAAATAATACGTCACTCAAAAGATAACATACTCCACCGCAGAGCTGTTTTGGCATATCAACTGTCAGAATACTCGGAGCCTAAAATCATAAAATCTTGGTCAAATCTTTTTCAAACGAAATGAGTCATTTCAATATTCTATTTTTCACTGATGTAAAACCATTCTAGATGTAAGTTTTATTCTTTGTCAATTTCCGTAAATCTTTTTTGAGGTTTTATGAGGTCTTATGAGGTATGCATCAGGGTGAGAACACGAAACAGTAACACGAGACTTTACAGTCTAACATAAAGGTTAAAGGCCGGTTTGATTGAAGTATTACAAATATCCCCTGTGGTCGAGGGATGCCTCAAGCTCTCGATATTGTAGAAATGGCAAGAAAACACTCCACCCTTGACGCTTAAAGCCTATAAAACTGGACACACACATACACACTTTTGCTTTAAGAACATCAAAGAATGTAAAAGGTCATTTAGTCATTTCCACTTGAGCCAAATAAAGAAAATCTTGATAGTTTTAAAAGTCAGTTGATATTTTGCGCCCTTCCAGATTGAAACAGTCGTCACGATTTTTTTCACTTTCTGGTAGATTGTATTTTGTTTCGTTGGCTTGATGGAGCCAATCATAAATTATACTTCTAACATACTTAAATTCTTAGAAAAAAACCATCAAACCTAAATTTTGCACAGGAAAGTAAATATAATTTCAAGGTTGCAATGCGGTGTAAGATTTCACGAAAATATTGACACCTGACAAAGAGAGGAATTGCACGTCATATGCTTATTGTGTCGATCTCTTGTTCGGAGAGATAATATGTCACACTGTAGATTCGCTATACATGATTTTTAGCCTTCGGATATTCTTAACTTTTTGAGTTTTAAGCCTAAAATGTTCTTAGCATGTTCTTATTTTCACCATTTGGTGAGCATTTTTGTCCATCTTCCTAAGAAAGTGGGTGTTTTAGAGTCCGAAAGACTCATAATGTTCTCAACTTGTTCTTAATATTTCGGCCAACGCAGCTTTATGTTCTCATATAGTTTGTTCTTATGAAAAACATGTACTTTCTCGAGTCAAATCAACCAAACAGGGCAGCTCTGTAAATAAATTACTAATTACACACATTAACCCAAAATGGAAGATATTCAAGTTAACTAGGGTCAATGGGGACAATATTTTGTATCTATTATGAAATCGTCAGTGTAATGACTTTAGGTTCGACCCTGAAAGAATCTAGCCCCATCTATTTTCAAGCAGCTGTTAGTACAAGGCTGGTGTAAAATTATTAAATCTACACGTTTTTAGGAACATCAAAAATTCTTGAAGCCTTTGGATGATCTTAACTTTTTGAGTTTTAAGCGTAAAAGTGTACTTAACATGTTCTTATTTTAGCCATTTTTTTTTCTTAGCATTTTTGTCTATTTTCTTAAAAAATTGGGTCTTTTTGAGTCCACGAAGCCTTTAAAATGTTCTGAGCTTGTTCTAAAGATTTTTGCCATCGATGCCTTATGTCATATATAGTTTGTTCTTATAAAAAAAACGTGTATGGCTTAAAAAAATTCTGAAAATAAAGGTCACAGAAAACTTCAGGTTGGCATGCGGTTTATTTACGAACGTAAAATAAGTAATGGGAATTCTAAATCAAACTTTACTGACTTCAAATCAACATACACGTTTTTTTATAAGAACATAAGGCTCCGATGGCCAAAATGTTAAGAAAAAGTTAAGAACATTTTAAGGCTTAGAGGAATCAAAAACATCGAAATTCTTGAGAAAATTGACAAAAATACTCATAAAATGAGGAAAATAAGAACATGTTAAGAACATTTTTAGGCTTAAAACTCAAAAAGTTAAGAAGGTGCGAAGGCTTCAAAAATTTTGGATGTTCTTTAAAAAAAAAACGTGTATGACCTTTAGTTATTGTCAGGCTGTCGATTCATCATTTTTGTCCTTCAAATGTCGAAATTCTAATTCCATAACAGTAACAGTTTATTTGGATATTTGATCGCTTGCATAACATAAATTCAAAATGTGATTTTTTTGTCATTCTTGGTCACGCATTATATGCTTTTTTGTAGAACATGAAATTAAACAAAAAAGAAAATAAGAATAAGGTAAGAATATCACCATAATAAAATTTGGCAACTGTCCAATTATCCCCTAGTCCCCTAAAATTTCTAAAAATACTTTTTTTTAAATAGATCATTCGGTGGTAAAACATTCTAAAAGGAATTAATTCTAACAAATTTGGCGAGTTTTGTAAAAATCCGCAAAAATCATTTCTAAAGGAATTGTTTTTTCAACAGAATTGATTTGAGGCTGAAAAAATAGGTCCGACCATCACTTTTACCGTATCTCTCTAGATAACAGAATAATCATTTTGTGCGAGTTGAATTTTTTTGTTTTGATGTTCAAGTTTATTTCGGCTTTGGTTACTGATAATCATTAGGTGTGGTTTGTAAGATCTAAAAACAATAACAGCTCCAAAAATAAGTTGTTATTACGTCATTTTAGCGCTTTTACTTAAAAAATGAAAATAAAAAGTTACATCATAGTCAAGTCTCTTTAATTCGAATTCTTGTAAATTTTTCCGTCTTTATTTATAATACGCTTGAATCGGAACTCTCCCATTCTCGAATGAAGCTTTTTCGCTAGCGAATTTTTAAATAAATAAATAATAATATTGTTTTACAAATTCGCAGGCCACCGTGCGGACACATGGGCCTCTATGAATCGCTCATACATTTTGGGTTAATTATTTACATTGTTAATATAGACAGGTTTGCAACAATAGTGACACTTTCAATCATATTCAAACTTTTTAGCTTTCCAGGCCACACTAAGGGTCTCTTTAAATTCTTCCACTGAGGATGAGTTGACTACTTTAGAAGGCAAACTATTCCACTGCTTAATACCCCGATAGTATAGGGAATTACTCTGCGGACCGCGAACACCATCGTTCCCAAAGATTACTACTAATTCAGAGTCGTGCGTTCTCATAGGTCTCCCTCGCTGGTTACATTTCTTAGGGATGCAAGATTTGTCATAGTAGTTTAGATGTTTAAAGATCTCAACCATGTCACTTACCTCGCGTCTGTATTTTAGACTAGTTATTCCGATTCTTTGCATTCGATTTTCATAGCTTAGCTGTCCACATGTCTCAACTGTTTTAGATGCGCGTCGCTGAACACCTTCTATCAATCTCGCGTGTTTTTTCAGTTTTGGTGACCAGATAACATGGGCGTATTCTAAGTGTGGTCTGACAAATGTTACGTACAGTTTTCGAAACAGTTCTGGAGTGAGGTACGTGAAGGTCCGCCTGATAAGACCAGCCATTGAATTAGCTTTTTTCACCTGATTTGATATGTGTTGGTCAAAGGAGAGATTCTTATCGATGATAACACCAAGATCTTTTTCGAATGACACACGTTCAAGAATTTTATCCCCTAGTGTGTATTCGTGTACATGTTTGATATTATTTGGCTTTCCTAGGGTTAGCACATGACATTTGTTAGGATGAAAAGTTAATAGCCATGTTTCGGACCACTTTTGTAGTTGGTTAATATCGTTTTGTATTACTAGTGCATCCTCAACTGATTCCACTTTATTGACGAGTTTGGTGTCGTCAGCAAAAAGGAATAGTTTTGACTTAACGGATTCTGGTAGATCGTTGATATAGAGAACGAAAAGGGTAGGCCCTAGGACACTACCTTGAGGTACTCCACTGAGCACTGCTTTTTGCACCGATTCAACTCCGTTTACTTTGACAACCTGGGATCGATCCTTCAGGAAGTCTTTGATCCATTCAAGCAACTTGTTTTTTATCCCATATGCTTCCAGTTTGATTAGGAGACGTTGATGAGGAACTGAGTCGAATGCTTTTGCAAAGTCAAAGTATATTGCGTCTACGGCTTTACCGTTTCCAATATCTTCGGTGCAAGCATCTAGGTAGTTTAGTAATTGTGTTACAGTTGACCGGCGGTTGATGAAGCCATGTTGTTTACTAGATAGTAATTTCTCTTGATCAAGATATGTCATAATATGGGTTTTGAGAATCTTTTCCATTATTCGGCAAACTATAGATGTTAAACTGATTGGACGATAATTTTCTGCTATGTTTTTGTTTCCTTTTTTATAGACAGGTGATACGTTTGCAAGTTTCCAGTCCTTCGGAAGACAACTCTCATTGAAAGATTTTGTCATTATCAGGAAAATCGGTTCTGCGATGTATTCGGCAAGCTCCTTGAGCATCCTTGGGTGAAGCTCATCTGGGCCGAGAGATTTATTTGGATTTAACTTTTTTAGTTCTTTCCTTATAGTTTCAGTGAGTATGTTGATCTCAACTTCTTTATCCGTCCTAGAATCAAATTCAGGGAGCTCCTCGAGTGGCTCACGTGTAAAAACACTACAGAATTGGTTCTGGAGGATGTCAGCTTTACTTTTATCGTCATACTTAATGGAGTTTTCGTCATTTGGATTCTCAAGCAGAGGGTGGATTCCAGATCTTGCCTTAAGGTTACTACGTATGTATTTCCAGAATCTTTTTGGGTTTGTTTTGGACTGTTCGCTGATCTTTTTCTCGAATTCTCTTTTGGATCGAGTCAGGGCTCTTTTGGCGATATTACGGCTTGTTACATACTCTCTTCTATATCTTTCAGTGTCTTCATCATGTAGAGAGTTGATCCATTTTCTATGTGCTTTTCGTTTCTCATTAATTAGGTAACAAGTGTTTGAATTTAATGGGCATTTGCCTTTTTTGATCTTATTTGGACAGGTCTTTGTTTTTATTGTTGGAAGTTGGCACATAAAGGTTTCGGAGCTCGATCATTTGCTTTAGGAACAGGTCCCAGCTCTCATTTACATTTAATTCTACTGACCGCTGGATGAAGTTGGTGGACCAGTTTATTTGGCTCAGATGGGTTCGCATTAGGTGGTAGTTAGCTTTGTGTATATTGATATCTATTTAGTTCATCCTTGAGAGTGAAGTAGCCATAGAATTTAAAAAAGAGGACACTATGATCACTGAGATGGAGTGGGGCAAGATATTTTATCTCAGAGACTTGGTTTTCTTCCCCTGTAAGGATGAGATCGAGTGTCGATGGCCTATCGGTTCCACGTCGGCGTGTTGGTTCGAGGACATGTTGGTATAAGAAAGAGTCTCTTAGAGCATCGAGAAATCTTTCCTCGTTGCTATCTTCTTCGCATGGGGAAGACCAATGTTTCCAATCGATCTTTCCGTAGTTAAAGTCTCCTACAAGACATAGGTGAGTGTATTTTGGGTTTAAGCAGAGATCTTTTATGAGCTTATTCATGTTCTTGTTATTTTCATCGTAGTCGTTTGTATAGGTTTTGGTCGGGCTTTTAAGCAGACGGCAATTCTTTTTCGCACCTTTTCTGTATAATAAATTGTATTAGTTGATTTTCCTTTAAAAATACAAGGATTTGCTTTAGTTCCTTGCCACCAAATACAAGAAATGTCTTTTATCTAATTTTCCTTGGAAAATACAACAAATCAAAATAGAAGACATTCTCTACAGAATTTTCCTTGGAAAATACAGGGAAATGTTTTAATCATGTTCCATTCCATATACAAGAAAATATTGTTGTTCATTTTCTTTTGAAATCATTTTCATATTGTTCATAAGTAAGATAAGAAATTCATTTGATTTCTCGATAATGCCAGCGAGCCCCACTTATCATGTTAAAGAGTTGTCTCGGACGACGCCGGGACGGCTAGTTTACTTTATTACACTTATATAACCAATCATGTATTTGAGGCAGAGGGAAAGGAGTGAAACAAAGGAAGGGTTTTCAGAATTTAGGCAGTAGAGCATCGAAATTTAAGGTTTTTCAAAGGAGCAATCTACGTTTGTAAAATATCTTTTGAAACTGCCTGAACGGAAAGTTGGAATCCAATCGGGAAGTCATACCGCACACTAAAATCAAGCTGCAACGAAATCTTATCGGGAAGATCTTACCATTCGGGAACCATAGACTGCCTGTTCGGGAAGTTCTTCCCAATTCGGAGGATTTATCTTGTTCGGGATCGTTTCGGGGAACGGACACCGAAATGTCTTTTTTAAGGAGGCTAATTAAAGCCAAAAAAGCAGTAAAAATAGGGGGTTATCGACTCTAACGAGCCTCAGATGCTAGGCAAGCAAAAAAAAAATAGTGGACGCATATTAACTTAAATTCTTTACACACGGCGATTTCGGCATTCCAGACAGAAATATTAGATTATTTGGGAGATCGCCCCGTTAACGCGAGTCTTTGCTCCAGTGCACTTGGCGATTTTCAAAATATATAGCTGCAAACAAGGTTGTCTGAATCATTACACTCAACTAAACTGCAGCACAAAACCTGTAGTAGATGCAATCAGCCTAACAATAAGACCATACTAAAGATTATCCGCAAAATCCGAATGTTTTTCTGATCAACCATGGATTTTTCCTTTGAAGACCGAATTAAAGGGTGTAAGTGATACTTTAAAAGCAACAACGGCATATGTATACTCGGCGTAACAAATGCAAACTTTAAACGCAAACATTAAATCCGTTAAGTGAAAGTTAAGTCAAATTTGTTGATGTGACATATACAGTAAGAAGTTAAGGAGAGCCAAAAGACCCACCACAGAGCTGCCAAAGGATTAATATTACACATTGATGTATTTTTTTTGAAATCAAATTTCTCTGGAACATTATCATTCAAGACTTTGAAACGATCTTGTCAAGGGGAAATGCACGAATAATAACTCGAAAGTTTTATTAACTTCTCTAGTCTATTTAGCAAGCAGACACTTGTGAACGTAGAATAGCCCAGCATGCTTGCTGATTAAATTAGTAAGATAAGTATACAATGAAAAAAAATCCAAAAAGAGTACATTAAGTAACGAATACTGTCCCATAGTAACAATTTTCATTGCGCTACCGACCGTCTTTTATTAGCCGTAATTATAAAAGTATGTTGGATAAAATATTAAAAATCATTACAAAAATACTGGTTATGATTTACAGCTATGAAAATATAAAAAAAGAAAAAATCAAACTGTAACAGACTCCTCCAAAGCCGAAACATTTTCCTCAAATAATGAAATTAATTCATCACCATCGTCAAGGGCGTTCGAATCAGCTAAAACGCCCATTCTTATACATTCATCATAGCTACAAAATGAAACACCCATAGCCTCGTTTCCAGTCGGGGGCGGCCAGAAATTGACACATTCGATTGGTAGATTACACAACGTGATTGAATACTGTGGACCAATCAGATTAGAGATACACAAAGTTGTTTTATTGACCATGTGGTGTACAAAGAATTTGAGCAGAGCGACCGGCAAAAGAAATGACATAAATCGCCAACCAAAATATAAACTAATCGGCGCTCCAACCTGTTTAATTTGGTCAAAACAGCGCTTCGATTTCGAAATGTAATCGTGGGTGCTTGCTCCTGAGTTTGGCAATGGAGCAATGACACCTGCTACGTGATTCCGAAATATCTTCGCCTGCTCGACGTTTGATCGTGTATCGACTGCAAATACGGCCGAAACAGTGTCTGTTTTCAGGTCATTTTGATCTCTATTCAGGTGATCGTTTAAAGCTTTAGCAAAACAACCGACAAGGATGTCATTTATAGTAGACTTTAAATCAGTTTTAACCGTTTTAAGAAGCTGTAAAGGTAATGGTTTGGTCCAATATACTTTTTTTTCGGTCGATAATTTAGATCGGTGAATCTGATTATTGTCGTTCGAATGAACAAATATTTTGATATATACCATAGGAAGGTACCACAGACCTTTCATGTAGAATAAAACCTTTTGCGTTTGTGTGAAAGTTTTCTTCACAATCACACCTTGGTTTGGTGGGCTGTCAGCCAGTACGTTTATCAAGAAATACGCTAATGACGAACCATCTGATATGGCGTGCGATAGTCGGAATAATAAAACCGTTTTCTGGTTTCCGAATTCATTGACATGCGGAATTAACATAAATTCCCAAGGCGATTTCTTTTTATTCGCGAAAGGTTTCGATACGTGTAAACCGATTATCTGACGTAAGTGATCGGAATTAGAAATCGGGTTACCTTCATATCGGGAAACATGTTCAGAAATATTGAATTCCAAATCGGGTTGCCAATAATAATCAAATAAACCCGGCTCGATATGCATTGAAACTTCAGGATAAATTTTATTTCTGCCTTTGGCATCTGTTTTATTAACAAGTCTCTCAAGTACCGTTTTACGGAAATCATCTAAAGGAAGGTATCCGTCAACTTCTAAAACACCGGAAATAATTTGTTGATTTTCAGTTGTCGGCATAAGCCATAAAACATCTTCCCGTCGAATAGGTAGTGCGCTCGATGTACGTGAGCGTGCAATCGCTTCTATCTTTCGGAGCAAATATAAAGCTATGATGACAGGTAATGAAGCGACAAGGATAGGGACGAGAATGGTCCATAAGATGAGTAAAAATACGAATTCCAACAAGACAAACATTTCAGAATTGAGCCGAAATCGATAGCGGCGTGGTGACGTGTTTTTTTCAAAGTTATATATTTAGAGTAATGCTGAATTATAATACACTAAAAACGAGAATCAAATTATCGTCGTTTCCGTTAAAAAGCAGAAAGTTTATATACAGGCTTTTCAAAACGTGACATATTACGGTTATCTAAACGTAACATTTAAAAAATGAACACCAAACTATAGAGCTTCACACCAACGTGATAGAAGATAAGAGTAGAAACTACAAGTAAATATTTTTGACTGCGTGGTACTATCAAATAAAACTTAACTAACGAAATAAAAATGGTATAAAAAGCAAAAGAATTTGGTAATATCAATCTATTGCTTTTGCCTCTAAATCAGGAAAACCGCTTAAAATATACTTTTATAACAAAATCTTTTAATACTATTGATGGCGTCAATAGTAATCCAACTAAAGCTGCCATTTTGATTGCTCTACTATTAGAAATACCATTCTAACCAAGGGATTTTCAAATAAAAAATTTCAGATAAATTTCTTGATCTTACCCTTCCCTTACTGAGGAAAAGATAGCCTACTGCAGCTGTTGTCGAGAACAGATACTTTGAATTCAGTTCGATTTGGAAGTTTAGGCTCACGTCTGACTTCAATACCCGTCAGGCTTTGAATAGACGAAACATAACCCAAAACTGAATAACAACACCAAAGCTAAAAGTATGCAGCAAAAATCAAGACAATTTATGAATCACAAGACAAATAGTTTGCATAAATCACAAGTTATATTTCAATCCAAATACACAGTGAGACTGAAACTTCTAACTCAAAGAAATGGCAAAAGAAAGTTTTACTTTGACTTTTCCACAAACAAGTTGTTAACAAATTCAGATAAAAGACAGTAGGCTATCAATGAAAATAACGAAAAAAATCCATTCACACGCAATTTAACTCTGTCTATTATAGTTTTAGAGCCCAATAAAAATTTCTCTAGCCACAACAGCAAAGCATCTTTTTCTAATAGAAAATTTTGCCTTGGTTTTCAGGGTTAACCACTGATTTCAAAAAGGAGTCCTTCTGTTCTGAGATCATAACTTAGAGGTCTAAAATTTAAAAAATTCTGAGACCATTTTTAAATCTTTGGCGAATTCCAAAACATGCAATTTCTTAGAAAAGAACAGTAAAATACTATGAATAGAACACTTTAAGAACAGTTTTAGGCTGAAAACCCCAACAAATTAAGAACATCTACATGGTTGGAAAAATTCGATGCTCTTATAAAAAAGTACATGTAGATGACCTAGATGCTAATAAAAGTCCACATTTTGATACAATACAAGTATTCTTTGAATCAGGTTTATAAGCTACTAGGTAACTAGAGGTAACATCAATTGAAAAAGAAAAACATACCTTTTCAAACCATTGCTTTCAAATTAAATGCATACCAATACCATTCATAAATTCCATTTTGTATTTTTGAACCAGTTTCAAAATTCGTCCATTCTTCGGCCACTCTTTATTCACTACTTTGTATTTAATGAACGGTTATTTTACTCAACTGCCATCTCAATATTCTTTTAAAGTATTTTGTTTAGTTTTCTATGGAAGAAATAAATGGGATAGTTTTTGTAAAATTTTGAAACATTTGTAAAGAGTACATGCTTTTTTATAAGAATCATTTTGTTTGAAAACGAGGCTAGGTTTTGACCAAAAAAAACCTGAGGTCAAATTAAGAATTATCTCCAATTCAATTCAATTCAATGTATATAAGATAAGAATATTTTAAGAACCTATGAAAATCAAGAAAATAAGAACATTCAATCAAGTGTCAGTCAAAATTTACTCTATAAAAAACATAAATAAATTTTAGATAATTCTTTTTATAAACAAACCGGGAACACTCCATAACTTTAAACGACATGTGCTGAGTAAAATTTGGCTTTTTCATAGAAATTGATTTTTTGGGAGATAAATAAATGCTGTATAGTATTTCAATTTAAGAAGCAAAATAATTGTGTCTAAATGAAATATTGGCAGAATCTAGGACTTTGATGAAAGCTTTCAACTTGATAAAAAGATAACGAAGTTGAAATATACTCCGTATAAAAAACCCCAGTACAGAAGCCTTTTGTTTCTTTCCATTGTTGAGAAATTAGTTTGCTCTTCTCACTTTTTGATCATGTAATTAAATCTTAAACCAATCCCTAGGGGAGTACTTGGTAACGTGATCAAAAACTGAGCAAATAGATTTCCATCTTTTGATAATAACGATCGAAAAAGCTAAAAAAAGTTAAAATAATAAGCTTGCAGACTATGGTCGAAACTAGAATACAATTTTAACCAGGGGGGCACGCAGTTACTACAAGACAGTATGACACTTACTACCGTGGTGGTACTGTATTCAGAAGTTATGAAAACAGTTACTACACAGTGTAGTAACTGCTGTTTTGGGGTGGTGCCAAAAACTAAAACTTGCACTTTTGGTGTAGTAAGTGCTTATATTTTAATTCTTTTTAAAGAACTTTCAAAATTTTTCACAAAAAATGAATTTTTTTGTGAAAAAATTCTTTGTTAAAAATAATATTTTTGTTATAAAAAATGGACGAAAAAAAATTTTTCTCAGACCAAACTTTGAAATTATGCTTTCCCTTATTATCATTAAAATGTTCTCAACAGCTGTTAACCAAACAAATTAAAAGAAAATCTAGCACAAAAATGGCTTTAGGTTGAAAAATAATCGCAATTCAGGGTAATTTCGAGCATGTTTTTGATGAAATCACTCAAAAACAAAACAGGGGTGGTACCTGGAAATCTTTTCTAAAAACAGTTACTACCAAGGTGTAGTAACTGTAAAGGGTGGTGGTCCTGAAAAAAAGTGTTGAAAAAGCACTTACTACACATCATGTCTTGTAGTAACTGCGTGCCCCCCCCCTGTTTTAACCAAGGGATTTTCAAATAAAAACTTTCATGTAAATTTCGTGATTTAACGTGAGCCAACGCGTGAAGTGTTGCCCTCTCTTCCCTTATTGAGGAAAAGACAGCCTTTTGGTTGCCCTCTTAGTTATAGTTAAATGAAGTAGACAAAGAACGATTTGGATAGCTACAATTTTAAATTTAATCTTTAAATATATTCCGGCAGGCATAAAATGTGACATCTAAGAAAACTATAAATAAAATCTCATTTGTTGTGATTAAAATAATAGAAATGCTAAAAATTGCTGCAACTATTCCTGAAAAATATCAAATACAGAAAAATCTAAATCTTTTGGAACTAAGTAGGAGAGAAAGCCTGCAAGCGTATGAAAATCTCTCATAAAAACCTATTTCTGAGATATTTGATAAAGCATTTACAGTTCCATAAACTACCTTTTTTAAATCAGGTGCTTTAAATTTGGGCTGTCGGAATTATTTATTGCTCTACGTCAGTATTTCCAGTGCTTAATTTTATACAGACTAGTCATCCTAAATTCAATGTAGAAATCTTAAAAAGTATATTACCAAATACACTAGAAAGAATTTCAATCTAAATATGTACAGCTAAATATGATCCCTTTTTAAATCCCCTTTTAAATCCCTAAAAAATGGAGAAAAAAAACTATTATTCAAACAGGAGTTCATCCAAAAATATTATCACTTTTTAAAAAATCAATTGGTTTAATTTCAGTACTTTTTGTCATCATTCTGACTTGTCGTTTAGCTGGTTTGGGTCCTTCCAAGTCCTGAAGAGGCCTGCAATGATTCATTATAGGTGGCTTCTCATCTGTGGGAACACTATTTTCTTTTTGTTCAATATTGTTGTTTGTTATGGAAATGTCTAGATAATCATTTGTTGTCGATTCTTGACTGGCTTGTTGTGAGTTTGATGGCTTCTCGTCATCAAAATTGATGAAAGGCGAGCAAGAAGGAACCACTTGTTCTTGAAATAAGAAAAGGAAAATTTCCATTAAAAACATGGGATGTTAGCCCCATATTATATTGTAGTTATCAAGGGTACAATACCTTACTTGTAGTTGTTTAGCCTTTTTGATTACTTTAATAGTACTTTGGCATGGCTGGAAAAAAAAAGAGATTTGAGGAATTAGAACTCCTCGAAGGGAACAGCAGCAACAGCAGTTCTTTTATTAAAAAAAGGGAAATTAAGCAAAATAGTTATAATTGCTGAAATAAAAAAAATCATTCATTCACATGTTACTAACCTAAGGAAATTTTCTTTTGTACTGATTTTTGTTTTTGATCAATGCAAGGTGTAGCTGGTATCTGCTGTGCATCATTTTGTGAGCTTTGTGAATATGGTTGAGAAAATCTCATCGGTGAAATTGTTCCACCTTGCGAATCTGAAATATAATCATTTGAGGTTCCAAGAGAAAAGTAAACACAAAAGCAAACATCGATAAATCTGTAAAACCACTGCAAATGAATCCAGTCTAATGTCCGAAACCATAGTCATTATAAAAAAACCCAGTCTGGAAGACTTTTTTTCTCTTTATTGTTAACAGTTAGAGCTTTCGTACGTAAATAGATTTGTTTTGCATAGTTTTTGATAGAGTGACTGGAAAATAAACCAATCCCAAGGAGTCGAAAATATGGTAACTTGGTCAAAAAGTTTGCAAATCGCAACTTGCCTATTATTTAAACAAAAATATTTATTTATTTAGAAAATTTGATAATAAAGCTAAAAAAATACATCACCAGACCATGGTTTTTTATAATGACTATAATGAAACTGTCTTATTAGAAGAGGAAATTTCGTAAACCTTGAGTTGTGGTATAAAGTCTTCGTGTAGCATTTCGATCAACATCAGGAACACAAGGTGCTGGTGAGGCTTCATAAGTTCTTAAGAAAGGAGAACATGGAACCATATGTGTTGATGGCGATAGTGCAACATATTCATCCCCATTCATTATTCTATATCATTCATTTTACTAGAAAGGAATTTACAAGTTAATAAGTTAATTGCATGATCAAGATTAAGCTTAACAAGCTAGATGCTGAATGGACCTACCTGATGATGAAAGTTAGATAGCAATGCGAGGAGAAAAAAATCAGTCAGAAAATATAGCGTTTAGGGAAAATGCATAACGCAATAAATTCATCATTGATTGTTGATGGGGGGAGAGGGAAGGGTTGTAGGGAAAAAATAAATATAAAGTTCTGGTTGCAAAAATCAGTTTTATTGACAATTGAATCATGCTTGATGGTGAGCATTGTTATCAATAATGTTTTTGTGTAAAAAACATAGAAATGAATATAAGGAAAAAATCCAATGAAAATCTGCAAACACGGCGATTTCCGGCATTTTCAACTGGAAAAATTTTTTTCTCAAAACTCGAACTCGGCCATGTTTTGGGCATTGTTAATACCCATCTTTAAGCAAAAAATCAGAAAAAACCAATGATAAAATCTTGAGAAAATGCCAAAAAACTAGTTTTTCCGGCATATTTCCGGCATTTTCGACCGGAAAAAAATGTTTTTTGAAAATCGGGCTTCGTCACATTTTAGGTATTGTCACTTTGCATCATTGTGCAAAAAATCAGAAAAAAATAATGAGTCAACATTGAGAAAAGCTATATTTTCTTATTTGGTTAAAGGGAAGTTCCCCAAAATACAAAAATCCGTTTTTTAAGGCGAATAAGAATTTTCCGGGAAAAACCACTTCAGCCATTCTTTAGAGAATCTTGCCCTCCATCTTTATACCAAAAATCAGAAAAAAGTAATGATAGGATTTTGCACAAAGTCCAAAAAACCCTATTTTTAGGCAGTTTTTGGCCCAAATTTGCCCAAATATATTTTTTTCGAAAATCGGGCTCCGTCACATTTTGGCCATTGCCATTTTGCATCTTTGTGTCAAAAATCAGGAAAAACTAATGAGCCAATCTCGAGAAAAGTTGGTAACGAACTAACGGACGAACTAACAGACGAACAAACGGACGAACAGGAGTTAATTTATAGGACCTCCACCGGGGTAGGTCCAAAAAGCAAAACATAAATTTTCCAATAAAAGGAGCGAGATAACATAGTTTAATATAGTAGTAATCTCAAAACTCATTTAAAAAAAAATTCTTGCCAAAAGTTGCAAACATAGCCCTGAATTTGACTAAAATCCCAAAGTGCTACCCTACCTGAAGAAGATACCCCTCTCCAGCAGCATTTCCTACCCACCTATGAAGAATGAGATGGGTAATTCACTATTATAATATATTTTGAATAGAAAAAGTAAGTAACGATAGAAAAAAAACATAAAGCTCCCAACAAAATCAATGTCTTGGAAATAAAATTCCTCAATTTAGAAGAAAATATACATAAAAAAGGTACAAAATCAATCCATTTAAGAAAAACAGCAATTGCAAGGTAATCACATAGAACTAGTAACTAGTAACTAATGATTTATACAGTTGTTATAGTACCATCTTGATTACCAAATATAGCACAGTGATGCATATTAATGAAAAGTCCAGTCTCAACAACCCCTGGAATATTTATGATTTTCTCATTCAATTCTTTCCAATTGCTTACCTCATCAAACCCAAAATCAATAATAAAGTTCCCATTATCAGTTACTAATGGTCCAGCTTTAGATTTTGCCATTCTTAAAACAGGCTTTAGGCCCATCTGCTCAAATTTCAACATGACAACTTTGTATGCCATTGGAATTACTTCTACGGGGACACCTTTTGTCCACTTCTCACCTAATTTTAAGGAATTCTTTGTTGAATCTGCAATGATGACAAATGTTTTTGCACAAGATGCCACGATTTTTTCTTGAGTCAAGCAACCACCTCCACCTTTGATGCAATTACCATTCACATCAACTTCATCTGCTCCATCAATAGCAATATCTAATTTTGGAGATTGTTCAAGATCACTCAAAAACAAATTGTTTTCGGTGATCAATTGTTTAGCTTGAAATGATGTTGGTATACATTTAACTTTCAGGTTTTCAGCTGCAACTCTCTCGGCCAATCTCTTGACAGCAAACACAATGGTAGATCCACTTCCTATCCCAATATTTTGATTGGTTGTCACAAATCTATTGACAGCCTCGATTGCTGCTGCATTCTTACCAGCATCCATTGACATTTTCACAGAATGACAAAATTTGAAGAAAAAGTCTTGAGAAGTAATTTTTTTGCAAATATTCCTCATCAAGCCATTAAATAGCTCTAAAATAAGGACAGCTTAATACTTGAAGTTCCCTGCTTCGATTTCTAATCAACTGATGAATGTGTAAACACGAAACTTCAAGTATTGAAAATAACTAAATAGTTTCTTTAATCTAATTTTGTGTAACAAGCTTTTTTACACCTAATTGGCCTTTAGCTTTAGGCAAACATGACGGTCTATTGAATAACAAATTACTTTAGCATACATTACTTGCCCTTAGCCAGTACAAATGTGATAAATTATTTTCTTTTTTAAGCAACATCTGTCTGTTGCTTATTTATTCATTTATTTATTTATCAATCATAAAAGGTGAAATCAAATCTACGGTTTTGAAAAAAATTAGCCCAAAATTAAAACCTAAGGGTCTAATCAAGGCATTTTGAGCATATTTCTAGTTACATCAGTGAAAATTTCAACCACTTCAGCCAAGATACTCAATTTTAAATTCATTTTTAATACTCAATATTTAAAAAAATTTATATTTGTTATCAAAATGCCAAGAGTATAATGTAAGAAATTGGGAAAAATCAAAATTTTCCTTACGTTATGATAAGCATTCCTTAAAAATAAACTTTCTATAGAATATCCTAGGGCTATTGTGATAAATTTCAATGCCTTCCATCGGTATTGATTGCTTTAATGTCAAATACCACCTGTTCAATAATAAAATCAACTTTTCTTTCCAGAACGGCGAAAACTTACTTTTCTGCTGATTCAACATTTCATCGTTAAAGAAATTGCCGTTTTTGGCAATAATTGCCTTTTTTATCTTAAACACCCAAATGAATGTGAAAAATGGCCAGTCACAAAGTCCTTGGAATTTTCCCTACTACATTTGACAGAACAGGTGTCTATATTCTAACCAAAAAAAAACAAAACAGTCCGATTGGTTTGATTAATTGTCTGGCTCCAAGCCACCTAGTTAAAATTTATAGTTCTATACCGCGTCGTCTTGTATAAGTTTCCCATTTTCGCACAAGACTAAGAAGATTCCTTTGCCACTTTTCTACCGAAAAAGGACTTCCGGGTGGTTGAAAAATAAGTCAGGCAGTTGCATCAGTAAACACAAGATTTTCCGTACCTTTAGAAACAAACCCTTTCCAATCTCCTGCCGGTTATCCCTGAAAATTAATGGAAAGATTTTGGGGAAAAGTGACAAGAATCTTATAAGTCAGTATTATAGACTTAAACTTGTATATCAAGATTACGGGATTTCATTTTCAATTGCAAGCCAACATCTTAGCAACGGGGTGCTCGCCCATAGTTACAGGGGCTTGTGCAAAAAACTAAACATAGAAAATTTTCCAAATCCCCCATTTTGATTAATGCAATGAAAAATGAAACTTTTCTAAGTTTCACTTTTTTGCACCTATTCTTCAAAATAAAAATATTTAAGATTTTAAGTTCTTCTTTTATTCAATGAATTTTTACGGCACTTTGTTGACAATCTAACCCGCTTTCTTCAGTAAATTGAAGATGCATTGTATTGTTGTAAAGGGAAAGATAAAAGAGGTAAGACTAGCCTAGTTTCTTATCCTGATATAGGAGTTTAAGTTTCTAGACTGTAAGTGCGGAAATAAAATGGGGAATCTTATACAAAACATGACGGTACCAGAAGAGTCCCTTGTTTGCAGGCTATGAAAGTAACCCCAATTGACCATGTCTATTGTGTGGCATAATATACTATACCCATTCTTTTCAACAACCCTCACTTTCGACTAATGCTTCAGATGCATCCGGCCGCGCGGGACGCGCATAGCGCGTAGCATAGGGTTAGGGATTTGCAACAGGGTGGCGAAGCCACCCTGGTGCACATTCCTAACCCCTCACCCGGCCGGCGGTGCACCCACCCGGCAGTGCACACGTGTGGTGGCTTCTTCGGAGTAATGGCGATCGTAACAGTTAGCCTAACTCGTCAGTCACACTTATTTATATATAGTACTAAGACCCTCATATAAGTAACCCTAAATATCGAACTTTCGGCAGCCGGTTTGGCCTAGTGGATAGGGCATTGGTTCCGGAACCTATATAGGTTCCCGGTTCGAGACCCCCTTTGGTCACTATTCAACTTGAAAAAAATTCTAATCTAAGTCCAGCCGGATGCATCTGAAGCTTTAGCCGAATGTCAGCCCTCTGCTTTGCGCCATCTTTTCCTTTTAAACCATTTTTGCCTTCTTCTTGCCCAATCTTTTTAGTAGTTAAACTTTCTCCTTTTTTGCAAGTACGTTTTGCTTGCACACACACAAACAAAACAACTTAAAGACTATACCTTTGATCGGTTATTATAAAGAAATTAAGTTGATAATTAACCCCCAATTAACCATTTGATAGCTGCATGTTGCTCAAGTTTGATTTTCCTGAATCTGGAATGAAGGGTGAACCCAGGGTCATGTTGACAAACTTTTCCCGCTAAAGTTCTTCCCGGTCAAAATATCCATCGAAAACGAGGCTTGAATAGCGTTATCCAATCAAATCGCAGCAAAGTAACAACAAATATGGTAGCCGAAAAGCACATTTTAATAACGTGCTTTTTTCCTGACCTGGTCAGGACAGTGTGTTGTTGTATCTTATCGTTGGAGCTTTCTGCCTGGTTGGAATCTGGTGACCTAATGATGGCTGAGCGAAAGGTATCTTGTAGCAGAAAAACATAACACTAAATCTTGTCGTGGGGGAAGTGGGGCTATGGAGTACTAAGATTTAGCTGTTTAGCCACCCAAAACTCGAAACTTTCAATGAAAATCCTATCCTCCTAATCCAATTTTTTGCTGTTATCAGGCCAGTTTGCACGTGAGTGGCACGTTTGCTCGAGATCATAAGAGAGTGCACAACTCAGAAAAGTCAAGTGCAGGTGCGAAATTCGAGGTTTTCAGGTGCAAGTTCAGACGGTTTTTTAGCTTCAAGTGCGGAGTTCAGCTATCTCTTCCTCAAGTGCAGCTAATTTTAGCAATTTTTTGCCTTTTAAGTGAATTTCAGAGGTATAGGTGCACCTTTTCTGGACCAAAATCTATCAGGTGCATTCTTCTAGTGCGGAACTAGTCAGTGTAGACCTTAAACCTCTAAAACAACATCTAATAACATGAAAACCAGAATATGATTCTTCAATGGGAATCAAAACTATAAAGTGCACTTACTAACATCAATTTGACAGATCTAACAAAATTAATAACCACACTGTCATATCATTGACAATAAAACAAACGATTTGCTGTCAAGAGCCTTGTAAACATTCCAACAACTTCCATCGAAATGATCTATCACAGCTCAGTCTACCATTTTTAGCGCGGTCCAAGGATTGAGCCGAGAACGCTCCGCGAACTCCTGCGCGGGTGAAAAACTTCAATCTGTCAATCATTTTCTCAAGCGAAGAGTACGCGAAGCGATTCTAGCTTTACGATAGTGCCGCAGGTTATCAATGGATAGTATTCAATTATCATCATCCCTTTATTTTCATTCCTAAGAACTTTTGCAAAAAAAAGGAAAAATAGAAAAGTTGTATTTTTTACTGCTCTATTCACATACTGAATTTGAAAGATCTTCTATGTGGCGTTTTTTTGCAAAATTCAAAAAACTGATTTTTGTCCCGCCTTTGCAGGACTTTGGCTTAAGTGCTTGAGTGCAGCATAGGGTACAAAGTCCAAACATGCGTTTCCCGTAATTTTTGTGTGAAGAGTTAGGTCTACACTGCTAGTGGTATTTCCAAGTTTTTCCTCTAGTGCAGCCTTGCCATATGCTCTGCAAACTGGTTGTCAGGAGTTGCTTTGCAATTTAAATTCAAAAAAATGGCTTTGTTTTAAATAGGGCTTTGCTGAAAAAACTTTCCCATTTTTTATCCAGAATCAGCTGAGTAGTGAGTCATCTTTTAAGCTCAATATCTTTGTTAAATAAAGATTTGCATCAAAAGAAAAGTCAAAAGTGAAAGATAAAAAAGAAATTACTGTCAGTTACACACTAGCCCCTGTCAAAATGTGTATCAAAGATTGATGCTGCGAAAGCGCTACCGTAGAGTCGTTTAATATCGACATACGTCTTGCAATCTCGACATAGCTGTAGGCTGGTCTTGGAAATAAAAAATCAAACATAAACAAATACATACCAAAGTTATCAATCAATCACTAAATTGTTCTCTCTCTCTATCCACGTCACAGATTGTTAATATAATATGAGAAATGTGAACTGTTATTACTTATATTTGAAAAGATCACTTTAACGATTTTTAGTAACCACTAAAAAACTAATACACCTTTCCCATAATTCGTAAAACTAATGCGCGCGCATTATTTTGATGCTCTCCACCGTTTGGTTTCTGGAGGTAAACAAACCCGTTTTTGCCTGCGTTCCCTTTGGGAAAGTTGGTTTTTTTAGCTTTTCTTAAGTTCTGTCGAACAAAATCCCCTCAAATTTTAGTATGTTCAACCTATTCATGATATTATACCACCCTGAAAATATTTTGCCAAAAGAAGGTCGCTGTCAAAAGTTAGAGGCTCAAATCCCAATTTCCCTAACCTCTCGCAGGCAAAAACGCGTTTTTTACCTCCCAAACAATTTTATACACAACGGTGGAGCGCACATTTTCCCGGGCCATTTCTGAGAAATTTGAATTACGGGAAAGGTTTCCTTATGAATTTGAAAAGGGACCGGGTGTTTAACGCAGCCTCCTAGCGCCTAGAGCGTGTGCTTGCAATAAATAATAAGGAAATGGAAACCAGGTCGACTAAGCGTGCAAATTATTTTTATCACGTGACTTGAAGCGTAATAAATTTGTAAAATTTTAATGATGGACACGAGAAAGTTACGAGGAAGTTTGCATGCGTTTCGTGTGTTGTCTAAAACTGCTTATAATTTGGCTGTTTTTTTAATTGAAAGGATTGCAATGTTTACTGAACTTCTAGTTTGATGGATGAACTTGTTCGATAAGAATGATACCAAGAATTTCATTCAAGGTTTGTTTTTATTATTTTACAGATCCGGTGTCGAGATTGCAAGACCTATGTCGAGATTAGACGATCCTACGGTATATGACTCTATACTGCACGCAAGCAAAAAAATGCGCCGCAAAACTTCTAAAGGGATTCATGAAAAAACAACCCAGCGCTTTTTAATGAAATTAACATTTTCAAAAATTATGAGAAATATCGCCTAAAATTTTTAAGCCATAGATGAAAAAATAATTGAGCCAAGCCAACCAGTATAGACCTAACTGTTCATACAAAAATTAGGGGAAACACATATTTTGACTTTGTACAGTTAGATGGATCCCTCAATTGCTGGATACTGCAATTGCGGTAGTTTTTATTCGTGGCTAACCTACAATGTACAAAGGCTTGTAACAGCTACATATAGTGCTGGTCAATAAGAAGGTACAAAAAATGGCTGTTTTTGCACCATCTTTACACCCCTGACTAGATTTGAAAATTACAGACTCATAAATGTCTACTAGGCCCTACATTGATACCCATGGTTAAGTTAAAAGGTCCGTCTTCAGGTCCATGCTGGTCCTGTAACTGTAAAAGGTATACTTATAGAGATATAAGCTTTTGAACTGCGGTCCTAAAAAGGACAATGAATTGTCCTAACTGAAAAGATAATGAGTTATCCAAGATCAATAAGTCTTGATAGGGTGCTCTGATCAAGTCAAAATTTGGTACACATGAAGAACATCATCCTACAACAAGATTCCAAATCTAAAATCTTGTAAAAAGTCCAGAAATGGACAATAAATTGTCCTAAATGTTGTAAAGTATGGGCAATTAATTGTCATGAAAATCAACTTTAAACAAAAATTCATTCAAGATCCTTACAGATCAGGCTTGAAATACCTCAAACATAAGATAATTCAAATTCAAATCGTTGAACAATCTTGTGGACAATCTGTTGTCCTAAATAGTAGGGGACCAATCCTTAGGATCCGTGACATCTTTTATGCGACCCAACCGCATGTCGTTAGTTTGAAAGTAGGAAGGTTTTTAAGACTTTTTTGAGAGGGGGCCCGCGGATTAGGCCCGGCAAAAGTTTTTATGACTAAAAGACTGACATTTACAGACAAAACTGTAAGGGTAAAAAATTGATTTTCAAAAGTCAAATCCGAAGGAAATGAATGGAACCATCGGAAAGAGCATGAAATTCTGAGCAAAAAAGTATACTACAACAAATCTCTTACTCGAACGCACGAAGAAATACGGCCATCTAAAGTTTGAAATTCTGTCAGATAGAGTACGATTGACGTCAAATTTTGTCTAAACCGTACGGAACTTTGAGTGGCCGTATTTCTTTGTGTGTTTGAGTAAGAGACTTGTTGTAGTATACTTTTTTGCTCAGAATCTCATGCTCTTTCCAATGGTCCCATTCATTTCTTTCGGATTTGACTTTTGAAAAACGTCAATTTTTTACTCATTTTTTCCCTTACAGTTTTGCCTGTAAACGTCAGTTTTTTAGTCATAAAAACTTTTGCCGGGCCTAATTCGCGGGCCCCCTCTCAAAAAAGTCTTAAAAACCTTCATACTTTCGAACTAACTACATGCGGTTGCGTTGCATAAAAGATGTCACAGATACTAAGGATTGGCCCCCTACTAAAAGGCAAATGTATTTTAATTAAACCACTTTTTGTGCTTTAACACTAGGGATTCAACCATTTTTATCTTTTCCAAAATAGTGCCAAAACTATTAGCTTATTTAAGCTAAAATTTTGGACAAAACTGTATGAATGGTTCACAATTAATTTTCAGGTAGCAAATTTTGGTTATTCGGTCTCTAAAAGGACAATAAATTGTCCTTTTTGTAAAACATCATGGTTAAAATTAAGGACAACTTTATTGTCCTATTTTGGGACCCAAGAACGTAAAAAGTGGGCCATTTTGCTATTAGGAGTTAAAACAACCATTCAGCTTTAGTTTAAACTAGGTTTGGTATAGACTAAGCTTAAATGGCCCTTTTTAGGACAATTTTTTTGTCTGGACAACAAATTAGCCATATTTGGGCCATTTCACCCCCTGGAGTGATTTTAACCATCACTTTCCCTTTCTAATGTTAATATTGAGGTTTTCTGAGAGTATCTCTAATTTTTTATTTAATTTGGGCAAGTTATTACTAAAACCTTATTTTAAGCCATTTTTGGCATGGTGCATGATTTGTACCTTCTTGTTGACAGTGTCGACTGTTGTAAGTTGGTCTAACTTCAACATCCCTCGTCTATTTCCAACACCCCTCTTTAGAGACAGGAATAATATGAAAACTTGAATCGCTGATTGAAAAAGGATTATTCCTCTCTGACCACTGAGCAAAGAAAATAGTTTTGACCTTTTCTATCAATTTCAGCTGATAAAGAGGGTGTCTGAATTAGATGAGGGATGTCGACATTAGACCAAGTTACGGTACCCTATACTGCACGCAAGCACTTAAGCTAAAGTCCCGCAGGACAAAAATCAGTTTTTTGAAGTTTGCAAAGCAACGCCACATAGAAGATCTTTCAAATTCAGTATATATGTGAATAGAGCAGTTAAGAATACTTTTCTATTTTTTTTTTTTTTTTTGAAAAAGTTATAGGAATGAAAATAATGGGATAATGATAATTGAATACTATCCACTGATGATCCGCGGCACTATCATAAAGCTAGAATCGCTTCGCTTACTCTTCGCTTGAGAAAATGATTGATAGATTAAAGTTTTTCACCCGCACGGGAGCTCATAGGCGTTCTACAAGCGTTCTCAGCTCAATCCTCAGACCGCGCTAAAAATGGTAGACTTAGCTGTGACAGATTATTTTGATGGAAGTTGTTGGAGTGTTAACAAGACTCTTGACAGAAAATCCTTTGTTTTATTGTCAATGATGACAGTGTTGTTATTAATTTTGTTAGATCTGACATATTGATGTTTGTAAGTACATTTTATAGTTTTGATTCCCATTGAAGAATCTTATTCTAGTTTTCATGTTATCAGATGCTATTTTAGAGCTTTAAAGCTAGCCTGCCAACCTTGAAAACTAATTTGAAGTTCAACTTAAGAAAAAGATCTACGGGGAAGATGGAACCCACCTAGATGCGCGCACTAGGTAGGCTAGGCTGCACACTTTTGTTGCAATCGGTCATTTTGTTTCATTTTAAGTTTTGATTATTGTCTTGGGAAATTGAACTTGATTCAGGTAACTCTCATCCTTGTTGTTGCAAATACATCCTGTAAATGAATGATGTTGTTTTTTCTGAAAGCTTGATCTCCTAGTAAGACTAGCTGACTGTACAAACTAAAAAACTTAAATTATTATATTATGCCTTTTCAGATATTTTTGATGAAAGAATTTATGATTTCAAAAACTACTAATTTAACTTTAAGCTTGTCGTGGCTTAAATGGAAGGGGCATTCAAAAATAAATGGAACTAATAGGTTGAATTTTAAAAAGTACATCATATACTTTTTAAGTATCATAACTTCAAGCATTTTATGGCATTTGCACAGAATAATCATGAAAACTTTTTCTAAATTTTGATGAAATTGATCCCAAAACTGCCACCAGAGGCACAGATATTAAAACTGCTTAAACTTTCAAAGGTCAAAACTGCAAATTTTGAACTTTATTATTATTTTTGTTCCATAGAGCTTTTACAGTTAGGCACACACTGGGCCTCTAACCCGCTCTTCTTATAATCATGTTGTTTCCGTCGTAAATTTCTTTAAATAGAGCTTAGTCCTAGGACTACTTCTCACTTTCCATATATGACTCTTGTCATTTTCTTTCAATGTTTTTTTTTTGCTTTATGATGCCATTGTTTTATTATCTCACGTTCTTTCCTTGAAAAATCGTCTGATACTCTGAAATCATCTTTATCTAGTTTATGGGCTGATGCAAGGATTCTAATCCTTTCCTCTTCACTCTGGAGAGTAACTTTTAATGGTCTCCATCGTTCATTTGTATACATTTCATCTTTACGAGCATCTATGCGTTCTACCTTGATTATCATCACATCCAGGCGGTGTCAATCGAACTTATCGAACTTAATCGAACCCTATCGAACGATAGCTGTTCGATTACCGAACCCAATCGAACACCTATCGAACCGGGATTTTTTCGTAAAGTTCGATGACTGTTCGATTATACTATTATAGTTCGATAAAGTTTGATTGATGTTCAATAGGGTTCGATTGATGTTCGATGAGTTCGATTAGTTCGATTTTGGTAGGACGGGGTGAATCGGATAATTTGTTTAATCGCTTCTCATACTTCACTGACGATGTCTTTTTCCATTCTGTTTTCAGTTCCCGTTCACTGATCGATCAAGCTATCGGAAAAATACGGTTTCGAAGATTTGGAACATGTTCTTCGGAAATTGAAGAAGAAAACCTTCTGATTTTCGGACCCTTTTTTGAGATGCCGAATAAGAAATAATGAAGCAACCGTGATTGGAGATTCCTTTGGCATTGTGTTCTACGAAAGCCAGTTGTACATAATCTTTGGTTCACTAAACGAAAAACAATGTCTATTCTTCGTGTTTTCATTCTAAAGTTAGGGCGGAAAATTGTTCGCGTTAAAACGCGAATCGCCTATTTGCGCCCCAAGTTGAAGTCGCTGTTAAGTGATACGGAACCGAGAAATGGAAAGGAGTTAATTATTGAATAATTAAAAAATATCAAATGCCGTCATCATGTCATTTTTAATTGCTGCCACACTATCCCAAGAGGCTTGTTAGTGTTCAGAGTAGCTAGGAATAAATGTTCAAATGTTATTAGTCACTCATTGTTCATCGTTGTTCATGTGAATACAATGTCTTTGTATATTTTGTATAGTGTTTAATTTAGAATTTAGGAGTTTATATGTTATGTATTATTTTCCAGAAGAAGATAGTGGGAAGGGTAAGGTTACAAACACTTTACAACAGGATAAGAACGTTTATTAAAGAAATGGAAGCCTCGATCTCTCGTCCTTCCTAGGAAATGTCTTTGACGAAAGGGATTATTTCTAAAGGCTTGATAATGAGACATGGTACAGTATGAAGCAAGACATAATTTCCCGTTCATTCATATGCTGTTCATTCTCTCGGAGGTCTCGCATCCCCTGGCTTAAATCATCTCTGACTCTGAGACAGGGGTGCAAATATTTCTGCAAGCGGAAATTGGAAAAAGGGGCAAAAAAGTATGACACGGTGGATCCCCTTCTAGTGGAACAATTGGCAATAAATAATCGGCCCGGGGAGAAAAAATATGCCCCAGACATTTAAGAACCCGAGAAATTTTTATTTTCTATATTCCTTACCGTTTTTTTATCCTTCATTTTCCCAAAGGGTTTAAAAGTTCTCACCGGGCACTGAGAGAGACGATGTTATAAAGTATTTTCTTTCGCTAAGAAAAGAATAAAAAGTACATATTTTCCAAATAAGATCTTAAAAAGTTTGCTGCCAACTACGAGTATACTATGCATCTGAGCATTGAATACCAAATAGAATTAATACTGTCTCCTGTTTTTGTGTTCATGGCGATTCCACGGCTGGTTCTGAATTCTTTAAGTGCCACCGTAATACCCCTGTCTCAGTAACTCAGTGAAAATTTGAAATCGACCATCGGAGAAGTTATTTTCTCTACTCTTTTTATCGGCTCAGCTATAATACACCCAGTATCGCTGCGAAACTGGAAAAAGTTAGCTTTTCATGGGACATTAGTAGAAGTCCAGTGGATACTTGAGACAAGGGTATTCTATGGACACTAAACGTCAAAACAATGTTCTTTTATAACGTCCGTAAAACAACGGGATATGTACACTGTTTTTTTTCGGGCGAATTTTCTATTAACCTAACCTAGCCTGTGAATGTGAAACAGAGTTGTGGGTATGCTAGACTCTTCTGGGATTAAAAGAAATACGCACCTGCTGGGTATGATATATTTCTGTAACCGCGGAATATAACGACCATATAACTAACGACCATGTGTTTGTTGACTCTATCGGTCGATGCTTCGATGAAAATTTGATATTTTCGTAAGTTTAGAATCGTGAAAATCTTCTTTATCTCTCTCGAACATTATTATTCTTACACCCACCCGACAGATAAAATGTCCTAGGATCCCGCTAGATAATTCAAGACGATCGTCTTCAAAATTTTCGACATTTTCGCGATTTCCACTTCTTTCTTGAATTATCGTCCACCACACGAGGATTTCCGTTTATATTGAGCGGATAGGATAGGATGTGCCGTATCTCCAAAATAACCAGAATAGGTTTTGAATTTGTACCACAATCACTGACAGCTTCTTGACTTTGACTTTGTGTCTACTCAATTCCTCCAGTCATATGGAGTTGGCCAGTGCAAAGATACATATATTTGCCATGCGAATTACATCACTGTCTGACTGGGAATCCTCATATTGAACGGCAAGATTTCCACTGCACAATTACGGCGCCGGCGTTTTGATTAAACAACCTCGTAATTTTCTGAAAGGTAAAAAAAAGTAGAATTAACCCGACACAATCATCGAACCACATCGAACTTAAGTCGAACTCATCGAACATCAATCGAACTCATCGAACATCAATCGAACCCTATCGAACATCAATCGAACTTCATCGAACAAAGAACAGTCATCGAACTAAATCGAACTTATCAAGAAATTTTCGTAAAGTTCGATAGCTGTTCGATCGGGTTCGGTAATCGAACAGCTATCGTTCGATTTTTTTCGATAAAGTTCGATGGTTCGATTACGAAAATCGGTTCGATAGGGTTCGGTTGACACCGCCTGGTCACATTGAAACCCATTTGTTTTTTCAGCATTCTTTCTATAAAATCTTTGTCACCAACACGTTGCTCTTCTTCGTCTTTGTGCTTGTTTTCACCTAAATCATGCACCATGATATTGCACTTGGTTGATTTGAGCCAACGCTCTTCTTCGTTCACTGATTTGATGAAACTTTTTATGGTCACTTCTTGTTTTTGTAGATCTTCTTTGGTGACTTCTGCATATGATTGTTTTTTTGTTTCTGTGTTTCAGATCGTTTGTTGTTCCGTTCTTTGTCGACGTCTTTTTTATTCATTAGCTTTTCGACTTTCCTTTCTAGAGAGGTTATTCTCTCGTTGAAACCTAATTTCAATCCCTGATGTTCATCTTTATCTGCTTCTATCGTTGTGCTGTTACTGTGAGCTTTTTGTCTGCTTGTTTTAATCCTCTCAAGTAAGAGCGGCGTTATTGTAACACAATTTCCACATTCAAAGCGCCAGCTTTTATATTGCAGACAAAGCTGAATCTGATAGGCCTGGAGCTCAGAGCAAGCATAATGGACAAGTCTATCACATCTTCTACATTGTAAGGTGTCGTTATCTGCTATGATGGTGTTTGTTAAACAGTTATTGGGTGTGCAATATCCATAATTTTGTTGAAACTTAACTTAACTCATCTTTAGTAAATACAATGGAATGACACTAATATTCACAATCCTGATAGTGACAAACTAAAATCTTTAGCTATAAAATTATATTTAGATAAATACAAGTCTTGAGGACAAATGATGATTGTGTGTGTGTTTTTTTGTTTAAAAATGTGTGCTTAATGCGCCTTCCCGAGGAGGGTGGGTCACTGAAAAAAATTTAAATTTTATACCTTTATCATTTATATAATTATCATTATTTATTTTTTTTGAACCATTTTTATTTTCCTTAAGTTTTTTAATGATTTTTCAATTTTTTTAAATGTTTTGTTTTTGAATAAGAGTTTGCTTACTCATCAATTTTAATTTACAAGCTTTTTGATATTGAATTGACACGGATGTGAAGCAAGATTGGTCAAAAGAGAAAAAGAAAAACATTTTTGTGCTTATATCAGCACAATATAACAATAGGCAGACAATGTCCTGATATGAAACATTATTATAGAGAATTACAGTTCAGGCACAAGGGCCTCTAAACTGTTCTTGTACAAAAAACATGTGTCTAATATGAATAACGGGAACACTTATGTAAAAATAAAACCTTTAAGCTTCCCCATTATATTAGAGTAATCTATTTTTTCAGGGCTTATCCTGCTGTCTTGTAATTCAATTGACCACCTGGTGGATTGAAGAGCCGGCCTAAGAATTTTTTACAATATTTTTGCTGATGCTATTCTCGACGTTTTTTGTACTATTTACAGTATTGACATTTTGGGATTAATACTCAAATCATACTCAAATCTATTTCATTTTTAGAATGCTCTAAATGAGACCTAAATTGTTAACAACCTATTCAAAAAGTAGTCGATACCAACGCAAAAAGAATGACACATTTGAAGAGACAATCCTGGAGACAAGCAGTGAAGATGTTTATCAGAAAAATAAAACATCCCCTGCATTGACAGGTAGCAAAGATAATACAACAATAGCAGGTATTGTTTGATAAAGATAATACAACAATAGCAGGTATTGTTTGATAAAGATAATACAACAATAGCAGGTATTGTTTGATAAAGATAATACAACAATAGCAGGTATTGTTTGATAAGATAATACAACAATATCAGGTATTGTTTGATAAAGATAATACAAACAATAGCAGGTATTGTTTGAAAGATAATACAACAATAGCAGGTATGTTTGATAAAGATAATACAACAATAGCAGGTATGTTTGATAAAGATAATACAACAATAGCAGGTATTGTTTGATAAAGATAATACAACAATAGCAGGTATTGTTTGATAAAGATAATACAACAATAGCAGGTATTGTTTGATAAAGATAATACAACAATAGCAGGTATTGTTTGATAAAGATAATACAACAATATCAGGTATTGTTTGATAAAGATAATACAACAATAGCAGGTATTGTTTGAAAGATAATACAACAATAGCAGGTATTGTTTGATAAAGATAATACAACAATAGCAGGTATTGTTTGATAAAGATAATACAACAATAGCCAGGTATTGTTTGATAAGATAATACAACAATAGCAGGTATTGTTTGATAAAGATAATACACAATAGCAGGTATTGTTTGATAAAGATAATACAACAATAGCAGGTATTGTTTGATAAAGATAATACAACAATAGCAGGTATTGTTTGATAAAGATAATACAACAATATCAGGTATTGTTTGATAAAGATAATACAACAATAATACAATAATGACCGGTTAGTGAGGGCTGTACTGAGAAATATTGCCCGAGGTCAAGTAACGACCGAGCTTGCGAGGTTGTTGCGTTGACCGAGGGCAATATTTTCAGTACAGACCGAAAAAAACCGGTCATTATTGTATTTGTTAACCGCTTCCTTCAGCTTCGATTGATTTTCAGCACTTTATCCAGAAAAAATAGCGAAATAAAGCGAAAAAAACAAGCGAAAAGAGATAAAAAAATTTTCTAATTTCTGACGTCAGAAATAAAAAATGAGAGAAATGATGTCAACGCATTGTTCATTTTCCTTTGAAAAAGTGACGTCACAATGAATTTTCCTAACGACGGGCAACTCTGGACAATGTAGGCCCGTCGTCATGCGAAAAGAACCAATTGCATTGCGCAAAAAGTCATGTAGCCCGCTTCGAAAAAGTAACCGGTTAACAATAGCAGGTATTGTTTGAAAGATAATACAACAATAGCAGGTATTGTTTGATAAAGATAATACAACAATAGCAGGTATTGTTTGATAAAGATAATACAACAATAGCAGGTATTGTTTGATAAAGATAATACAACAATAGCAGGTATTGTTGATAAAGATAATACAACAATAGCAGGTATTGTTTGATAAAGATAATACAACAATAGCAGGTATTGTTTGATAAAGATAATACAACAATATCAGGTATTGTTTGATAAAGATAATACAACAATAGCAGGTATTGTTTGAAAGATAATACAACAATAGCAGGTATTGTTTGATAAAGATAATACAACAATAGCAGGTATGTTTGATAAAGATAACACAATAGCAGGTATTGTTTGATAAAGATAATACAACAATAGCAGGTATTGTTTGATAAAGATAATACAACAATAGCAGGTATTGTTGTTTTTTTTTACTTTTTGATATTGCATTTTTTTATTTTTTGCACCGGTCTGTAAACTTTTTTCAATATCCTAAGTTATAAGGGTGGTGTTTACTAGAGTTCATTAGACTTTTAAATGTTTCTTTCCAAAGATCTCTTGGTTCAAGTTAAAAAAAAAAAGATTTCCTGTAGTTGATTTTTCTTTTCACGCCTTTCCATATTCAAAGATGGTTTCTATTTTATAGTTTTAACTTCTTTTGTTGTCACAAATCTGAAAACATAGATACAAAACAAAAGAAGAAGGTACAAATAGAAAATAGACAACCAACAAAGATACCAACAATCAAAAAAGAACAGCAAGATGAAGATAGAGCCTAGAGTCAGTAGGTGTGGCCTTGAATAAGCACTCTCTGCAATACTATAAACCTTTATCAAAATTTTAGCTTGTTTTCTTTTAATTACAGCATCCTATATTGATACAATTGAGCAATGCAAACGATCTTTTAACATGGGAAACAAAAATGACAGGTGAATTTTTATGGATCCTTTTGTTTTAAAATAGTTGTAACTCGTAACTGTTACTACCAAGTTTTAAAGATATTTAAAAAATGTAAATCTGTCTAATTTTCCTCTTTTTCATGCGGGTATCAGTAAAAGTCTTTGATATATTGGATATCACAAAAAGACGGGTACATTCTATTATCAATTTCAAAATTATTCGGACATATAAGGAATTCTCAAAATAGCACTTTTGACTTTAATGTTTTATGCAATTGATATGTTGGATTTTCTTGGGTATATTATGAACTATAAACTATTGGTTGTTAGCCTTAGAATTTTAATTTCATTGACTATTTCAGACTTCTTTTACCTTACTCTTAGTACAGTCACTTTGATTTTTCGCGCAAATATTTCTGGGGTATTTCGAGGTAAAAACATTCTCAAGTGACCAAACTCGATTTATTAAGTGACGCATATTTAGACTAAATAAAGAATTCTTTTATTAAATAAATCTAAAATAGTCACCAAATAGTATTTTAATCAACTACATTGTGTTCCTTGCACTTATAAGTCGTAATCAATTGAAAAGCCTCGTCAACCAAGAGTTTTTCATATCAAGTCACTGAAGAAGAGAGTCACTGAAAATGTATTCAATTAGTCTAAATATTACTTTTTTCTTGCACACTGTGATAAATTCATATAGGGATATTTTTATATCAATCAAAAGCTATGACTTTTGTAAACCAGCACCAGCGTAAGCCTAAAACTTTAAGTAAATCTATTGTTGTCAATAGATTTCTATACCGATCTTAATTTTTGTTTACAGAGAAAAGCTCATGTCTGTCAACGATGATAATTGGGAAACAGTTGATATCCTCACAAAATCACACATGTCAAGTAGTGAGCTACAATCAATCAATACACCTGGTTTAAAGAAATATCCACAAAGAAAACCTTTGGCTTTGCTTCGATCGGACAGGAATAGCAATAATATCAATGGTCTTGGTGGATTGGGAGGGAAACGGTTTTCTGAAAATCGGAAAAGTTCGAATCAAGCAGCTTCTACGAATAATGTCAAAAGAAAAGGGAAGAGCAAGCTTTCAACGTATACACGATCAGTCATAAAGATTTATAGCGATAGTAAGTTCTTTGAATATTTCCTCCCTTTTGCAGTCCTGAAAACCCCGCCAATTTAATCAGTCCCTGACCAACTCACCAATTTTACAACAGCAACAGTTGTCAGTTTCAAATAGATCAGTTTCGTTTGATAGATAGATTAGATAGATATGCCCTCCGATGTATCGGATTGTCCTTGCAGGTGTAGAACCTCCTAAGTGTGTCAGCACACCACAATGTCTGGAATGTCTACCCATACTCTTGTATCAGAGTTATGGTACCTAATTCCCCTCACATGGCATGGGTTGACCCGGGCGAAGGAGCATTCACTTGCGAAGTAATCGTAGCGCTACGGTGAGTATCGAACTCGGGCCTCCTGGACAGAAGTCAAGCACAATAACCACTATACCACTACGCCTCGTGAGGTTTAACAGTATTTGAATTTCTCTTTTCGACATTTTTCAGATGAACAACAAGAACCACAAGTTACCAAGGACGGAAAATGGAATTCCACTATTTGTAAAGGAGGAAATACTTTATTCAAAGATGTGCTTGATGTTTCTCCCATCAAGAAAACAGATCGAACGACACGTGCTAATAATCGAAAAAGTTTTACACCAATTCTTGAAGCCAACGCCAAAAGAAGGTCACCCTTTAGAAAACAAAGTGAGTAATATACTGTAGTATATATTTTATTGGACACAAAATATAAAGGTCGGTTACTGATTCTTTTGATTAACCCCATTAAGTGACACTGGAATCGTATGGGTTTATTCGACTTTCTCGGTCCTACCGGTAGGTCTGGACCTAGACCATGCTCACACGATACGGTTCCGTTTCGCTCCGAAACGAAATGAAGCCATTCTATTGGTTAAATTTAAGTTTTACGTCACTTCTAACCAATAGAATGGCTTCATTTCGTTTGGAGCGAACATGATCCTAGAAGTGCCGCCCTGTTTTTTAACCCTGTCCGAATGAAAAACTTAAGTTAAGGTTAGCATTTTCTTCAATTATATTATGTGAAAATATGCCTGAATAAATGCTCAAAATATATTATGAATCACGACCGAATCGAACATCTAAGAATAAAGACTTTTACGTTGGTAATCACGACCATTGAGTTTGAAAGTCGAAAGCTAGAGGCAAACCTTTTCCATGCAAGTAAAAGTGATGCTTTAAAATCTACGTCGCATTTTCTTTGACAAATTGAATGTAGCAATTTCATTATTTTCGCACTTCTCATTTTCCGAATTCTAGTGGTAAATGTTACACGATTTTTTTAATAAGAATATCAGGGTGAAAATTGGCCAAATCGTAAGAATACCCTAGGAATACCCTCTAGGATGAATTTTACAGAATTTGAAAAGAATACAGTCATTTTGTATTTGGTTAACAGAAAAAACTGCTTCCTTTGTTAGAGATAAATTGAAGCTTTGAGCAAGAAATGTATAACCCAAATGTTCACTCAAAAGTCCAAAACGCATAAATTGATCATTTCTCATGTTTGTAAAAAAGTCATATCTAAAAAAGTAAGAATACGTTAAGAATATTTCACTCTCAATTTTGGCACTTTCTTAAGAATACTTGACCCTCATCCAAAGTACACTATTCTTTTTAAAAAAAGCGTTTACATCCAATCCAGTGTTTGTATGTTAAGCACGTGTGCCAGGCAAGTTATGTAGAAAATGAGTGGCTTCAAATCCCGCAAAAGAGATTCGACTCTAGACTTCGACTTTACCTTATCTTTATAGACTTTGGCTTACTTTATTGATTATAACTTAAGCGAAAAGAAATAATGTAACAAAAAACAATAATAATATTATAAGAATTTATTCCCATTTAAACTACAGACACACTGTAACATTTCTTTTTTCAAATTTGTATTCTTGACAATTTATCTTCCAGATCAACGAATAATGACAAGAGCTGGTACACCGACTATACCAATGTCTCTGGTAAGTTTCGTCACCAAGTTGTTCGTCGTACTCAAAATTGACGATCATGAATTTTTTATTTTTCTGCTAATGACATACAAAAACTTTATTATTACTTGGGGCTCATGGCCAGTGCACAAGTATCTTTTGAAATGGAAGAGAATACTGATGCATTCTTGGAGTTGTAACAACAATTGATGGCATTGTTGTCTACGTTTGAGGGTAATCTGGATGTAAAAGAAAAAAATAGGTCTTGCTTTACAATAAGTTTGACAGCTTTAAAAAGGATGAAGCAGAAAATGAGTACTTTAAGTATAAGTGACTTGTTATCTGTCATTTTTTGAAAAATATTTAACATCGTAATATTCCACTTTACAATTATCTTATGAACGAATCTGATTTTCAAAAATCTTTTAAAAGCTGCTCGCATTTTTGATTTACCTAACACCGTATTTAAAAAGGATGGCAATGGCATTTCAAATCAATCTTTGAACGTAATCAAAATATTTTTATTTTTATTTTTGAATAGATGAAGTTAAAGAGACAATCCAGTGCTCAAGATAAGGTCAAAGACTGGTTGATGAAGTCTCCAGTGAATGTCTACGAACCTAAAAATATGGTACGTCGACTTCTTGTCTTTTTTAGTGAAACTTTTGGTAATCATTATCTCGGCTTGATTGAAAGGAAGTGAAAGATACTCAACCATTACTTTGTGAATTTCATTCAATTATCTGGGATTATTTATGTACCTTATGATATTCCTTAAAGATGGATAGAGTCGATATTTTACGTGGATAGCCAGTAATCTAGGACTTTTAGACAGTCTTTCGATTGTCCATGAACTGAACGGAACATTGGAAAAGGCGGGGATTCGAACCGCGAGCCCTAGGTTTGAGACGCTGAAGCCTTTGATCACTTGGCTATCGCTCCTTAGTTTTTCAGTGGTGTTTTCATCGTACTGTTTATAGGATTTTGATAAAAAACAGCATATTACTCTCGTTTCAGCCGTCTATTGTTCCAGAAGTTTCAAGCCATTTTATCAAAGAAAGCGAAAGTGAAAGTCAGACTCCAGATTCTGAGAAGGTAGAGAAGAACGACGGCTCATGTTCCGATATCTCGCCTATCCCAACTGAAGTCAGTAATCCGGAAATCGAAAATGATACGGTACTTACGGAAATCATAACGGAAATGCAGAACGAACGGAAATCACAAAAGGCGAAACAGAATGCTAAGTCGGCAAAACCCGAGTCCAGTCCCTCACACAAAAACAACCGCCGGCCGCGCAAGAAAAGAAAACGCATTTGTATGCCATCTAATTGGAAAACCAAACAATCACCTAGTGAAAAATTACGGAAGCCGAAACCGAAAGCTAACTTACTAGGTAAAGAATTGGATGTCCGGATCAAAGCTCCAGAACCTGTTAATTTGAAAATCAAAGAAAACGGAGATGTTTCGTTTCAAAAAGCCTATAATTTACGTAAAAGAGGTGTACACATTCCTATCCAAGATGCTAGATTTGGAAATTTTACGCAGCAAACCAACTTAAAGAAAACTATTGTTGACAGAATTACCATTGATACTGATTCTGTGACGTCAGAGTCGCAAGTTGGCATAAAACCAACCATGCGGACAGGCCCTGTCTGTGAAAGACAGCCATCGG
Source organism: Clytia hemisphaerica (assembly GCF_902728285.1). Taxonomy (NCBI): domain Eukaryota; kingdom Metazoa; phylum Cnidaria; class Hydrozoa; order Leptothecata; family Clytiidae; genus Clytia; species Clytia hemisphaerica. The sequence goes on from NW_027103528.1 coordinate 3,377,723, forward strand.
GAAAAATATTTGAGGAAATTATTCAGCGAGATGTTAAAGTTGTTTTAAAGAAACTCGATGTTAAAGATCTAGGGTTATCATTGAAAGACGTTCAAAACGTGGATTCCATCAAAGATCTGGAGACGAGACAAGATGATGATGGAGATCGGGTTACTATTCATACTGATAACGTCGATGATGTACTTTTGGCACAGGTTACTGGTGGTGAAGACGTTTCCCTTGGTGACGGAGGGGAAGATGAAGTTGGAGGTTCGGGGAATGGTGAACAAACCAATAACATTGAAGTTGATTTTGTGATCGAAGAACCAGTTGGAAAGGTAAGTCTGAGTTGTTGTTTTCTTCATTTGTATTTTACATGTTTTCTTTATGCGTGCATGTGTCGCCAATTTAAATTTGTTATTTTACGCGCCAAGCTGTCCAAAAAAAGAAGAGTTGGTTCGGTCGGCGAGATTATAAAAATAAAAGTAGAATTTCTCCTATAAAATCTCCTAAAAAGGCAGCAAAACTACTACATCTTGACAAAAATCCGAAATAGAATAAAAAATAAAAAGACACAAAAAGCTCGATTTCATAGATAAAATTAAAAATTGAAATAAAGCATAAAATTCTCAAAACCTTGGAAAAACTACCAAAACTTTGCAACTTTGGCAGTCTGTAAAGCAATGAAAACAAAAATGTACATAGTACCAAAATCAATTTTATTTTTATTTCGACATTTGAGATTTTAGGGTCTTTCGGGCCCGTAAAACAACTAATCAAATTGGTCTCGCCTAATTCACAGGAAAATTTTTTCGATTTCCAAGGTTAGAAATTCGATATTTTTGGGTTGGAAATCTTGGTTTTATAATTGAAGGTTGGAAATTTGAGCGATTACCTTAAGCTGATTTGGAAAACGTAAATTACCCATCATAGGTTTTGTAGAATAAACCAATGCCCTTGAAAAATCAAGTGAAAAAAACCCATGTAGAAATGATAATTTTCCAAGGCTGGTTGGAAAACATGACTTTTTGGGTGGGAAATTTTTGTTTTCCAAACAGTAAAAAAAAGGTCAAAAATCGATGTGAAAATACATATTTTGGTAAATTCGATACCTCGGGTTGAAAAACTAGACTTTTTCGGTCGGAAATTTGTGTTTCTCCTAAACAGTTTGGAAAAAGTTAAAAATTCATGTGGAAATCACATTTTTCTAAGATTGAGACCCTTTCTTGGAAAACTAGACTTTTTGGATTGGAAATTTGTGTTTCTCCAAACAGTTTGGAAAACGTTAAAAATCCATGTGGTAATTACGTTCTTCTAACCATTTTCTGCGCATGTCCTTTGAGAAAACCACAAGCGATTTTTCGCTCAAAACTGTTTTGATAGAGGATATATTGTCCGATTGGGCTAGCATAAAAATGTCATAAATTAATCATGCGTTTTGGAGTAATTTGCTATTTAAAACATTGAAATTTGAGAATATATGAATGTTTTTTTTCTATTCAGTATCAATCACTCTGACTCAAATGATAACTTAAAAAAACTCAAAAATTATATATTATTGAGCAAAATGTACCATCAATACAAGATTCATAAATCCAATTGAATGGTCGTCTTGGGTGACGGCCAGTTACTATAATCACGTAACCAAAGCTTGAAAATGGACAAACTTATGTGACTCTTTCCAAGGGAATCTGCTGTAGGAGTAATTTAGAATCTCAGTTTATGAATAAACTATACGGGGTATCCAAAAATATAAATTGAGTAAACGTCTATTTGTCAATTTCGTTGGGTATCGTTATTTTCTTAGTGACATAATTTATACTTTAAACTATGTATATATTTTAAATAACAATCGATTAACTATTGGTCTATTCCAGTGAGCCCGGGGGGGGGGGGGTAGTTAGGCAAATTGACGGACGGGTATGTGAGGCGGTTAAGTGTACCTTTTCAAGATAGAAAATGTAAGAATGGATTATTGATAAATGCACTGTAAGGGTGGAAATTTCAGCAAATCCAGAAAGAAATTCAAACTTTCGCTTTGCACGAAAATTCTTATTTTTTGCTCTAAACGGTTAAAGTTGAGACAAATACAACTGTAAGGGTATAAATTTCACCAATTTTTTGCTGCACTATAAGTGTGCGATTCTAAAAGCCAATTTTTCGCCACACATACCGTCAGTTGGTAAACCCACTGCCCACCCCCCTTGGGTAGACGTATGTTGTGGCATTACCGTTAAGAAAGTATTTCTTTTATTCCAAATCATCCCTGACAACTGGTACCAGGATCCATCCGTTATAAATTGAATATTGCTGTTGACATTGAATTATATAACTGGACCGAGTCATATTTGGTTTTTCTTATAAGCATATTTTTCTTTGTTATAAAAACCAGTAAGTTTTAATTCAGACTCTGTTGTTTTTTGTCACTTTGAGTCACTTTATCCGTTCTGTATTCAAGGGCCAAACTGGGATATACTAAGCTTTTTCCAGATATTTACTTTGACCAATAAAGTGCTTAAAATTCAATAATGTCACACTCAGCATTTTTATAAGAATGTTCTTATTTTCGACGATCTTGAGGTTCGTTCTTTTAAAATTGTGCAAAAGTTCATATCATAACATATAAAACAAAATCTTTACACATCACACACAGTACACAGTGTCCTGATAAAATCATTTTCGTTAATACATCTTTAGACCGTAGCTGCCGATTGCCGCGTGGGCATTTTTTTCCTGGAATTGCGTTCTTAATTTTTCAGACTACTCTAAATCGACAATAACATGCAAAATAAGGAGCACTTAAAATTGGTAAAATTTGGACAATATTTGACTCTCGATTTTAGAAAATCCATCCCTAAGTTCCGTTAAAACTGCTTGAAAATAAGAAAAAGTTGTAGTTTCTTGTCATTTTTTTCCAAGCTGAGGCTGGGCATGTTCTTACTATGTTCTTAATTTTTCGACGAATTTCAGCCTCAATGTTCTTATAAACTCGGTTCTAATAAAAAATAAAACGTGTACCCTGTATATAAAAAAACTAAAAAGTGCGCTTTTTAATCACAAAGGATATCTGCACCTAGCATCATAGCCAGTACCTTCCCACAAACCAAATTTTTTCTTTGTTTTATGGTCAGTTACACTTTGAAGCGTTTGTCGAAAGTTATCGCACTGTGGTGGAGGGTGACGTCGATCCCGTGCGGAGTGCATAAGGGCGGGAAAACACGGAACTCGAAAATAAAAACTGGAACGGACAATCGAATAGGTAGGAGAGGATGTGCGTTGATGTTCAATCTAGTCTCAATTTTTGAGTTCCGTGCATTAAAATCAAAACAAAAGAGTTTGGTGAGCTGAAGATGTTTTTTTTTGAAATTATTTTGATACACCCCTATTATAACGAAAGAACTATAGAAGCAAAAAAGTTTCCAAAAGTCTTCAAGCAGCTCCAATTAATGGTATTGTCAACAGGCTCTTAATTTAGAAAGGTAATGAGATAATCCCACTTCTTCAAAAGGTTTTCTTCCTTGTAGAGAAAAGCAACCAAAATCAAATCAAAGAAAACTCTCAACACTAGCCATAGCCAGTTTTTGAAACAAGGATGTAAAATAAAAAATAATGAGGATTCCAAGACTATCATTTGATGGAAATGAGTCGATCTCGTGCAATTTCAGGATTAAGAGGTACAAATAATAGAAATATAACATTAATGTATTTACCAAAAAATTTAGCAAAGTTCTAAAGTTGTAATGAAACTATGTCAATGACTATAACATCTTAAAAATATAAATTTATAGGAAAGTTAGATAAAATTAATAAAATTTAGGTAGATTCCTCTCACAATTCGAAGCAAAACCTCCACATTTTACTGGCTTACTATCTAGTTTCCAAAGTTGAGAAATTCAAATCTAAAATCTGCTCGAGATCTCAAAATTAATTAGTAGTTTTAACTCTGATTATACAGGACCAAACTCTTCACATTAAAATGTAAAAATTCTAGAATAATATCATAAAAATAGTGTCAAGTTTTGGCAATTGTCCAGAATTGTCAAGACTTGTCTCTATGTCACTGGTGGTGAAGACAGCTGTGAAGAATGTTTTTCATTTCCATTCCCAGCAAACTTTCGAATCGAATACAATCAAATTTCACTTTGCTTTCAATCATATGTCAATTTACTTTCCACCATTTTATTAATGGAATATTTTCAAACTAGCGACCAGATAGAGACCACATCGAACAGCCAATAAAAACGATAACAAACAAACAGTTCTTCTTTCCACTGGAATAGGCCAGGAATAAACAAAATAAATTCTTCCAGGTTTCATGCCATATCCAAAAGATATTCGTTGCCATCCCAAAGCATAGAAAAAGTACAAAAGTTCGTCTTCAATCATCATTGGATTGCAGCACTTATGGTTCTAGGTAGGATAGGATCTAATCTGATTTGATAATTTTCATTCTCAATGTTTACAGTCTCTGGGATTCTTCAATCCTGTTATGGAAATAACCCAACAACTCTGCTGCTGTTGATACAAAAAAAGGATTTCCATCTTCTTTTCTCCTCCATCCACTGATACTGTTTCTTTTTCGTTCGGTTTCAACTTTTCAAAACAAATGATTTTGGTTCTCTCTCAAAAAAATTTCAAAATTCGAATCACAAAATTCGAATTACAAAATTCGAAAGTTCGAAAATCTATTTGAACTTTACCGATCGAAGCAATGCAGCGACTTCTTAAAAAACGAAAAAAGCACACGCGATGGAGTGCAGCTTGTCCAAAGTCACGGCAAAATGAGCTGCGCCGAAGAGAAAATCTTGGACGGACTTTTCCGTCCAAGAACATTCGATTCCACGGCAAAAAGTAACAGACGTTAAATCGCGATAAAAAAGCGGTTTTCGTCTAACAGGCTACTAGCATCACAGCGCTGTCGATCACGGGCTTAGTTCTTTTGTCTTCGCATAGCCATTCTGGTTTTTTTCAGGCTTTCGGTATGTGCACTGAAATATCTCCAGTGCAACGAGAAGGCTGCTTCTCTCACTGACCCATCATTCGAGTAGACACCATTAAAATTCAACTTGTAGCATAAATCATACCACCAACCCCCTCCAAACCTTAATCCACACGATATTTCCTGGCCGTAGTCATATGTACCAAATCTAAAAAAGGATAAAAGGTTCAAACATAGAAAATGGCCAAGTTCTAATTTACGATAACTTAGACGGCATGGAGAAAGCTCAAATACCTCTCGACATCGACGATTTATAACCAAATGTGATATTCTTACTAAGAAAAAGTTATTTTTGTGTGATGTAACTTTTCACATAAAAATTGCGTCTCTTTCCGCAATTTTATTCCTTAAGTAATATATTTTTAAAGGAAACTTGTTTTTTACCTTTTCCCGTTGTGTGCGAGCCAGTCTTGAGAAGAATGAGTATTTCCAGCTTTGAAAGTGCCAGAGTTTAATAGATAACCCGTATTCTCATTTCCAATAGAAAACGCATTGTAGAATTCATAATTTCTGATTCCATTGAATCTCCTACCGTAAAGAACCAATTCGGTGTTTTCTGATCTTTCGGTAAATTTGTGAATTCGCTTATTGCCAAGCCAATAATCTCCTTTCAGATTTCCAAAACCATTTTTGTAAGCATTCCAGCTCTGGTTGAAATTAGTGGAACCATCAATTCGCTTTTGGAATACCGTCCAACCACCACCTTCCAAATCCATATCACAAAAGACTTGAAAAATTGGTATCCCCTCAACCCCAATCCAATAAACGCCGGACTTTTTGTGGCCTTCTTCAAACCAATCCAAACATTCGTCTTTCACCTCCCCCGAATCAATCTGGTAAACTTCTGAATTCCCACCAAGTGAGGTGTCATAAGGCACAAGTTTAGAGGACAACTTTTCAATGTAGTAGAATAATGAGCAAAGCCAATTCGACCCAGTGTTGATGATTGATGAGATAAAACAATGTTTTTGTTGACAAAGCAGCAAGCATTCTGATTTACTGTGGACACTTGTTTGATGGATTGATTCCACATTTTGCAGTGTCACGTTCTCTCCTATTCGAATATATTTCGAATCAAGATTGCCCTCAGCATTTGTGATTTCTCCATAGATAACAATTAAAAAGAAAAATCGGAAAAATAACGAGACAGACTCCATCCTTCTCTCCTCGCGTGTTCCGACTAAGTAATATGCAATCATCAATATGCAATGGGCTTTTCCAGATGAACTCCGTATCCCCCATGTTGAGGATATCGGACATCCAGAGGGTTCTAAATTTCAAATGAATCCGGACATCCAGGGGGTTTCTTGATTTCATGGGTCCGCGGACATCCAGGGGGTTTCTAGATTTCATGGGTCCGCGGACATCCAGGGGGTTTCTAGATTTCATGGGTCCGGACATCCAAGGGGGGGGGACCCGTTGAGGATCTCGGACATCCAGGGGGTTCTAAATTTCAAATGAGTCCGGACATCCAGGGGGTTTCTAGATTTCATGGGTCCGGACATCCAGCTGGACACCCGGGACTCTCAACTTCCATATTGAGGATATCGGACAACCAGCATCCAAGGGGTTTGTAGATCTCATGGAGACCCGGACATCCAAGGGGGGACCCCGTTGAGGATCTCGGACATCCAGGGGGTTCAGGGCCAAACATTTGAATGGAGTAGACGTACTCTGTATTCCATACTTTGCTTTTTGGTAAGGTAAGGATTGCGTCGGTACGGTAAGAGTGTGAGAGGTGGAGAATATTGGTCTATTGGATATCCAAACCCCTAAAAGAGTTCCGTTTTTTTTTTTAATTTGGCAGTTGTCAAGAGTTGCCACTTTATTTTCCATAAAATATTGTGGTTTTAGCTTATATTTGATCTATTTTATAATGTCTTCAGAAGCATAACTTGCAACCGCATATCCTGACAAATACTTTAGGCGTACAAACTTTTGCGAGTAGAAATTTCGCGTTTTTCGCGAATTCTGGCCTTTTTCGCGAAAGTTGAGGTGTTCGCATATTCTTTTTTAAAGTCGAAGAGCGACCGTTTTTATCGGATTTAAGGAAAATTTTTATAATATATTCTCACTTTTACCCTCTGATTGAGAAGTACTTTCAGCGCTTGAGTTAAAATAGGTAATTGCGTGAGAATAGGTGTTGAAGTGAAAATGGGTTTCAATAGAGAGAGGGAAAAAGTAGTAAACAATAGATTAACAGATGTGCTATTTACTGTCTCTCCTGCGTTGTGACTTTTCTAATACGGGGGTAGAGTTTTCTTGCTAAGGATTTCACAAATGAGTAAATCTATTGTTTAGGTGAATTTTATTATAAGAACGTTTTTAATCTTAAGACACCTTTAATTCTTATAAGGCGTGGAAAGCTACACTGTATTAAAAATATCTTTATAAAGATTTTATAAACGAAACGAAAGTGTTTTTAAATTATCAGAATAAGGTAGTAAAAATAGAGTTTCATCTCCAGCAAAGACCTTTAATACACGCTTTCTTTTTTAAAAGAATACACTTTATAAGAATGTTCTTGATGAAAGTTAAGAATATGCTAATAATATCACCATCATGAAATTTTGCTACTCAAGCTAAGAATGCCACTTTTAGAGCATTTTTAATTATAAATTGTCAATTACCCCCAAGTAAGGCTCACTTCTTTCATAAAATGCCATTTTATGCTTGAGACGTAAGTACTAAATGTTAAATCAAGTCTGAAATATGATCGTAACCTAAGAATGCTGTAAGAATATTTTATAAGTATTATATTTTATAATGGATTTACACCATTCTTATAAAACAGCGTGTGTCTTGGCTCCAGCTAAATGTTGTGGAAATTACGGCATAGGTTTTAACTTTAAACGAGCCTAAGTTCCCGGCTAAATGTTGTCGAAATTACGGCAGAGTGAAAATAGGTTTTATCTTTAAACGAGCCTTAGTTCCCTGTTAAACGTTGTCAAAAATACGGCGCAGTGAAAATAGGTTTTCATTTCAATGAGCCAAAGCTGCTGCTTAATAACATCCTAATTCAGTCATCTTATACTCCAAATAATGCTTATAAAAACGAAAACCTATATTCACTTTTCCTAATTCAGTCATCTTATACTCCAAATAATGCTTATAAAAACGAAAACCTATATTCACTTTTCCTAATTCAGTCATCTTATACTCCAAATAATGCTTATAAAAAAGAAAACCTATATCCACTTTTCCTAATTCAGTCATCTTATACTCCAAATAATGCTTATAAAAACGAAAACCTATATTCACTTTTCCTAATTCAGTCATCTTATACTCCAAATAATGCTTATAAAAAAGAAAACCTATATTCACTTTTCCTAATTCAGTCATCTTTTATTTTCCATTGCACCATTACTTGATGCATAATAACGAAGAATACCCTTTTAATAATTGCTCAAATAAAGAAAAATCAAACAAAAACAGTTAGTTACATAAACACGCTCGTGAAATTATGTTTGACCCCCGTAAAGAGAATTTTTGAAATAAAAGATGATCTCCTCCGCTGCAGCTTCGAAAACTCATACTCAAGCAGAATACCTCAGAATACCTCCCCTCGCGCAGACCTATTTTCACATCAGCGCTATAAGTACTGGTGTATGGTGGCCGAGAGCTGTCATGTGATTTTTTACGAATAATTTAATTCAAAAAAAAAAAACAAAATCAAAAAAATATTAAAAGTAAATTAAATTTATTTTCATTTGGTTTCAAATTTAAATCAATTTCAAAATGAAAATAAAATCATTTTACTTTTTTTTTAAATCAAATCAATTTGCTTTGATTTGATTTTCAAATCAATTTATTTTCTAAGTCATAACTTGAAACTACTGTGAAAATGTGTTTTTTCGTGAATTCAAATGAAATCGTTTTTTAGGATATAACTCAAAACAACTATACCCCAAAACCACGTTTTTCCGAAAATGAGTTGCTTTGTGCATTGTATAGGAGGTGTATACGTGTATAGGAAGGGAAGTCAAAAAGGAGGAGCTTGTATAATAGTTATTTGAACTACGGCGTTCTTAGAACTTCGACGAAAGAAAAAATGTACAGAACATAATGGACTATTCAAAACCTTGTTCTTTTGTTTTTTTACGTGAAAATGTTCAATTAAGGGGAAAACATAACAATTCGTGAATACACCACGAGGGTCATTTTTGATTGTTGTTATTTGTTGGTTGTTCATATCGATGTCAGATTGATTGAAGAAGTCAGAGAAGAAGACCTAAGCAAAGGAGTAAAAAATGTCTCAAGATCGAAAGAAAGCATGGGCAAAACATGCTGCTGCAGTTCGTGCCAAGAGGAAAGGCGAAGATAAACGAGTAGGAGTCGCCGGTGCAAATCTAGTTACTGATGGTGAAATGATCGTCCAGAGATTGAGTAGCGTAGCGACAGGAAAAGCGATGAAATATGAACGCTTGGGACCACAAGAGTTTGTTCCTTTTCTAGACTAGTAAACTAGTCGTTGAAAACAGACCCATATACAAAAAATCAAGCTCCAAATTAAAAGAATCGAAGGGGTGAAGATGCGTCTCTTTTCTGAATTTCAACGACTAGAAGCTACTTCCCTCAAAAAACGTTGTTTAATTTTACAACTTTTTTTAGGTTTTCGAGAATCCATCCAACTTTTTTGACTGAATGATATTTCATAGTAACATAGAACATGGGAACATATAAACTAGTCATAGCTTTCACTAAATGCCCCCACAGAAAGGTCATGTCATGCACTTTTCAAAGCTTTTAATGCTTTAAAAATTAAAGCATAAGAAATAATCAGGAATAATTGATTGATTTAATTATTTATTGATTGGTTGAAAAAAAAATCATATTCCATTAACAAAATACTTGAAAAATTCATGCAGCTTGACAATTTAATAAAATTCAAGGAAAAGCTGGAAAAGCTTCTCAAAAACATATTTCGAAAATCATGGTGTCATTATCTTACCGACTTTCACATCTCCTTGTTTGTTTGTTTTGTCTTACAACAATATATGTCATGATCATTCACTAAATAGACCTTTTCCGATAATGCTGCAGACATCTTAGATTGTAGGCAAAATATATAGCAGTGAATAAATCAACAAGTTAACCAATCAGAAATAGCTTGTTTATTTTTCATTGGCTGCTATATATTTCAACAATTCTCTTTGCTACTTTGCCTAATAAACAATAGTAAGATGATAAGATGATAAAATTTATCAAAAAGTTCTGCACCATCTGAAATAGACCAATCCTAGTTAAGGCCCGGGCTCCACTTGCGTACGCTGTGATTGCAGTCAAAAGAAAAATAAAGGAATGTCATTGTGGTCCATTCAGACGTACAGTCGAAAAGTTGAAATGTGCCTAATTTTTTTTCAAGTGCATAGTACTTTTTCATGATGCAGTCTTTTCTCCAAACTGAAAGGATTGAAGCCATTAAGATATGATTGCAGCGCAGACCAATGAAGAGACGGGCCTTCAGGAAACGAAACTTTTTGAGTTTTTAGCTATATACTCTCACTTTATGGTGTTCCTGTATGACTGTCTGTGTGCCTAGTCTAACCACCGTTAAATGCCTTAACTTGGAAAGCTAGAATTGGAGCTATTTCACCAAACCCCTGGAGCGTAAGTTATTTAGGCTATCACAACTGCATGAAAAAGTTGAACGTGCGCATGCAAAGTTAAGCGAATGTAAACAAACTTTTTTCAGGTTTTTAAAATAGATTTACCACACTGAACAAACAGTGAAAACACTCTAAGTGAGGTAAATCTATTTTGAAGACCAAAAAAAAAACATTGATTGACATTCAACACATTCAACCACTTTTGGATTCAACTTTACTTATGTGTACATTCAACTTTTTTGTACTTTGCCGGTATCTTGTTTTACCAAGTTAAGAAGGACTTTCTCGAGTTACAACTGTGGTCTTTAAAGCTCAAGAAGCTCTATAAACAATAAAGCTAGTTATTAAAATATAATAACAACAGACAAAGATAAATTACAGTTTGAACAAAAATATCAAATGTACATTTGAAAACTTGAGCAACTCGGGTGAGTTAGGGAATGTCTATATTTTTAAAATCACAAATCCCGAATCCGCGACCAATAGCACCCATTCTCAGGTATTCAATTATTAATTTCTAGATGACCTATACCTAAAGGTTTCATGACCCGGCTGTTACGTAATTAAATATTAACCTAAAAATTCATTATTAAAGAAAGTGTGAATTATGACGTCATCAAATTATGACGTCATAAATCGTAAATTAGCTCTAACTCCATAAGTACATGTCAAATCTTTGTCAAATTTGGACCAAAGATGCATCTTAATGGTCCCAAACTTTTCAATGAAAAATTTTTAAAAGGTTTTGATGACGTCAGCAAAAAATGCAAAAAATCGAAAAACACAATTTTTTGCTGACGTCATCAAATTTTTCCAAAATGTCTTTTTAAAAAAGTTACATTTCAGTTAGATGCATCTTTGGTTAAAATTTGGGAAAGATTGGACATGTATTTTTAATATTATAGCGATTATACGATTCATGACGTCACCAAATTCGATCAAATTATGACGTCACCATTACAATTTCTTTAATAATTAATTTTTGGGTTAATATTTAATTACGTAACACCGGGTCCTGCAACATTAAGGTATAGAGGTACTTTAGAGCCCTAAGTGGATCTCTGAATCTGACTACTATTGGTAGCGAAAACTTAGGGTAAACTGTTAGGTTTTTGAGACTTGCCCTAAGTCACTCGAGAAACTTCTTTAAAGATTCCAAAAAAAGAATTGAAATCATTGCTGAAATGAACTTCTGACTAAATTATAGTATTTAGTATTCAGTTTCAAAGACAAGAAACAAAATTTGAAATTTGACATACAAAACACTTTTTCCAGTCAATGAATCAGCTCATCATCATAACCAGTCTGCCATTTTGTTTGTTTTGATTTGCACAAGTAATATTGTAATTCGTGTTATGATGTAATCACTATACTTTTTCTGTAATTTGCATTTATAACACTCGCTTCAGCTTTTCAATGCTAAATCAAAACTAATAAAATGTAATGCGCAATAATGGTAATAGCATATAACGTAATATCAAAATATGTATAACATTTACCGCTGTATAATTTACCGCCATATTTTTGCGGAACACTTAATTGGCCGGAAAGCCGATTACGACAAACAAAAACAATTCGCAAAAAATCGAGATTCCATTCCAATATATTGCGTGAAGCTATGAATGCCTCCTCAGTCGCTGCGCTCCTTGCGGGGGCAATAAATGAGCATTTCCAAAAATGCGTTGTTACTAAAAGAGGTAACGAGTGGTAACGAGTGGTAACGAGTGGTAACGATGTGGTAACGAGTGGTAACGAGGTGGTAACGAGTGGTAACGAGTGGTAACGAGGTGGTAACGAGTGTAACGATGGGGTAACGAGGTAACGAGTGGTAACCAGTTGAAAACGGTGGCCCTAAGTCTCCAAATTTGAATTTCTCGATTCTGGTGGTTTTGCAACAGATGCTGATGGCTCTTGAGGTTCTGCAGCAGGACCTGGCATATCTGGTGAATGTGCAGTAGGAATTGGAGATTTAGGCGTACGTTATAGTGGAGTTGATGGATCTGGTGAATGTGATGGTAAAGTTGGTTGTTTGGGTGAATGAAATGGTGGAATTGATGGTTCTGGTGAATGTGAATCAAAGATTGATGGTTCTGGAGGTTCTGCATCAGGAGTTGGCGATTCCAGGGAATGTGCATCAGGAGTTGGTGATTCTGGTGAATGTGCAGCAGGAGTTGGTGGTTCTGGTGAATGTGCAGCAGGAGTTGGTGGTTCTGATGAATGCATTGGTGGAGTTGGTGGTTCTGGTGAATGTACAGCAGGAGTTGGTGGTTCTGGTGAATGTACAGCAGGAGTTGGTGGTTCTGGTGAATGTACAGCAGGAGTTGGTGCTTCTGGTGAATGTACAGCAGGAGTTGGTGCTTCTGGTGAATGTACAGCAGGAGTTGGTGGTTCTGGTGAATGTGCAGCAGGAGTTGGTGGTTTTGATGAATCCAATGGTGGAGTTGGTGATTTTGGTGAATGTGCATCAGGAGTCGATGCTTCTGGTGAATGTACAGCAGGAGTTGGTGGTTCTGGTGAATGTACAGCAGGAGTTGGTGGTTCTGGTGAAGACAATGGTGGAGTTGGTGGTTCTGGTGAATGTACAGCAGGAGTTGGTGGTTCTGGTGAATGTACAGCAGGAGTTGGTGCTTCTGGTGAATGTACAGCAGAAGTTGGTGGTTCTGGTGAATGTAAAGCAGGAGTTGGCGATTCTGGTGAATGTTCAGCAGGAGTTGGTGGTTCTGGTGAATGCAATGGTGGAGTTGGTGGTTTTGGTGAATGTGCAGCAGGAGTTGGTGGTTCTGGTGAATGCAATGGTGGAGTTGGTGGTTCTGGTGAATGTACAGCAGGAGTTGGTGGTTCTGGTGAATGTGCAGCAGGAGTTGGTGGTTTTGATGAATCCAATGGTGGAGTTGGTGATTTTGGTGAATGTGCATCAGGAGTCGATGCTTCTGGTGAATGTACAGCAGGAGTTGGTGGTTCTGGTGAATGTACAGCAGGAGTTGGTGGTTCTGGTGAAGACAATGGTGGAGTTGGTGGTTCTGGTGAATGTACAGCAGGAGTTGGTGGTTCTGGTGAATGTACAGCAGGAGTTGGTGCTTCTGGTGAATGTACAGCAGAAGTTGGTGGTTCTGGTGAATGTAAAGCAGGAGTTGGCGATTCTGGTGAATGTTCAGCAGGAGTTGGTGGTTCTGGTGAATGCAATGGTGGAGTTGGTGGTTTTGGTGAATGTGCAGCAGGAGTTGGTGGTTCTGGTGAATGCAATGGTGGAGTTGGTGGTTCTGGTGAATGTGCAGCAGGAGTTGGTGGTTCTGATGAATCCAATGGTGGAGTTGGTGATTTTGGTGAATGTGCATCAGGAGTCGATGCTTCTGGTGAATGTACAGCAGGAGTTGGTGGTTCTGGTGAATGGGATAGTGGAGTTGATGATGCTGGTGAATATAATGCTGATGTTGATGGATCTGGTGAATGCAATGGTGGGGATGGTCATTCTCGTGAATGCAATGGTGGGGATGGTGGGGACGGTGAATGTGATGGTGGAGTTGATTATTCTGGTGAATGTGCATTAGGAGTTGATGGATCTGGTGAATGCAATGGTGGAGTTAATGGTTCTGGAGAATGTGATGGTGAAGTTAATGGTTCTGGTAAATGTACATTATTAATTGAAGACTTTGAGCTTACTCTTAGGTTCCAAATAAACGCCCCCTTGTTAATTTTCCGAAAATTGTCTGACGCTGCATGACCTCTTTGTTATCTTATACGCTTTTGTCCATTTGACCGAGAATCTTTCCCATCGCCCACTCTAGTGGAAATATTCCTAAAACAAAGTCCCATTTGATTGACGTCATTTGGCAAAATGGTCAAACCATTGAAAAATTGGATGCTGTTTCAATCCCAATCCCAGTGGTAAAACAAATAAATTCTCAAATAATGACGAAAAAGCAAAAAAAGTTTCTGACCTATCTAGAAAAAAAAAAAAATTTAACCCAACACAGTGGCTTCTAAAGTTTTGAATTTGAATGCACTGTGTTTATTTCTTCCACTGGAGCATAAATTAAGGGGTGTTCTGAGGTGTATAATTGTAAATGTAATGTGCAAATCATCGAAGCATCCTTTTTTTTTTAACTTGAAGAAAAAATCATTAATTATTTAAAAGAATAGAACGACTTCTTTGAATAACTATATTTGTTTTCTTCGTATTGGCGTATTTTATGTATAAAATGGATGAATGAATGAAGGAAGGAAAAAACAATAACTCCTGCTGCGCATTCACCATAAATAACCAACTCCTGCTGTACATTCACCAGAACCACCAACTCCTGCTGTACATTCACCAAAACCACCGACTCCTGCTGTACATTCACCAGAAGCATCGACTCCTGATGCACATTCACCAAAATCACCAACTCCACCATTGGATTCATCAGAACCACCAACTCCTGCCGCACATTCACCAGAACCACCAACTCCACCATTGCATTCACCAGAACCACCAACTCCTGCTGCACATTCACCAGAACCACCAACTCCTGCTGCACATTCACCAGAACCACCAACTCCTGCTGCACATTCACCAAAACCACCAACTCCACCATTGCATTCACCAGAACCACCAACTCCTGCTGAACATTCACCAGAATCGCCAACTCCTGCTTTACATTCACCAGAACCACCAACTTCTGCTGTACATTCACCAGAAGCACCAACTCTTGCTGTACATTCACCAAAACCACCAACTCCTGCTGTACATTCATCAGAACTACCAACTCCTGCTGCACATTCACCAGAACCACCAACTCCACCATTGGATTCATCAGAACCACCAACTCCTGCTGCACATTCACCAGAACCACCAACTCCTGCTGCACATTCACCAAAACCACCAACTCCACCATTGGATTCATCAGAACCACCAACTCCTGCTGCACATTCACCAGAACCACCAACTCCACCATTGCATTCACCAGAACCACCAACTCCTGCTGTACATTCACCAGAAGCACCAACTCCTGCTGTACATTCACCAGAACCACCAACTCCTGCTTTACATTCACCAGAAGCACCAACTCCTGCTGTACATTCACCAGAACCACTAACTCCTGCTTTACATTCACCAGAACCACCAACTCCTGCTGTACATTCACCAGAATCACCAACTCCTGCTGTACATTCACCAGAAGCACCAACTCCTGCTGTACATTCACCAGAACCACCAACTCCTGCTGTACATTCACCAGAACCACCAACTCCTGCTGTACATTCACCAGAACCACTAACTCCACCAGTGCATTCATCAGAACCACCAACTCCTGCTGCACATTCACCAGAACCACCAACTCCTGCTGTACATTCACCAGAACCACTAACTCCACCAGTGCATTCATCAGAACCACCAACTCCTGCTGCACATTCACCAGAACCACCAACTCCTGCTGCACATTCACCAGAATCACCATCTCCTGATGCACATTCCCCAGAATCGCCAACTCCTGATGCAGAACCTCCAGAACCATCAATCTTTGATTCACATTCACCAGAACCATCAATTCCACCATTTCATTCACCCAAACAACCAACTTTACCATTACATTCACCAGATCCATCAACTCCACTAGAACGTACGCCTAAATCTCCAATTCCTACTGCACATTCACCAGATCTGCCAGGTCTTGCTGCAGAACCTCAAGAGCCATCAGCATCTGTTGCAAAACCACCAGAATCGAGAAATTCAAATTTGGAGACTTAGGGCCACCGTTTTCAACTGGTTACCACTCGTTACCTCGTTACCACATCGTTACCACTCGTTACCACCTCGTTACCACTCGTTACCACTCGTTACCACATCGTTACCACTCGTTACCACTCGTTACCACTCGTTACCTCTTTTAGTAACAACGCCAAAAATGCAATAAACAGAAAGAAAAATAAATGCAATCCCGCACGGGTCAGACATACAGAAATCTGTACGTCTCTCCTTACGATTTTAGGTGAAGAAAAAAAGGCGCTGGAAGTAGCTTCTAGTCGGTTATTTCCCTCTTCTCTCACGCGCGCTGAATATTTAATTAGTGTTTACATTATTTGATTGACAGTTTTATTATAAGGTTATAAGTAATAACCGACTAGTTTACTAGTCTATTCCTTTTCATTTTGACGAAGTAAGCATAGAAAACATTAAATTTGCGTGTGTGGATTACTACAAAAATCGAATTTTAGACATAAACTCCAAGAAATGTGATGTTTTGGCGTCTCAAAACGGGCCCTCCTGTACGAAATTAGCACACGTGAAAAATTTCAAACTTATTTATATCAGATTTGTTTCGGTAGTTGGCAAGCCATTGCCAGATTCATCAGTTGTATCGCCCTCAGGATCAAATGACAGAGATGAATCAGATTCAAAGCGTGTCATACTGCCTTCATTTAGCACCAGCGCTCCCAATAGACGGAGCGTCCCGAAGCCAGGTGAACCCGTTGATTACGCCCAAAGTATATCACTCTCAGCAATGATGAAGGCTGGTTCCGGATTGTCGTACGAGGTAAAGGAGCCGGTGTCAATTAAGCTTTCTTCATTCGACGTAGATATTAGTAAATGGTTGTATGACGCCACAAGGCTTTTCGATATCGAAGATGTTGCATTTGCCAAAGGAGCTTTTAGAAATGTTTTCAAGGCAACGTGCTTCAAAACAAAGAAAAAGTTTGTCGTGAAGAAATTTAAGGAGGAGTTCTTTGGGCACTTGAAGGACATAAATGAACTTCTAACAAACAAAGAGTCTGAGAAAAGTCTTGCACTTAAGGCTGTTCAAGTACACATGCTAGCTAAAAACTTAGCATCGCAAATGCAAAGACGTGTTGAAGCAAAATGCCCTGGTGAAGAATTTGGGGAGATCTTCCGATATAACAAAGCGTTTTTTGGCGTAGTGGAAGGAACCAACGAAATTGTAATGGTTGAGGAATTTGTAGAAGGCGAGTTCAAAAAGTACATCAACAATACTGGCATTGTACAACATCGATCATCAAACCCAACATTGGTGGCAAAGGCCGAATGTCTGGCGCACTTCACGTATGAGAAATCAGAGGGAATATTTATCCTTTTTGATATTCAGGGGTCAGACTATGTTTTATATGACCCAGAAATTGCTACTTCTGATACGGCAGTTTCAGATGGTGCTCTTAAGTTCACAATGGGTAATCTAACTGATGGAGCAATCAAGAACTTTTTGTCATCTCACAAATGCAATAAATATTGTAAACTTATTGAACTTCAAGAAATAAAATAAAAACATTTAAAATTTACAGTAGTTTTTGAAAATATTTTACATTTATGTCTAATATATACACACACTATTCTATTCATTGTTGGAATCATAAGTGTTGTCCTCCATCTGTTCGAAATTGATTGAATATCTCAGGTTAAGATAACTTTGAACGAAATCTTCTGGTGTTACTTTCTCAGGATCGCTTAAAATTGTTTCACATAATCGCCGATCATTTTGTGAAAGAAAATCGTTTGGTACATCTAAAACGCCAGACAATCTTGCAGCCTCTTGTAGGTCTTCTAATTGTACGTCGAAACCTAAGACAAAAGGTTTATTTGCTTTATTTTTTTGTAAATCTTTTGTTTATGATCTTATTAGCGGGCCTAAGAGTATCACTTTTGAACATCCCCCTTTCCCCTGCTTCCCCAGAGTGTTTTTTACCCAAAACTTACCGCATCTTTCGAGGTCATAGTTTTCAGGAAAGTCGTAAATATGATTTGGTATGCCATCTGCCATTAGAGTGTCTTTTTGAAATCGTATACGGTGTGGGTTCCATATTACGTCTTTAAATTCATCCAACTGATTTTGTATTAGAGGTATCATGATAAAAGCCAAAATGTTTCTAAAATGTTAAGGTTTAAGTTTATAATTTTCCGCAGACTCATTTACCCTGGTTTTAAAGCTTTTATTTTTTACATATAGGTAGTTTTTATTCATTTTTTACTTAGTTCTTAGTAGGTTTTATATAGTCACGAAGCCTTTCTTTTATTTTCACTTTCTTATTTTTACCTCGGCTAATAGAAGTGTGTTTCTATGCACGAAGAGTACAAAATACAAAACAGAGTTTCGTCATGTTTTTTTTTGCTCCTTTTGTTGGGTAGGCTAGAAACAATCATGATGTGTTATCGTTATAACCTTTTATTTTTAGCTCTGGGCCTTCATGCCCTTGGGCCTCTTGATATAAGATATAATGAAACGCCTTATAATAAGACTGAGAATAATAATTAAAACTGAGAAATTCAAGATAACCTGTGTTTAGAATTAGATGGATCGTAATGATTTTCTTCCTTTAACCATACAAGACCATCTTTGAAATATTTTTCCAATCTTTCATGGTGTTCCCTCCACCATCTTTCGATCTAAAGGAGGAAACATTTTTTTAGTCAAATTATAAACAAAGGCTCAATTTACAGTTACAATTCGCTCAATTTTTTTTGCAAATTTGAGGCTCAATAAAATGCTAAAATTGACTTTCTATAATCATGCTTATAAAAAATGAAAAATTACCCGATGCTTATAAAAAACGCGTAAATGTGCCTCATGGCTATTCTTACTTGATTGCTGGTTGATGGACCATATATTATCGAATCTCCTGGCTCTTCCAAGTCATTTTGCTTTTCACGTAAGAACGAATGAATTGTTGCCATTGTTCCTGTCTCGGTTCCTTTGTCTGCTCGTAGATAGCATGGTAAAATTCGATATTCGAAGAGGTAATCTAGATACCATCGGCCAATAAGCTCTGGTTTAGAATTCGTAACCCATACATTCAGCCATAGTATTTTTCGGCTAGCTGTGTCAATACAGCCGTAAATGGCAACAGGAAAAGTCCAATTTTGATAACCCATGAGTTTATCATGACCATCTACTGATAGTACCCAGTTAGGGCCTTTCGTTGCAAATGGGATTTTCTTTTTCTTCTTTTTGAATGCTGGACGTCTATCTCTCAACAATTGTGGATTGGCTTCGTACATTACATCGTGCACCTGGTCTCTAGATACTTTCATATCATAGTTTTGCCTAATTTTAAGCTGCATGGCTCTGTAACCTAACTGTCTTCCAGGGCCAGCAAGCTCCAAGCCAACAACTTCACGAACATCGTCTATTGAAACATCTGAGTCAATATATCGTATGCCAAAGGCCCTTAACCGTCGATCCAGAGTTCTTAAGCTCCATGGATATTGTGGAAAATCTCTTTTAACAAAGTCTAAAATTTCTGTTCTTTTGAGCTTTTGATTAACATATGTGTTAAGATCGCTTTCAAGTTTATTGTCATAAAGCCAATCGTTCGTATTCGTAGCCATTGCTGCGCCAGAGTAATAATCTTTTATAGCAGTTATTTATTCTTTTATTAGTTGCGCGCGTAAACGGGAAATTCCAGTACACATGGGAAAGTACCTTTCATGTGGTTTAGAGCTATGGCCAGAAAAACGATTTCATTTTAAAAGTAAATTGATTTCATTTTAAAAGTAAAATTGATTTCATTTTAAAAGTAAATTGATTTCATTTTTAAAGTAAGTTGATTTCATTTTAAATTGATTTCATTTTAAAAGTTAATTCGTTTTATTTCACATTTCGAATTAATTTGATTTTGGTTAAGTTTTTTAGTGAAATGAAAGAAAAACTAGTCAAAAATTTAATTTGATATCAGAAAAATTTCATTTTAGAATTCATTTTAAGAAAAAAATGGTGGCAGCTCTCGGCCACCATACTGGTGCTCTGATTCGGAAAAGTTTATGCTCGCGAAAATCTTTTTCTCAAATTCGAGAAAGTAAATTTCGCAATTTTGCAACCTCATGAAAGTTTGTACTTGTATGTAGTAGGTCTTCCAATGTCAAATAGAAGAATATAATTTTTTGCAATATGTTTTTTTTTCTTTACATAAAATCTATGATGGAATGGACTACCGAAACAGTAACTTTAACAGTAACGTGAGGCGATCAAGTTTGGGTAATTTGTAAATAGTATTATGTACAAAACTAAAAACTGAAAGCAAAAATGCTCCAAAATCCATTTAAAGCTTTTATCCATAACGCTCAACGTTCTCCCCGGGAGCGTACATAGAGAGTGCATGTGTAAAGTTTGATTACTATTTTTAAGGTCTCGTTTTCCATCGAGGGGCTATTTTTGCGGGCCCCGCAAGGGATCCATTTTAACCTCGTTCCCAACGTATCATCGGCTTTTCAAGGTCGTTTTTTGGCTGAAATTCGTCCAATATCTTTTTCTCAAAAATCAGGCTCCGTCACATTCGAAGGTTTACAGTTATGCATCTTGGAGCATCTCGAAAAAAGCTAATAAATGATAGGTAATTGGATAAGTGATTATAGAAAAGATTAAAGTAGGCCAATTTTCTTATAAAAACATGTCTAGCAACCAGTATTTCGTGTCTAAACACAAACATTCTTCCAAATTATGACTTAATGTAATGAGCAAATAATGATTTATCTCGTCTAGAATTTGAGTAATTCGGTTAAGAACATCGACCTATGCTTATAATAATAGTGATTCTTATAGCTAAAGATGCGTTTTTTTGAGCCGAAAAAAATTTTCTTTGAAAATCTGCTTCAGCCATCTTTTACCTACGATGATACTCTACATACTTTCATGCAAAAAATTAGACAAAATTAAGGCTTAAAAACAAGAACTAAGAAAAGATTTGACATTCTTATAAAAAGAATACTTCAAATCTTTTTGTCCAAACAGGGAACATCACGCGATCAGAAAAAAAACTTTTGCTTTCGATCACGCAAACAAATGTGCTTTTGTGGTCAAATCAACATCTTATCTTTTCTTCCCTGGTTCTCCGAATCTCAGACACTCTCTTTCGAAGATGTTTTTTCTTTTTTTCGTTTTGTGTACTTTTTGCAAAAAAACAAAAACAGCCGAAGCTCAAAAACTTGAAAAAGAAAATATCGATTGCACAATACTACACGGGAAATTAGTTAGTTTTACTTTTGCATTTCAATGGAAAAAAGCGAAGTACCGCCCGGCAAGATTCTTGGCCCGGGGGGGGGTGCACTTGTACAAGACAGGTGACGGGTATGTGCGAGCCATGGGTAGCCCTTTTTCATAGCTCAAAAGTCTCTCAAAGGGGTACAAATTCATAAGTTAGTCTCTGAAAGGGTCCCAAAATCACTAAAAAATTTCATTCTCGCCAAGGGTCACATTTTTAGAAAATTTGAACAAAATTTGGTGAAAATTTGCCAAAATTTGGAAGAAATTTATTGGTAAAATCTACCAAAACTTAGGGAAAAGTCTCTCTAAGGTTCCCAAAAATATCAAAATTTTGTCTCTCAAAGGGTCGATTTTCGATTTTTCGGCTCGGGCATACCCGTCACCTCGCAAACCTAGTACACCCCCCCCCATTGGGATTTGTATATAAAAATTCTATTTTCACAGTGCAGGATCCCGGGAAAGGTACGTTTACCTTATCGGAGAAAAACGGGGTTATAAGAGACTAATTATTCAGCTAATGTTTGTTTCATTTGCTACTTGTGTTAAAAAAGTGACCAAATTGGAAATTTAAGTCGGGAAATACGACAAATTTCGAAATATTGACCGAGGACAAGTAATAATTAAAAAGAAATTTGGTCGGTCAGGTAAAAGTGACGGAACAAAGTGACAATATTTTCCCCAGACTAAAGCTAAGGCTACACTCCCGGGGGGGTACTTAGGCAAAAATGGGTGCTGGGTATGTGCGTGCCTTAAGGGTAGGGTTTTTCACCCTCCCAAAGTCTCTCTAAGGGTTACCAAAACAACAAAAGTCAAAATCAGTCTCTCTAAGGGTCGGTTTCTTCACAAACTCGGGTCAAAGAAAAGTGAAAAGTCAAAAAAGTGAGAACCTTTTTAAAAAAAGTGAAATTTTTCAAAAATTAGAGAAATTTTTCGAAAATTGGAGAAATTCTTTTAAAAATCGAATTTCTTTGGCCCATTATAGAAATTTTTTGTGAAAAAGTCTCTCTAAGGGTTGGGTTTTTCTACACTGAGTCTCTCTAAGGGTCACCTTTTCACCAAAATTCAGTCTCTCTAAGGGTAAGGGTCCAGAGGTCTGGCACGCACATACCCGACACCCATCAATCCTAGTACCCCCCCCCCCGGGGCTACACTAGAGCAATTTTCTGCAATCCTTGCATTGCAGCTGCCAGGAGTGTAAAATAGTTTAGCCACATAAAACAGAAATTTTATTACTTTATTTTGCAAATATTGCCAAAAGAAGAAAATTCGTTAACAAATTCGATTGCTCTCGTTCATTTTTTTCTTTCCGGAAGTAATTTCGAACAAACTATCAAGACATTGGAAAATATATATTTTTAACAATGGAACAAAAAAAAAAAACAAATTCGAAGAAAAAATCCTTTTTTTATTTTATTTCAATCTCTTTTATCACCAAGAACTGGTATATATAAAAAATTGTTGTTCTATCTCTGTCGTATTTGATGACTATTTGTTGATCAAGAAATCAGTAATGTAGCATCTTTAATGGTAAACTTTATTGCTTTGTCGTTAATAATTACTTGTCAGTGCGTTTTAAACATTAAACGATATGCCCTTGTTTTTGATATTACACTTGCATTATAAAATCATTGTAAAGGAGAGATCAACAATAAGAATTTTAAACAAGCACAAAACGGCTGGGCTGAAAGAACTCAAAAATTAATAAAGTGCCTCGAATGCCTTCACAATATTTCAGTGAAATATTCTTAGAAATCAATAAAAAAGTACATCAAGTACCTTCAAAATTTATCATTCAAACTGACAGGAAAGTTGTCATCTTGAATATGGTAATTATAATTTCAATTTTGGCAAAAAACCATTGCTTCCACAAAATACCCCTAAAATATGTCCAAAATTAGTTCAAGTGTTCTATTGGGTACAGATTCAAAGATATAATTAGCAATAAAAAAGCTTTTTGTAAAGGAGAATAAGGGAAAAATTTCAAAAACTATCTACCAATAATAAACTGAGCATCTTGATGTTCTTATAAAGCTCGGAGACAGAGATGGAACAGCAATTAACTCAAAAGACAATGCGGTACATATTCCAGCCGCGGCTTTCTTATACTATGCTGCAACAAAATAGATCAGATCAAAATTGGGCATCAAAAGTTAGAACACGAAAACTGACTTTTCTTAAGCAATCTCAAGCAAAACGGAATTTTTACCTCCCAAAATTTTTAAACACAACGGTGGAGCACACACCTTCCCGGGTGATATTTGAATTGGGCAGGTCTAAAACGCCTAATACCTACTACTTAATACTTACTACCTAATACTTAATATTTACTGTATATACCTCAAAATTGCTCGAAAATACCTTTAAAATAATCAGCATGCCAAATTCGACCTAATCTGAAAATTTGGTGTTAAAAAAATTTCAACTTTTTGTCTTATAACGTTTTGAAGACATGAAAGTATTTTCTCTCTTTTTTGCTCTTCACTTTATTTTCCCGCGCTTTTTCTATAAAGTTTACAGACTACACACATTTTGTCGAGACACACTTTTTCGTAGGAGAAAAATATTTCGTTAGCTCATACTAGCTTTATTTATAAGAATCAGTCGATCTGAAATTTTAAAATAAGTAAGTATGCCCCTGTTTCAGTGGAGCAGACGTAACTGAAGTAGATGTCACGCAGAGAATATTTAGACATGACCTGATTTTATTACAAACCTGATTTACAAATGGCCCTTTCGAGCAAGAATAATGACAAGGTCATTTAATATTGCCTTTTTAAACTTCATTATAGTAAGAATTATTAATGTGCTGAATAAGATGCTTTAAATATCACTAGATAGAAATTTCTAGTAGAAAATGCTAAAAGAGATAATTTTTGGAGGTGCTCATTGAACTTTTGCCTATTATTGACAAAGTGACATTATTTGACAAAAATACTATTATAGTTATTGAATATAATGCCCTACGAGCCAATCTCAAGAAGTACTATGACACTGCTCCATATGATGCAGATAATACAAAAGGATACAATTAATGACCTATATTTGATTTCGAAGAGCGTTTAAATAACGTTTTAGCCGATTGGATCTTTATAAAGGAGACAGGGGTGTATAAGAATAATTGATTTGAATATTTACATATGTTTTCTTATAATTAGATCAAAGTCATAAGAGAGCAGGAAAAAGAAAAAAACTAAGATAATTACCTTTTGCTTTGTACTTATATGGGGCGAAGAAAATATTTACTTTAATGCAAATATTTAAATATTCTTTTAGATAACACATTGGGTAAATATAAAGCAAAGACTTATGTGTTGACATTCAAATTTCACAAAACTTAGAGATTTCGAACATGCGAAGGAGAGTCAGGGCCTGGAAGTTCTGGTCTGTAAAGTATCCAAACGGATTAGGTAGTCAGTATTAAGTATTAAGTAGTAAGTATTAAGTAGTAGGTATTAGGCGTTTTAGACCTGCCCTATTTGAATTACGGGAAAGGTGTATTTTTTGTGAAATTGACAAAATATAAATCATAAAAAAACTATGAAATAAAAATTACTTCTCGAGAGTCCAGTTTAATGCAGATAGGAAAACCAATTTTGTTTCTAAATATTTTTTTCATGATCAAAATAGTCAAAAATAAGAACGGAAGATTGAAAAGAAAATAATACAACCGGTACAACTATACCAGACTATACTCCTTTCTGTAAAAACAATTTTACAAGAAGTTCAAACTGGCCAAAAAATAAGAATAATTCAAGAACAAGCCCAAGGCGGGGCTGTATAGGTCCAAATCACAAATCTGTAAAAGCTCGAGGGGGCTAGATTTGAAACCTTGGAAGGATTTTCAACAAAGGTCAATGGTGACTACGATATAATTTCTCCCTTTTGAGAGATGAGAGATAACTTTTCACGGTTCTTACAAAAACAGGGTGTATAAGGCTCAGTCTTTTGGAAAAAATACAGTTTTCGCCTTTTTTCCGTCATTTTAAATTTTTTTAACTAAATATGTACAGTCTAGTCGGATTTCAGAAATGGAAGTTTTTTTTGCTTTCAAAAAGGTTGCCGATAATTTTCAAAAAACCGTACCTCTTGAGATTTTCTGATACATAGGGTGATGGAAGAAAGATGAAATTTTACGATAGCATTTGTAAAAAAAATATCTATCGGGCAAAATTTTCATATTTTTCAATTGAAATCACCCATAATTGGCGACAATATTGGGACAATCTCAAATCAATGTCGCCTAAGAAAAAGTTAATTTTTTTGAGGAAAAAGTGGAAAATTTACTTAATTGGCCATATAATCTTCATTTTTTATCTAAAAAGGTTGAAATTTTGAGGGTTGGTCATAATTGATGGCTTATACCCAAAAATGAAAAAAAAACTTGAAAAAGGTTTGTTATGTGAGGTTAATATGACAATTTATAGACTTTTGTTAACCTCAAAATATAGAGACGCTTATTGAATTATTGGGGAAAAAATTATTAGGGAGTCATCAAAAAGGCTTCAAATATCAAGCTTGTTTAAAAAAGGTTAGAGATTTCCCACAAGGAAGGTGCAATTCATGAGGTTAAAAAAATGGTAACAAGTAACCTCACATTCTTAACCATATCTTCTGCTAGCATGTGTATTAAGTTATGGGACAAAAGTAAAATGATACTAGAAGCTTAGATCAATAGGGGATTTATGAAATTGACAATCTTTGCTCTAACGTAGGGTTAAAAATTGAGGTTAAAATTAGAACTCTATGTTAAGAAATGTGAGAAATTTGCTTCTCTAATTGACCTAAATAGTTGTATTCTATTAAAGCTACAGGAACAAAATTATTTTTTAAAAGTTTTCATAAAGTAACTAAGCTAAAAAAATATGAAATAGACCAAAAAAGTTCTTAAAATGAGGTTAAACAACCTGAAAAAGTAGGATGTTTTAGCTTATACCTTCAAACTTAAACAGCTGAACGAAAAACGTTTAAGGTATACTATGATAAAAAGTTAACCTCAAAGATTTTTAATTCAGACTTAATTAACACTTAAGCTTTACTTTTAAGCTCAGTATTGATATCAAAAACAGATTTATAAGTCATTAAAGTATACAACAAAGAATTAAAAAACCCTATAAGCCCAATTCACAAATAACCTCACTTTTGGTACCCAAACTAAGATATTAACCTCATTTTTTCTACTTTACCTTGTTCCTCAACCATTGAATAATGGATCCCACTATTTTTATCACACAATTTTCTCTTTTTATGAGGTTATCTGAAAGCTTAAAATCAACCCCTTTCTCAGGTACTTGTGTCTCTCAAGTTAATATACGAGTTAACCTCACTTTTTATACCAAAATATAATTTTTCATGTTTAGTTGTTTTTGATAATAGGGTACTGTTTGTCTGATATCCAAAATTAGACTGAAATATCATTGTTAACCTCACAATTATGGTGTTTTTGTGAAATAACCTCAAATTTTACACCCTACTTGAAATGTTAACCTCATTTTTTCTAGCCTACCTTGTTGCCCAATCATTAAATAGTAAAACCCAATCATTTATTTTTACTTTAACCTCACATTTCATACCAATTTTGGTCTATCTTTAAGGACCATTAGGTTAACCTCAGTGCAAGTTAACCTCATATTCTTAACCCTACTTTGACCAAGAATATCTCTTTAAATTCAACACTTAACCTCTATAATGTATATATCATTGTGAACCTGAATAAATTTTGAGTTAGCATGTAAAGTAGCAAATAAAAATAAGTTAACCTCATTTATTTATCCTTTGTTAAAGTCAAAAAAGTTCTTTTGAAAAAGTTAGGCGATTTTTGGGGGTTTTGACTTGAGATGGTCCATTGACGTCAAAACTTAAATTTTTGGATTCAAAAAAACTTCCATTTTCGGAAGCCGACTAGACTGACGTATACAAACACTAAAAAATATCGTTTTTAAAAACACTATTACTATTTTAAACGCACTATTACAATATTGTTGTTAAGTAGTGGAATAATCGCAAAGCGTGTTCCAAGCTATCATAATCACCATGGACAAGATGTGAAAAAATTATTTCAGGGGCAGGAGTATTTGCCACAAAAATCCTATGACGAGACTGATAAAGGTCTGCTGTAGCACAAAACGGGTCGATGCCAAACTGTGGATCACGAGTAAGCTGACCTCCCCTTTCTTCGGGTACATTCGAACAAGCTCAGGGGTCGAGGGAACCAAAAATTCTACAACTTGTGCCATGTGCATAGATTGCTGCATGTTCTCTGCGGGAATGCAACCATTAAAACCTGGTACTCGATGATGGTTCCATGAATTGAGCAAATGTTCCACTGCGTCTTTTGAAATATACAACGCAAGCCAGGATAAACAAAACTTGAATACGGGATCACTTTCATCAAGAGTGTCCGTGATGTCATTAGCTATGATAGTGTTCAATGCACGTTTAAGAGGGTAGTTCACGCGCGTATTCATCTCGGGCCAAAAGCGTTCAATAACGTTGTTTTTCGTCGAAGTTGTCATGCGAAAAGGTTCAGAAGTACCAACAAGCCTATGGTGTGACATAATAGTTTGAGCGAAACTGACAAGACAGAATTCTTGAACATGGTCTATACGCACTTGTTCCCATACACCATAAGTTAACATAGCTGGTCGAAAAATAAATTCGTAAATTATTGGGTTTTTTAACGGCATTGAAGCGTACTGAGCGTAGCCTGTTATAAAACGAGAACATCATCATCACCATCAATCATTGCAATCGTGCATCCGTATCTTTGACCAATTTTCTCGTTTTGGTCGAAATGACATTTGAAGCCAAAGTAAGGCGCAAAGTACCGATACAGTTACTGAAGTTTAAGGTATATTGTATTTGTCATCTAAAAAATCAGAAATTTTTACATTTCAGGTTATTTCAAGTTTTGCTTCTCTCAAACAGTCTCAAATTCTTTGTGTTTTTTTCAAACCACATCTCGGCTACACTTTTTTTTATAAGAACAATTTTACAAGAAATGGCCAAAAATTAAGAACAATTCAAGAATATAAGCCCAAGGCTGAGTTGTCTGTTTTTTGTCGAAAATGGGACCAAATTAGGTAAAATACGGAAAAAATAGGAAAATTAACCTAAAATACCTAAAAAAAATAAGAACAGTTAGAGGCTGAAAGTGCTAAAAATTAAGAACAGTTTGAGCCTCATGTAGGGCTAGCCCTATGTAGTAACTGGAGAAATACAAAAATATCATCAGTATACTCCGGTAAAAAAATAATGAAACCCCTCAACCACCAACACACCAAAAGATCTTTAAAACTATTTTAATATTTTTTGATTTTTTTTCTCTCATATTGAAATCGTGAAATGACCTCAAACGAAAAATATGTAAATAATAGAAATATGTGCCTCATGCAAATAGTAGACTTATTGTTACTTTCGGAAAGTTATAAATAGACTTAACCATCTCTTTGACTCTATGGAGGAGAGTGTCTATGAGTTTCATATTTCCTTTTCAAATCACGAAGATTGACATGTTCATGGACATACAAAAGATATTGTAAAATAATAATAAAACCATATTTGGCAAAACCGAGTTTTCCAACTTTGATCTTTCGAAACGTAGTGTAAGATAGCAAAACGCAGTGCAATGTAGCAAAACGTAGTGTAATGTACCAAAACGCAGTGCAATTAAGTATAAAGCATAATGTCTAGAACACAAAAACTTAATTGGCCGCAAAGGTACACTCCTGGATACCCTGCCTCGAAGTATAAAGAGGCAAAAAAAGGGTTTTCGAAAATAGAGTTGAAGTTCTTTTATTATTGCAGAGGTAGACAAGATTAAAAGGTTTTACAACTCACACAAAACTACTGTTTACACAATTTCTCACTTGATTTTATGTTAAAAACAGAAAAGACGTATTTAAAAATTATTCTTTTGTGAAAAGTATTGATATAAAAAAAGTCACTTTCTATAACAAAAGAATAGAAACAAATCAAAAAGAGCTCTGGTTGGTCAGTTATCAAAGAAATATTCCGATTGGCTAAATTTTCTCAAAAAGAATTTTTAAACAGATGACTCTGATTGGCTTAGACAGGGCAAAACTTGATTAGATTTTATTGAAGACATTGTTACCATTGTTATGAAACGAGACAGAGGGACCTTTGTAATAGATGAAAAGCCACAACTATAAACAAAAGAAACCGGCTTGGATTGTCTAGAGTTATAACCCCTCCCCTTATCGAAATGTACCCTCGAATAAACATTAACATAGTAAAAAATGAATTCAAAACATCCCTTCTAAAAGTCATTCGAGAAAATAAAGACCCCTTAGAAAAGGGCTAAACTTCGTTTCAAGCGGTCCACCCCACCTTAGAAAATCTTTTTCTCTGATAACAATTTTTGTCGTTCTTTTTATCAAATGGATCAGAGGCTCGTCATTTTTTCTGACGAATTATTTACCGTTGACCCATATTTTGCAGAAATATCGTGACTTGACAGAAAAATACCGTGACAATGGAAGCGGTACAAAAAAGAAGTCTAAAATGTTCGAAATGGATTACTTGGTTATTGCATTGCCGACAGACAGAAAAATCGTGACATGAACGAAAAAATATCGAGACAATAGACTTTTTGGAAGACACGACATCTAAGCAGCGTGTTTTTAAAAACGTTTTGCAGTCAAAAAGTTTTTGGACGGAGACTAATTTTCTAATTTGAAGTTTTTTACAAATTTGAGCTGAAAGTTCCCTTAAAAACACTCCCATAAACACAAAATATGAGAAGCAAACAAAAGTCAAAATACTATCTTACTCAAACAGGTTTATTTAGGATTCTTCAATAGCTTGACAGTTTGACAGAAGCAGCCAACGAGCCCATTTCCCCGAAATATCTGTTTCCCTTTTCCAGGAGAGAGCTTTTTTTGAAAAATGGGGAAACAGATCCGATTTTCTAGAAGAGACCTTTTCCTTAAAACTATCTGTTTCCCCGCTCCAGCTGATGACGTCATCAGAGAGAAACAGATCAATATTTCTAGGAGATGACATAATAAATTGGGAAACAGATATCTGTTTCCAAAAAAGATGATATTGCATTGGAAACAGATTGAACTTTATGGGGGAAACAGATATCAATAACAAAAAGAAAGGGAAACAGATGAAAATTTCCAGGAGAGGGGAACAGATATCCTATTTGGGAAAACAGATCAAAATTTTAATTCTGAAAATTGTGGAAACAGATCAAATTTTCTAGGAAAGATACTTTGAGATTAAAAATTAGGTTTTGCGGAGAAACAGATCTTCATTTCTAGGAATAAGATTTTTGAAATATTCGGCCAACAGATCAAATTTTCCAGGAAGGCTATGTCTGGGAAACAGATATTTAAAAAAAAAGGTCCTCGTTGGATGCTTTCGGTTTGATACTCGTGACCTAAAAACTCTCCTTTCCATTATTCCGATGGCGTATTGGCGGCCGCCCACGCTTTGCTCTACTAAAGGAGCGGGCCAATATCCCATCGGAGAGGGATAGTAGTCATCCATTGATGTGCCGACAAGCTGTGATTGGTTATTTGTATTAGTTATGGACGAAAAATGCATGATATTCCGTTTTAGGCCTAAAAATGTTCGTTAAATGTTTCTTATTTTCAGCATTTGTGAGTATTTATTTGGTGCAATTTCTTAAGAGTTTTAGACCTCGAAGCCTTCTGTTCTTATGCGTGTTCATTTATGCCTTATGCGTTTTTGCATTATGGACGTTTTACCAGTTGTATTGCGTTATGTACTATACATTATATGCATTATGGGTTATGTATTATACATGCATAATGTGTTTTTGATATTGTCCGATGAGGTTAGTAGAAACCCCCACCCCAAAAACAAAGTTTCGGTGCCGGCATTTCCCGACTCATTCAAGAATCCGACTCTCGACTCAAGATTTCCGCGACTCGTGACTTAAGTTTTCTGACTCGTGACTCGTGAGTCATACTGGTCATACCTAGACTTGGCCGGAATGGAGTTTTGAAAACCCGAGAGTAAAGTAGACCCGAGGGTGGTACTAAGGTTGGCGGATAAGGGGTATGTGCGGACAGGACCTTCGAAAATCGACCCTTAGAGAGCATTGACTTAATAATAAACACTGGGTAGCTTTTTAGAGAGAGACCAAATTTTACAAGATTTTTGAAAATCGTAAATTTTCCGACCCTAGAGAGACTTACCGTGAAAATCACAGCTCAAAATCATATTTAGCCTTACGGGCTAGCCGTTACGGCTTTTTTTTACGCAGTTTTTGGTGAGGTACTCGCTGAATCATATTCTGACCTGTGATGACAAATCGCAATTCTATTCATTGCGCATCAACACAAACAATAAGTATGTTCTGAAAAATGTCATTTTATAGAAATATGTCATCAACGCTTTTAAAAAAGAGTCAGCGAGAATCATAACATAAAGAGCTTTCTATTATTAAATTTCGATTCCATTGAAGTAACATTACCATTATTGATAGTTTAGTAAGTACTATTATACACTTGGGAATCATGTAGAAGATTTCTTTTGAACGAAACTCATTTCAATTACACTTGGAGGTTTCTGGGGGAATTCATCATGTGTACTGATACAATCTGCTAAACATTAATAAGGTAATATTTGCTCTTCATCTTTGATTCTTTCTATAGTGATTAGATTGACACATGTGCCATAAAATTTCTACACTCGGTGGTCAGAGGTCAGATATTTTCTTTGAAAACACGGCATCTGATACTCAGGGTAAGAGAGACTAATTTGAACATTTCTGTTTTTTGTAACAAATACTTAAAAAACCTTCATAGAAGTTTGTTTACTTTGCGGGTATTCGATTGTTCCAACCAAATTCCCGTACGCGGCTTTTTTCTTCTTTTCCACTTTAAGGCAAAATTGCTCCTATGTTTCGCGTTAAAAGAATAGTGGTTCGGAAATCGAGACTACTTTATGATACTTTAATCGGATTTGATTTTTGCGAGATTAAATTTCGCGATCTCGTGAATTTTTCATTTTGCCATTATCGCGAAATTAAAACTCGCGAAGTTAAAACTCGCGAAAACGCGTGAGATTGCTGAGTCGCGAAATTAAATCCATCACGAAATTTTTAAAAACTAATTTTCGGCAGAGAATCCATACAAAACTCTCTATTTGTGGTAAAAATGGCCATTTTCAGCTGCTCTGCGGCTCCTTTTTGCGAAGTTAAATCCACGTAAAATTTTTCAAAACTCTGATTCACGAAATTAAATCCCAAAAATTTTGCGCGATATTTAATCCGATTAAAGTAAATGATTTTCCGGCAACACACTTACCCGACGTTTGCGACGAAGGAGACGTCTAGTATCTTCTATTTTCGGATGTAAACTTGGAAATTCGTAATTAAATCTTGATAAATCTTTGCACTACGAATTGATGTAAAATTCTATAGCGTTTCTAATAGCATTTCAATTGACCGTCCTAACTTAGTAGTCGAACCATTCAATTCATAACTACGTAACTATGATTGACGAAAATGGATCCGACTTGCGACTCATTATTTGGAGAATCTTGCCAAAATTTTCTAATTTGGTATTTTCTCAACCCTACCGGGACCCGTGGCGGTGAATGAAAAGAAACCTGTCCAGCGGAACATCCGCGTATAACTTTTTACCCAAATCTCCCAGGAATAAGACACTTTCCCGTTAACAACACGAACTTATGTCATCAAAAGATCCGCATGGGCTGGAAAAAAACGAAAAATTAATAACGGGCATTTATTAGGAACCTCAGACTGAATAAGTTGATTCAGGTATCCTCTCTTAGAATCACTCACTGTTTCCAGTACCTAAATCAAATAAATATGCGTTAAAACATGTGCGTTTACAACCGGCACGTGGGCACGTCAAATTTTGGAGGGCACGCGGGCACGTGGGCACGTCGAGGCACTTGGGCACGTCAAGGCACGTGGGCACGTCGAAAAAGTAGGGCACGTGGGCACGCAGGGCACGTCATTTATCAGACTCCCGGTGTAAACAGTGGAAACATAAAAATAAGGATGAGTGTCCACGGGAAATCAAAGTTACGAAAATTGCACATGTCCGCAAGGGTCACAGAAGACAGAAGTGTGTCCGTTGTCCAGGGGGTCAAAAGCAGACACGAGAAAAAAAAAACGTACACCCACAAAAAAATTTTCAGCCATAATCCAAGGGGTAATATGGTAAATATAATGTATAGCCTATAGCTAAAACTATGTTGAGGACATACACAAGGAAGGGGTTCAGATTCCTTCCGGCAAAAATCATTGGCGTTATTTAAGAGAGGTAAGGCGCTATCCATGTTGAGGATATAGGACATCCAGGGGGTAATGTTATTTCTTTTCACAAGAGACGTCCTAGAGGATGGGGAAAAATTTAACCTGGAAATCCAAGGGGTTGGAGAAAAATATGGCTTGGACATCCCGGGGTTTAACAATTTTGAAAATGGATATCCTCAACGTGGGGGGTACGGATTTTAACTGGAAAAGCCCAATATGCTTTCATAAAACAAAAATGGTTGAAGCCCTGTTTAATTTTAATTTGATGGGAATTTTATTTCCAATTTTATCAAATTATTACAGTAGTATTAAATAATTAATTAATAAGACTATAGAAATATTGAGTTACGTTTCGCCACATTAAAATATTGTCAAAGGCAAAAGAAATTGAATCAAATCAAATTAAGTTCAATACATAATATACATAAACTTTATTCGGCAACTTTTCACCACATGACAGGATTCGTAAGAACAATATTTTGCTTTTTTATCGACACAACCCCTGACAACCTATTTGCCCCACTGAACATTTAGATTTTTTGTGACAAAAATTTTTAAACAAATGTCATTGCCAGGGCGATTTAACTCCATATGCGTCACTTCAACTACCTTATTACACGAATATTATTAGTCATTTTATTAAAATTATATTAAACCCCCTTAATTAAAACCAGGCGTGGTGTTCTTGAAAAAGCAAATAAAATGTGTGTTAATTTTATGCGTGTTAATTTCAAGGCTGTTGAATACTTGCCTAGTAATATTCGTGTAATAAGTTAGTCTAGGCAACAAGGCATTCAGACCATGTTCAGACATGTAGAAACGTAGGAAGGGACAGGTTATAGGGACAAGTTTATACAAATTTATATTCCGTTGCCAATATTGTATTATTACACAATATCAATATTACTGTATTACACAAGACCAATATTACTGTATTACAGTGATGGGTTATAATCGACAACTCCAGTCTTCACTTCAACGTAACATTACATCACGAATTAGGTGTTGGGTCTATGATTTATTCAACCAATCAGCTGTTGGGACTATGATTTACCCAAAGGTCCCGAATAAACGTCTCTATTAATTAAGCTATCACAAGCTGAATTGCTCTAAAAAGCCTGGTTTAGGTCTCTAATTACCTTTTTATGGAGTTTTTAAAGGTAAATTATATTTTCAAAAAGTGTTGGACTACCCCCCCACCCCCATTCACTTTAGTAAGTTAGGACAGCGCTAAGTTCGAATTTCCCACTGTAAATTTTTAAGGTAGAAATCTGTCTCACAGCTCGTACCCGTCCTTTATCTATTATAAAAATACAGGACGGGTCTCCTGGCTATCCAAGTGAAGAAAGAGAAAACTCAATTTTGGTATTTTAACCCTTTCCGGACGCATGATTTCACGGCTATATGACGCAAACAAAAATTTGATTTTTGACTGGCTTCACTAAAATTGCAATAGAAAGTGATTGATAAAAGATATCACGATAAGTAATACCTCGTTTTTTTCACATGTAATAGGGGTTTTGAAATACCCCAAAAAAATTTTTAAATATGGCTGACACCTGGTCACGTGACCGAAAAATCGGCAGATTTTTTTTCGGAAAGGCAAAATTTTTGACTTTGAATAAAGAAATAGAGTAAAAGGCCTTTGCTTTACGCCTTGAACTTTGAATATGATTTAGAGAATTGAATTACTGACCGGGTAAAAAAAATTTCATGTCAAAAGCTTTCCAAGAATCTGAGTAAAGTGATTTTTTGTCCAAATTTTTGAGCAATTTTTCCCTTACAGATTTAGCCTGAGTAAATTTACAACAAACATTGAAAATTTATAATTCTAGTTGTAAACAAGATATCAAAAAGCGGTTGTTTGCAGGTTACCGGGAATTTATCTCAAAATCATTATTCAAAACCATGTTATTGTATTTTGGCGCGAAAACTGTTAAAATCTTTTCCAAAGCTATGGGCCACCCGGTGGCCCGTGCGTCATATAGGAACACGATTCATGGGCCACCCAGTGGCCCGTGCGTCCGGAAAGGGTATTTTAAACATTGCAAAAAAAATTGAAATTTACAAACTACCAGTCACAGTAGGTTTTGAGACAAAACACCACCAAATGCTGACTTTAGCCATTGCCCAGTATACTTTAATCGGATTAATCTTTGCAAGATTTAATTTTGCAAGCCAAAAAATTCGCGATTTATTTTCGCAAATAAGCTTTTCGAAAAATTTTGAAAATGGCCCTGTAAAGCTGAAAATTCGCTGATTTTTAAATCAATTTCGTGAGTCAGCGATCTCACGTAATCTCGTGAGTTTTATAGCCTTTAGGCTGGATTGGATCCTAACCTAAGAATTTACCACAAGAATATTTTAGGATGATTTTCCCCAAAAAGTTATCAATATCCATTATGAAATAAAAGACACCATTCTTATAATTCTCCAAATTAAATCCACGCAAAAATTATTAATCCACTTAAGGTACTTTGCCATATGGAAAATGCACGGAACTAGTTTTCGTGGTATTCCTGCGATGTTCAGTTCTCTTTACTAGGAAAAAGTGGAAAAATAAAGAATGTCTCTTTTTACCTTCAGGATGTGATCGAAGTGTTGGTGATTGAGGATGACGAGCAGGACAAATGTGATGGTGATGTTGATGATAATGAATCGTATTCGAAAAACGAGTCACCTCCTCTACCCAATGATGTGAGTGTTCATCATTTTCTTTCCACTTAAAACATGATTACAAACATTTTCCGTTTTCAAAAATGGAATTCAACGAAAATAAATGTTATCATCGGATAGATCCTTATTGGAACTAATTTTTGCGGAAACTTATATTCGCGGTCGAAAAAAAAATCGGAAAATTGTATTTCGCGGTTTTGCCCTGTTTTGGACAATTTTTTTCATTTTCCTAGGGATTTTTCAAATTTTTTTGATAAAATTGGAAAAAATTGTATTTCGCGGGTTCAAATTTTTGCGGTTTAAAAAAATCATAATTTTTTTGCAGTGTTTAAGATTTTTATATCAAAGTTGGTGACGGACATTTTGGATTTTTGTAATATCAATTCACTAGCCATGAACTAAATGTGTTCCTACAGACGTCCATTTTTCCATCTTTCTAGTTCTAAAAGGGTATTTATATGTGTGAAGACATGACCCCATGTCTCTAGGTTCTCCTAGGTTATGGAAAAAATGCACAATATACAAGAACTGTAAGGATTTGGAAAAATCTAGTCTTATCTTGGGATCTTTGAAATTAATTCTCGATAGATTGCAATATCTGCTCAGACACATGTAAACATCGTATTTTATGGCTTGTAGGGGAAGTAAAGGTCAAAAGCGTCAATATTTAAAAATAAAGACACTATTGAAAGGTTAAAAGATGATGACTTAATTTAATTTTCTCTCTATTTTTAAAGCTCAACAATCTGGTTCAAAGTAAACGTAAATTAAATTTCACACCGAAACGATTAATTGACAATATAACGGCAACCGAAAATCCCACGAAAGATAACGTCGTCAAACAAGACATCAACAAAGTCAACAATGATGTTCAACCAACCATAATCACGTGTTGCGATAATCAAGATGGTACCCAAGCAGCGACAAAGAATCAAACAACTTTTGAAAGCTCGGATATCTCGGACTTTAACGAAAGCCTTGGCAGTTTCCAATTTAATACTGCCAAAAATGCTGACGTCAACAAAAATTCTTCAAGTGAAGCCTCAACGTGTTTCTTACAACGTACTTGCGAAACGGACTCTGGTTTTATTGTAGCCTGCGATGATAGTAAATCTTACGTTACTGATTGTCTTCAGGCTAGTTCAGTTGGAAATAACTCAAATGTATCCTCTAAATGAAGTTGACGTTGCTGAAATGCTTCGTGTGTGTAAAGTTGAATTGATTTTGAATTAACTTGAATTTAGATTTTATTGTTTATTGTTGGTGGTTGGGTTGTTTTAGCTTTGTTGTTACGGTTGTATTATTTTAAATGTTTTACATGTCTAAACAGGTGTTGTGTACTAATGTTTAAAAATGCGCAGCAAAATGAGAGTTTTGATCACTATGACAATCTCCCCAGGGGGGGCGCTTGATTCAAAAAACGACCATACGTGCGGCTCAAAATTGATTATTTTGAGTAAATTATGGAGAAAAATCTACCCCGACGGTGTATTTTCTTGAAAGTTTTTTACCATTTTCAGGCACAATATGGTCAGATTTTCCAAATCTTACTCCCTTAGAGTGCAATCTTTCTCAATAAGTACGTACGGCAGGGGATTTACCTTGAGTGCCCCTCCTTTTCCCCCGCTGACAATCGTTTAAAGCCAAGTCAAGTGATGTTGGTGACATAATTACCAAAAAAAGCCCTTTATAAAGGGTAATCTTTTAAGTTTTCCAAGCTCTTTTGGGCCAGAGGCAAGTTTTATTTACTTTTAGCAGCTTTCAGACTTTTGAATGGTTGGAAAAAAATGAGCTCAGTGGAGCTCGCCTGCTCGACTCTTTGCTGTCCACGAGGACTTAGTTCAACGTGTTTAAATTGAAGGAAATATTTATTTTTTTATGAAATCATATTTATAAAACATTTTCACATAATTTATCAAATCTAAGTTATCAAAACTAAAGAAAAAAGAAAAGAATTTTAATTTGAAAAAAAAAACAAATCGGTGGCAATTTATATAGGTTTGCTTTTCCTCGGAATTAGAGATAATATTTAAAATGCTAGAGTTGCTACATGTACTGGGTGAATTGCCAGCTTAAAGCTCCCTCGAAAAATGATAGAAAGATTAGAATTTCACAAAACGCTTCCACTTTTCGTTTCGATAAACATCCCCTTCTCACAGACCCGGTGGGATATTTTTAGGCAGTGGGGATGAAAACAACGGACCAAATCTCGATGGGGATAGATATTCCCGTGTTTCTTTATGGCGGGATATTTGAATTTGCACAATATTTTACAGTGTGGATTTTTCTTATCTGATTATTGTCAGCGGGGACAAAAATTGGAGTATAATTTTCCACTGGGGACAATATTTTGGCCAATTTTTTACAGTGGGTCTGTGAGAACGTGGTGTACCTAAAGCGATGATTCACTTAACCGAAAATCTATGAATTGATCAACAAGGAAATCATCCAAAAATCAGTTCAGCCAATGAACTGGCGTTTGATAAAAATAAGGAACTGCATTTAGCTTGTTCGTGTTATCCCCGTGGTCAACAAAACGGTTTCGGCTATTTTTGGTCATTTTTGGCCGTTTAAAGCCCTACTTCACAATAACCTTGTACTAAAGTTCCTTCGGCTATACCTTTACTGATCGTATCTAGCGCCCTTCTAACGCCCAACTACGCCTTCCACGCTCCACTGGGCAGCAACTTAGCAATTGCTGTCCAGCCCTCCTAAACTTTAGTGTTGTTTCGGCGGCGATCGGCGGCGGACCTGCTCAGGACATAGGTTTGTAAGTATCCTTTTCTTATTTATAGCACGATTGTAGAGCGTTGTCATTATTAAATATTAGTTTATTGTAACTGCATAGTCTCCCGTTCCTGTCTGCAAATAGGATTAGGTTCTACTCCCCTAGGTTCCTTTAGCCCGTCCCTTTCGTAGTCTAGACTGTCCTGTCCAACTCACACATATCACTATCCGTCAAAAGTTCTGTTTACGAAGGGCTTATCTTACCAATCCTCTTATACGGATCTGAATCGTGGTGTCTAACTGAAAAATTGTTTAACCTTCTACGCGTATTCCACCGACGATGTGTTCGATCGATGTGTGGTGTTACAATGAAACATGTTTTCGAGCTTCGTTTAACTATTGATGAGTTATTGAATAAGTTAAATCTTTTATCGATTGATAGTTATGTTTACAAACGGCAGCTCCGATGGCTTGGCCACGTTACACGTATGAAATTTGATCGTTTACCTCGTAAAATGTTATCGTCTTGGGTCTGTTCCAAAAGGCCAAAAGGAGCCCCTGAGTTCACTTATGGTCGGGGTATTTTCAAATGTTTGAAAAAGTGTGAAATTGAGAAAAGTAATTGGTTTTATTATGCCTTGGATCGAATGAAATGGAATGGATTGATTGCTAATGTATAGAGTTTATTTCTCTAGTTTTTTACTTGAATTTCTTTTTCATGTCTAGCGCTATGATTTTCCTAGGACATAATTTTTATTATTTCTTAGGCCAATTCCCCTTGCAGGGATGGTACATCTCTCTCTCTCTCATTAGGTTGTACTAAAGTTCCTTCGGCTATACCTTTACTGATCGTATCTAGCGCCCTTCTAACGCCCAACTACGCCTTCCACGCTCCACTGGGCAGCAACTTAGCAATTGCTGTCCAGCCCTCCTAAACTTTAGTGTTGTTTCGGCAGCGATCGGCGGCGGACCTGCTCAGGACATAGGTTTGTAAGTATCCTTTTCTTATTTATAGCACGATTGTAGAGCGTTGTCATTATTAAATATTAGTTTATTGTAACTGCATAGTCTCCCGTTCCTGTCTGCAAATAGGATTAGGTTCTACTCCCCTAGGTTCCTCTAGCCCGTCCCTTTCGTAGTCTAGACTCACTCACCCACTGCGTCTTATTCGTCTGCTAGGCCAGCACTCGGATAAGGCTCCAGTACATTGGCGCCCAACGTGGGGCAAATCATAGCGCTAGACATGAAAAAGAAATTCAAGTAAAAAACTAGAGAAATAAACTCTATACATTAGCAATCAATCCATTCCATTTCATTCGATCCAAGGCATAATAAAACCAATTACTTTTCTCAATTTCACACTTTTTCAAACATTTGAAAATACCCCGACCATAAGTGAACTCAGGGGCTCCTTTTGGCCTTTTGGAACAGACCCAAGACGATAACATTTTACGAGGTAAACGATCATATTTCATACGTGTAACGTGGCCAAGCCATCGGAGCTGCCGTTTGTAAACATAACTATCAATCGATAAAAGATTTAACTTATTCAATAACTCATCAATAGTTAAACGAAACTCGAAAACATGTTTCATTGTAACACCACACATCGATCGAACACATCGTCGGTGGAATACGCGTAGAAGGTTAAACAATTTTTCAGTTAGACACCACGATTCAGATCCGTATAAGAGGATTGGTAAGATAAGCCCTTCGTAAACAGAACTTTTGACGGATAGTGATATGTGTGAGTTGGACAGGACACTCTTACGTAAAGCTCCGAATGCGTTACTAGCCTACTATTCTATTATTTACATCCGCTTCATCAGTACAGTTCCTCGAGAGTATTGTGCCAAGGTAGCAAAACTGATCGACGATCGGTAAGAAACAGTTGTCATCTAGGCGGATGGGCTCAATAAGATTTGTGTTATCAAAAGATTCAGGGGTTGTGTAGAGCGTCCTTGGTGCTCCAACAAAAAGAATTTCAGTTTTCGAAGGCTTGTTTGGGTTTCGTACATCGCTGATGTGCACTTCACAATAACCTAATACCTTTTATTTAAGAAAGATCCAAAAAGTCTGAACACAGATTCGAAATCAACGAGGTTATTACCATTTATTTCTGCCAGTAAAAAAATTCTTCATTTTTTTCATCTTTGATTTACGATTAAAAAGAACTGCCAGTTTCTTTTTGAAACTCTACAGCCGATTTTTTCCGTCTACCGCCATAACGACGGCTGTAAACTCCGCGCTTATAATATTCTTCCGCCTTTACTAAAACTATGACGGACGATAACATCATCGTCTACAACATATACAGTAATAACCTTACGCGATTCACTTATTACCAAAGAAATCTGTGAAAAGATTAAAAAAGTTAATCTATTTTCTTTCATACAACTGTATGAGATGTGAGAAATTCTGTAAATGAAATCTATATTGCAACATGGGTGGCGAACGAGAACAATTTGATTTGATATTAATGACTGTACTGGCCATAAACTGAAAAGATGTTTTGGGTCATTTTATATTCGTTCGTTGGTAAGTTCTAGCTTAAATATTTTAAATTGATCCTGTGTAGGCCCCCAGTTTTTTGTGCTCAATTTACACGCTTATATATTGGCTAAAAAAATAAGAATGTTACCATTTTTAGAGCATTTTAAGTCCATTCGCGTCAAGTGTGCGCACTAATCTTTGTTTTGCTTCCCCTCCAACTGCTGATTGGTTGAAAGTGACGTATTGAATGATTTCACGTCACTTACAACCAATCAGCTGTTGGGTCCGTGATGTAATCTATGGTGCATATCATAAATATTAGGTATTCTCAACTTTTTGGGGGAAATTATTCCGAAATAATTTTAAGGATTTCTTAGATTAGGATGGAGATATTTTTAAGACAAGCTGAAGTATCTTGTAAAAACTCCAAGGCGTCTCATATTTTTAGACATTCTTAGCCCGGAGGTTGGATGGCACGATTAAGGGGCTCGGTACAGTATATGGCAGTTCTCAATTTGTTGAGCTTTTGTTTAGAATTTAGTTGTTCTAAAACTGAAAGGTGAAAATAGAATGCAGCAATGGGTCAAAGGGGGAGTGTTGCTGTTTTGTCAAATTGACGACCTTACCAAGTAAGGTCTAGTCTAATTCACCGCACTCAGCATTATCAAAAAGCAAAGTTCAGTCAGAAGTAGACGCAAATATATCCTTAACGTTTTGGTCAATTTCATGAATTCTTATAAAAAGCGTGTCGTATTGTAGAAGGGTTTTCATCTTCTCCTCGTAGAGTGCTTGATAAGTTAATAGAGCGTTACTATAACAAAGAGTTGATACAATATCTATATATATTGCGTCAACTCTTTATTATATTTATACCGGTGAAGATAATTTATAATTTTCAACCTTTTTCAGGTATTGGTTTCAAATTGGCATCTTTCTACATTTTGGCGTACATTTTGAAACTATTTTATGGTCTCTACGAACTGAGAGAATACCAATGACGTAATCACAACAGTGAAGTTATGTGAGTGACAACCAGTGCACAGAACCAGTGAGCTGGTTGCTCTCAACAGTTCTTTCAGAAATCTCTTTTTATTCGAAGCCAAAACATGGTGGAGTGGATATCTCAATATCCAATGATTGAGTGAATATCGCAATATCCAATGGACCAATGAGGCGAGACAAATTTGATTAGTTGTTTTACGGGCCCGACCGACCCTGAAATTCCAAAAATCGAAATAAAAATAATTGATTTTGGTAGTAAGTTTTTATTTTCATTGCTTTACAGACTGCCAAATTTTCAAAATTTTGGTAGTTTTTTCAAAGGTTTTGAGAATTTCATGTTCAATTTTTCATTTTATCCATGTATTCGACCTTTTTGTGTCTATTGTGTCTTTTTATTTTCTATTTTGCATTTTTGTCAAGATGTAGTAGTTTTGCTACCTTTTTAGGAAATTTTATAGGTGAAATTCTACTTTTATTCCTATTTTTTCACCGACCAACCGACTGACCCTCTTTTTTGGGTAGCTTGGCCCGTAAAACAAGAAATTAGATTGACCTCGTCTGAAGGACAATGTAATATCTGCTTTAAGATTTCATCATTTATTTATTCGGTCTTGGGAATAAAAGAGTCTTCGACAATAACAAAGGAAAAGTTTGGCCTTTATTGAAGATTTCATAGTATACCAAAATCGAGTAAGTTATTCAACATCTCTGCCATGTTAAGATATAATATAATGAAATTTGATAGAATACTATGTCAATATTAATATTGCAATATTTCAAATTCGTATACACTGTACATATTACTTCAAATAGAAAATAAATGTAAAACTGATAGATCTGAGTATTTAACGTCGTTGAAAATCGAAAAAAGTACTTCTTCTCAATTTCAGGACACCGTAGAACATTGTCAGTACCTGTCTACACGTTTACTACGCTTTCCCAATTTGTAACTTTCCCAAATTTGATCGAAACAAACTTTTGGTCAAAATAACGAACATGAGATCTGAATCAAAACAATCTTTGATAGCCCTTCTCCCAGGCTTCTTCTTTTCGTGTGACGTCAATTACAATCAAACAAAAGATGGTAGCAAAGAAGTGAATAGGCGGAATTATAACAACAAGCGGGTACCACCATAACGCCACTGCTGCCGCCGCAAAAGTTACCGGTTGGGCTACCAAAGATAATAGAAACCTCTTAGGCCAGTTTCTTCCAACAACTTTATGTTCAAGTTCGACTCCGATCCAATCAAAGATGTGAGGTGAAAACAAAGCACCCCAGATGCTAGCTACTGCGCCCAGAGCGTAAACAACGCAAAGAGTAATCTCGAAATCTTTTTCAAATACGAACATGCTTTTAATGAAATTGTTCGTTTAAAACTCGATTATCTCGATAATATTATATCGATCAATCTGGTAGTACTTCACACTTTTTCGAGAATATCTTTACACAAGGCTGTAGTTTGTAAAATTCTCTGTATTTTCGTTTTTGATTTTCTTTTTTCTTCACAATCCAAGCTACCAAAACATCTTTGCTTTCAAACTGAGAAAAATATTCTTCATCCAGTTAACGTTCTCTGAAAAAATGAATCGAGAAAAAATTATAATATTTTATAAAGTATTAGTGAATAAAAAGCATTGAATAACACAGTAGTGTGAATATTTAATTCTCTCTATTCGTTCTTAAGAGAGCGATTCTACGATTTTGGAGTGTCGAAAAATCTATTTGAATTATTCATTAAAACACTGTTTATCGTTTTCAATGAAGATTGAGGTTCTTCCAGAACAGTTTTTTCAT
Source organism: Clytia hemisphaerica (assembly GCF_902728285.1). Taxonomy (NCBI): domain Eukaryota; kingdom Metazoa; phylum Cnidaria; class Hydrozoa; order Leptothecata; family Clytiidae; genus Clytia; species Clytia hemisphaerica. The sequence continues at coordinate 3,422,247 of NW_027103528.1, forward strand.
TCCAGTAACCTAAACTCTTTTTGTATGCAATGGGTTAAACTGTCGTGCAAATTCTGTTTCTCAGAATTCAATACACCCCTACTCAGGCAAACTTGGACCCCTTCCCCCTGTAAAATTGGTGAAAATATCGTCCTCAGTGGAAAATTATACTCAAATTTTTGTCTCCCGTCGCAAATAATTAGTTAAGCAAATCCACACTGCAAAATATTGTGCTATTTTTCTATCCCTGTTGAATTTTCTAACTCGAAAGCAATGGAATTCGAATCCCTTGTTATAAAAAACATGAGAATATCAATCCCTATCCAGTTTTGGTCTGTTCTTTTTACCCCCACTGGCTGAAAAATCCTACTGGGTCTATGAGAAGGGGGTGTTTCAATATCTAGGGCCCAAGGTATAACGAAATGGTTACCTAACGAACGACTTCTCATTGGATACATTCAATCACGTGGTACATCTACCATAGTGTAGTGTGCATACAGCTGACGACTGATCGGCAAACCAATTTTCCTGACATAAAATAGAGAAATATGAGTGAAAGTGCATTGTGTTTGAAGCCCGAAAGTCTAAAGCGGAATCTTCAATCTTCTCACACAAGGAAAAAGTGAAGTCTTAAGATTTGCACTTCTTTTAGAATGGCGGATTGGGTCTAGCCCTTTTTTGTTTTCACGCACACATTTTTCAGTCTTTCAATTTCACTTTCAATTGAATATCTGGAGCGCTCTCATTATTAAAAAATTGAATTTCTGCAGCGCTCTCATCATCTAATCCATTTTCTGGGGCAATTTCTTTATTTAATTGAACCTCTGGAGCGATCGCATTATTTAGCTCATCATTTGAAGCTTCATCCCCATTTGAAACTACTTCAGGCCTTAAAGTAGCATCTATTCCTTGAATATTCAGCAGATCAAGAAACACGTGTGGACTTACTCTTCGAATCAAGTGGTTAAACCACTAGCTAAGCCGGATTTTCGTGAAGCAGGTCAAATAGATGATGGGGTTGCACAGCAAATAAAGGAGAACCAACAGACCATTCATTCTGAAGCTCACCTCTCTGAATTGCGTGCATTATTCCAAATTTACAGGGGAATTTTTTGGAAGGTCAAACCCCCCTGACTTTTGGTTTGCCGAAATTTCAGAGACCTCACCTTGACTTTTCCCCATAATTCACTGACTCACTCAATTTTTCAGGTTTTTGAGACATCTCTGAAAATATTTCTCGTATTTAATTTTCAGGGGAATTGGAGTCGAATAATAAGGAAGCGTATTGAAAAGTAGAACGTCGAATAAGAGAGCGTCAACTTCAGTAAAAGTGGAAAATAATATGTAAAAGTACTTGACTTACTTCCTTGCTTTACCGAAAGGGAGATCGGTAACAATATTCATCTTCTGTTCGTTTGTCGGTAGTTGGTCAAGTGCGTCCATCAAACTAAAAGCAGAAAGGATGCTTCCTCGAAATGATAAAGAGTAAATATAACAGAAATACAAAAATAAAATCTATAAGGCTACATACACTACACAATATATTGTCAGGCAATATATTGATGATAAATTGCCGAGGGCCGGCAATATATTGAAAAGGTGTCCGCAATATATTGTCAGCTCGATTTGCAATTTTTCAACAATATAGTGGGATTGTTTATAGAAAGATAATTTCTTTTTATAATAGAGTACCTGTTATTTACTTCGTACATTACGGTCCGAAAACGATATTGTCAAATATATTGTGTAATCTAAGTAACCGTTATGAGCTCCAAACAAACGAACGGATTATTCTTCATTTTAACTAGAAGAGAACGCTACACGTGTCTCAAAATGGTACCTCGGTCTGTAAAAACATTAGAGAAGTTTTAACATAACGCTTTTAACCAAATTCATGTTAGAATTGGAAAAAGTACAAGTTGATCCTGAGTGAGCCTCGTTTTTATTTCATGAGCATACTATAAGCATTTTTTCGAGGATCATAAAGTCCATTCGCTTTAAAGTATGCAGTCTCTTTTGCTACAATGCTGAAACCAGTCTTCCTCAAGTGAATTATATTTTTATTACTCTGGCGTGTTTTCCACAAGGTAGCGAAAAGAATGCGCACTCAATGCGAATGGACTTTCCACAGGCTTACCACGAAGGAGTAGGGTATAAATTAACGATAGCCACCGCCCGCTCGGCCGAAACGCCCTTCATTTGCATTAACTGTTTGACAAACATCTCGCGACAAGTCAACACCTGAAATTTAATAATTGGTAGGTTTAATGAAAGTGTGATGGCCCAAGGGACGAGTGATCATCCCAACAAACTTTCAAAAGGATGAAATTCGACTTCCAGAAGAAACAGCTTTGAAACATTTAAGAGAACAGCTAATAAATGTAGTTCTTTACTCTCAGTTCATTTATTGAACTAACAGATTCATTGCCACTTTAAGAGACAGGCTTGTCAGGGGTTGGTAATTTTTTCGTTGTCGACAAGGACTGGAATCCAGTTTTTCGATCATTCATTTATGATGTTACTAAGTGCATTATGACAGTGTTGATAATAAATACAATTTAGAACATAAAATAGTCTGTATGGACAAAACTAGGCTGCACGCCTTCCTAAAATAGTTTTCGTTATAAGATATGCGAGTCAAAAAACACTTCCGCTTAAAAAGTGTTTGCTGGTGTGACCTCTCTACCTTAACTGACCAGAATTGAATAAAAAAGCAAATCATGGACTTGAGTACCGTAATCTTTTTCGTCACACTGAAATTTCTCTGACATTATACGATCTCCATCTCAAAAACCTTTTTCAGCGAAGAATTGCTAAGCACACGTGATATTTGAGGTCGACTCACACCCCTCATCATAAAAAAAATTGGAGAGATGCTGGTAGCCTAGAACTCTAGAACTCGGTGTCCTTATGCAGCAAGGCGTTATCAAGTCTATGAAAAAGTCGTAAGTGGCATCCAGGGGTGTCCGGACAATTCCCCCCTGGTGAATTCCCCCCGGTGAATCCCCCCCCAGTAAATCCCCCCCTGGTGAATTCCCCCCCGGAAAATTCCCACTCGGTGAATTCCCCCCTGGTGAATTCCCACCCATATATTTTTATATGTGTTTTTAAGTTTCGAAATCATGGAATGTAACCCGGGGGGGGGTACTAGGGTTGGCGAATGAGAGGTATGTGCGGACGGGACCTCCGAAAACCGACCCTTAGAGAGATTGATTTTTGCTGAAAAGGTGACTCTTAGAGAGACTTTTTGAATATTTTTTCGATTTTTGAAAAAAGTCCTACCCTTAGACTTTAGAGAGACTTTATTACAATTTTTTCTCTGGAAATCAAAAAATTTCCTAAAAATCCTGAATTTTCCGACCCTTAGAGAGACTAATTTAAAACTTTCAATCGAAACAAACCTCCAATTTTAGGGTCAAGGATTTTTACATGATAGTCTACAAAGTTTTAAGAATCACAACGCCCATTTTTTTTGATTCTGAGAAAAGTACTGAAAGATTTTTACATGATAGTCTTCTACACAGATTTTTATATAATAAATAGTAAAATGGCTTATTTCAAATTACATGATTTTTTAGTTCACCAGGGGGGGAATTCACCGGGTGGGACATTTCCGGGGGGAATTCACCAGGGGGAATTGTCCGGGAATCCATCCAGGATAATGTAGACAAAACCATAGATTTATAAAGCCCGAAGGGCTAGATGTCAAACTTTTGCTGAAAAGTGTGCTATGGTTAGGTAGGAAATCCTATCTAGGAAATGTGACGACATTACAACAGAATTTCAGCGCTTGACCAATCAGAAGCTTCGCGGGTTTTCGAAAACAATAGCAATAATATTTTTTCCGATATTCAATTTTTTTTGCCAGAGATGGCTTATAGCACGGCATCTAGCCCTTCGGGATTTATAAATGGACAAAAATGGACAAAACTAATGAATATTTCTTTCCCAATGTACCTTATTTTTATCGGTTTGTGATGAGAATTCATTGAATTGTATCAGGTGTTGTTCTTCTAGTGCAATGACGTCACTGAAGGGATGATTTGATTTGATCGTTTTCACATCTTCCATACTCACACCATGTATGATTTTGTCCTAAAGATGTGTGTAATAATTACTCATCAATCTATGTGCTCTGTTAAGACGTACATGGCTGAAAATTGGCTATTCCAGAAATAGTCTGCACCCTCTATGTTAAGGAGGTGTGGCGTCAAGAATGGTTTGGAAAATAAAAAATTCAAGGGTGATCAGTAAAATGAGGTTGAAAATCCAGGGTGGTCAAAAATGAGAAAAAAATCCAAGGAGGTTCTTTCCAACAGAGAGTACAATTTTTTTCTGGAACAGCCCAATCACACAGAAATGTGAGAAAAAATTGTCATGTCGTACTGAGTAAATCAAAAAGCCGCAATGCAGCCTACTTATCAGAGTAGATCTTTTCACCTCAAACGAACCAATCCAAAATTGATCAGTTCTTTTATCACTACCAGTGCAAGAGTAAAAAGTTTGGGGTCACCCCTTTTAGAAGCACTAGGACAACGCTCTTGGTTCGTTTTTATTGAAGAAGTCTTATATTTATACCTTATACATTCTGGTCAATTGATTGGTCATCAGGCGAAGATATTGTACAGAGTCTTGTATACTCGTTGTCTCTTTGATGAAAAGCCCATCCACTACCTATAATCGAAACAGATATTAATTAACGCATTTTCTTTCAGTTGCTTACGAACAAAAATTTGACATATCATTTTGCGTCGAAAGTTACAGCCTCTACAATCAGCACCGAAATACATTGGCAATTTTGGGTATTTTAACGTTTTTCAGAATTTGAAGGTCGAAGCAAGAATTGTAGTTTCAGTATTTCCATTTTGCTTCATCGAATTTTTCGATTTGAGAGGGGTTAAGTGGCTTCCAGGCTATATTCTCAGCCTTATTGGAACATTTTTGAGCTTTTGAATCCTGAGATCTCACGTTAAAACTCTACTTCCGAACTCTACTTCCGAACCGTACTTCAAAGCACTTAGAAATCACTTGTGGTTTTGCAGTATTGAGAGAATTTCCCTTTTTTGCCAAATATTTCGGCGCCGATTGTAGAAGGTGTTCCGCTAAAGTGAAAAAGCAGCAAAAAGCAAATTTTTCGACTCCAACGACTTAAACTTCTAGAACTCTAACTACTAGAAGCTATAACTTTCGATGTGATCCCTTTTTATAAAAAATAGTTGTATAACTATCACCAGGAGGCTTAGAAGTACCTCCGGATACCAAAAATGAAGTTTCTAGCATCAAAGATAAAAAGCTTTTTTCTCGTTCTTCGTTTTTCATCTTCATTTAAAGAATTTTTGTAATTATCTTTCTCAAATATCATAGTGCTCTGAATTATCTTTTCAACAGTATATGAATTGTTAGAATGGAAGAATTGGTTGAAAAAAGAAAGCAAAACAAGCAACATGCTGAATGGACCTACCTAATGATTAACATCAGAAGAAAATAAGAAAAAAGTGACAATAATTGTACAAAAATTCAGAATGGAAAAATAAAGCTTGTGTGTTGAATAATGTAAAATGGTAAAAAGGAATTTCCCCAAATACGAAAATCACTTAAACCATTCAGGCCCAGAAAACGTTTTAAGCTATTTTTGGCCCAAATTTGCCCAAAAAAATTTTTCTTAAAAATCTGGCTCCTTCGCATTGCCATTTTGCATCATTGCGCAAAAAATCACAAAAAAATAATGAGTCAACTTTGAGAAAAGCTATATTTTCTTATTTGGTTAAAGGGAATTTCCCCAAAATACGAAAATCCGTTTTTTAAGGCGAATAAGAATTTTCCGGGGAATAACCACTTCAGCCATTCTTTAGAGAATCTTACCCTCTATCTTTGTACAAAAAATCAGAAAAAAGTAATGACAGGATTTTGCACAAAAAAGTCCAAAAACCCTATTTTAGGCAGAGTTTGGCCCCAAATTTGGCCCAAATATATTTTTTTTCGAAAATCGGGCTCCGACACATTAGCATTGCCATTTGGATCGTTGTGCAAAAAATCAGAAAAAAATAATGAGTCAACATTGAGAAAAAAGCTTTATATTCTTATTTGGTTAAAGGGAATTCCCCAAAAAAATACGAAAATCCGTTTTTTAAGGCGAATAGAATTTTCGGGGAAAAAACTCACTTTAGCCATTCTTTAGAGAATCTTGCCCTCCATCTTTGTACAAAAAATCAGAAAAAAGTAATGACAAGATTTTGCACAAAGTCCAAAAAACCCTATTTTTAGGTAGTTTTTGGCCCAAATTTGCCCAAATAAATTTTTTCTCAAAAATCGGGCTCCGTCACGTTCTGGGCATTGCCATTTTGCATCATTGTGCAAAAAATCAGAAAAAACTAATGAGCCAATCCTGAGAAAAGCTGGTAACAGACGGACGGACGAACGAACGGACATGGGTTAATTTATAGAACCTCCACCGGGGTACCCGGAGGTAGGTCCAAAAAGAATTAATTAATGTCCATTTAGAGCGAATGGACAAAACCCCATTTAAAGCGAATGGACTTTAAATGAATTAATTCATTGCCGACAATAATCATCCATTCTCTCGGCAGCCAACAATAAGTGGCCTACAAGTTCAGCAAAACCGAATATGAGGAAAGAGAAAAAGCAACTAACAATAGCTTTAATAAATTTGCCGACCTCAAATTAACTTTAAATCGGCTAGTAGGAAGAAATTTGTAAAATCGCTCGATTTTTTTAGTCAAAGCACTTGTTATACATTTTTGGAAAGCTAAGGGATAAGGGAATCAAAATAACTTGGGTGCCAATTTTTTTTCGGACACTTAAATGGTGTGATTTTCGGACAAATACGACGGTCTCAGGCAAAAATCATTGGGTGAAAAATTAATGAAAATTTTAGCTTGAGAAAACGGAGACCTGTTGTATATCTTTCGAAAGCCCTCAAAAAATTAAGATTAGTGATATATCGCGAGTATAGGTGATTTCAGTAACTAACTCGAGATATTGAGCTTCCAAAAGCGCAAAAACTGGACAAAACAGCTGTTTCTGGCTGAAAAACACTGTTTTTAAGGGTTAAAAAAGTGGACGGTGATTTTGGAGACATGTCAACTTTGCTTTATACCGTCCCCCCTCGATTGATCTCGAATACATAAACTCGGTACTAAAGAAATGAGCAGAAAAAGTTTTATATTCTGTTTACCTGTGTGTTCATGACAGCTTGTTTGAGAGTAGTTTCAGGGACCACAAAATGTTCAGAGGAGCCGTATTTCTCCACCAAGTAAATCAATTTCTTCAATCCGCATGATTTCAAACGAAACTAAAATGAAAAAAGTACAGTGTTTGATCAATAACTGTACTATAACAATGATGACTAGTAGAGTTAAACAAACTATTGAAAATTGTGTTGGACTAAATGCTTGAAAAAAGAGAAATTTGGTTGAGTTTCGTAGGGTTGAATGAGATGTCCATTGGTGCACTCAGAGATGCAGAAATCTTACGTCATTCGCTCTTAGCAAGCCCAAACCCAATCATTAGTGGTGTTGGCCGATGTTAGGTTCATGTAGGATTATTCTAACTACAGTGCCGTAGGAAGCATTTTCATATTGAGGGGGCTGAAGTTTAGTGACACCGCGAGGGCCAACCATGGTTTGGCCCGAGGGGGGAAATTTTGAAAATTCGAGCTCTAGATTGCTTGGAAATGCACTCAATTGTGACAATTATGAAAAATTAAAAAAGAAAAACTTTGCATTTAGCAAAATAACCATTTTTGAAAAAATTATTGGGGGGGCATAGCCCCCCCTTGCCCCCCCCAGTTGCTACGGCACTGTAACTAACATTGTTAAAATTGACGGGACCAAAAAAACTTGTTCGAGTTAAGGAGACATTCGAGTTATAGAGGTTTGAGTTAAAGAGACTCAACTGTACCTTTTGTTCTTTAAACCGTCCATCGACGATAGAGGAGGCTAAATCGTCCATTCGCTTCCGTTCCAAAATGAAATCCAAAACCAGTTCCCTTTGTTTGCCTGAACAAAAGAGAAGTAAAGCAAATTATAGTGGAGCATCTACAGCTCCAATACGCATGGGCAACTGAAATTTATAAGGCATTGTTAAGTGAACGGACAAGAAGAAAACTTGTTCGAGTTCAGGAGACATTTGAGTAATAGAAGTACAAGTTTCTGAGACTCAAGTTTTTAACGGTAACAACCCTTCTTGGATACTTTCAAAGCTCTCCTCCTATCAAGAAACTTATAAACAAAATTCTAATTACAGAGTGCTACTAGGTCATTGTACGGTTATGCAAATTGGTTTGTTTCAAAGGCGGCTTTTATTCAGTTCAACTCGACTCGATTTGAAAGTTTTTTGAAGAAAATCAAAATTGCTAGATTGAACCAATCCTAACCGAATTCTATTTAAGTTTCGAATAAAGAAGCTTATTAAAGAATTCTGTTAATGATAACAACTTGATAACACAACTTACCACACTTTTCTTTAGCGATCCATAGAAAATCACCAAGCTGTAGTTTTCGTACCTCCATCTTTACACCTGCGAAAAAAAAAAGAGAGAGATTATCTACGAGAAAAAACCTTTGGTAGAGTTAGATCTTTGTTAAAATATCCAGAAAATAAATTCTTCATTGTTTAGCACAACACCTGCTTTCTGGAGACACTATTTCTAAGTGACCCCGAATCCAAGGAATCAGAAAGACATTCTCAGCTCAACGTTCATAGAATCTTGGTTAAAGTGCTTTTAAAGAATTATTTGTTTACCTATTTTCAAAAGATTTTCCGCCATCTCCTTTTTTCTTCTTCCACTAAAGAAAAAGTGAAAGTAAGTTAAAAACGAAATATTTTCATCTGGTGGCTTCGGAGGGTGCCTAACCCCGTTTTGATTAGTGCTACACCTGGGAGATCGAATGCTGAGGTTGAACACCACAACTACTTTCAGCTCTTAGTTATTTACCACTTTAGATCAGATCACCTAATCTAAGCTATTCATTCGCTAAGTTGGCGGCGCCCAGGGATAGCACCCACAACCCTTCAGATTGCTAAGCGAATACTCACTCTATCGACTGAGGAACCGGACACTAATTTAAAAGAAGTCAAGAAAATATCGATGTTGAATTTCTGAATTGTTTGGACGAATCATCATTTTCTTACTCGAGTTGAAACTGAATTTCAAGAAAATACAAAAAAACATTGTACCCTCCAACAGTTTCAGCGTTGTCTACCAGTAATACCACATCGAACATTCCTGTGGAAGAGTAGGAAAGCATACATGGATTTGAAAAAGGATCATCCTCCAAAAATCGAAGAAGATCTTAAATTCTTAAATCTCAGACAAATAAGAAAAGGAACAGTAATAAGGTGTGTACAGATGTATGTAAGCTTTTTTTTGCTACAACAAAAGAAAAACTTCAATAGTTTTTAACTTGATCCGTTGGTTCATAAAAATGAGAGGAAGAGAATAATATTAAAAATAGGATCTCACCTGGATACAACGTAAACAAAGGGCGTATATCCTTTTTCCTGTGAAAAAAAAACAAAGAAAATGTTAAAACAAAGTTTCTTTCCAGGAAAGAAGCATCCGAAAAAAATCATTTGATGCTTTTTAGTAGCTTTATGAATTGAATATAAGTACATTTGACTTGATCCGATCTGTGAAGTTGTTGTCAGGGGTGTTGTAGTTCTTTTAACTACCTTTACCCATTGAGGATTTTAATTAGTTTACTTAAGTTTCTGAATATAAGTACATTTGACTTGATATTTCGATGTATAAGCAAGGAGATTCGAATAACTATTGGATAGATCCTATGGGAACAAGATACGTTAAACCTACCGTATGACAGTTGCATATGCGTCATTTATACCGCTACTAGTACTAGAAATAGTAGAGGTACCCGGCTTCTCACTACCAAAAGCTGGCAAATTTGTACTTGAAGCTGATGGTCTTGTATTATCATCCACAATATGTGTTGCTGGTTTTAATGGTGGCTTACTCGTTGTTGAGGATGTTTTAACATTTTGATTTGGTGGAGGTCTTGTAACGGTTGATGTTGATTTAGTTGGTGGGATGGATGGATTGTTGCTGGCAGCTTTCAGTTTGCTGTTAATGGATCCTGTAGCTAATAAAAAGTAGTTGGATTAACCCAAGAAACATAAACATACGGAGGGAGCTAATTATTTTTATTATGTCATCCTAAAATATATGATGTCACAGGACATCAACAAAAAGCCCAAATATATGGTTTACTATAAGAGTCCAACCTTTTGTGACGTCAATTTTACAAAAAGTACACCTTTTCTTGCTACCATGGGACAATCACTCTCAGAGAAACAAGTCAACGGGGTAACAAAGAAGTACAAGCTGAATAAAGCGAATTTTTCAAAGTACTGTTCTCAAAGAGTTTCAAAAGCTGAAGTTTTGAAATTGTAAAAAAGTCTGGATCCAAAAATACTTTTCCTTAGTTAAATTGAATCTTAAATCAAAATAGACTTAGGGGGAATCGCTAAATTTACAAAAAATGTAACAATAGCAACCTACTAAAAAAATTAGCAAGTAATTGGTAACCTTTTGGAGCATAACTTTCGTCAGACGGAGTATCTGCAATTTCTTTAGCATCTAAGTCACCGATGTAGACAAAGATATACCCTCGCGATTGCGTTCTAAAATAAAGAGGGTAGAATCGTTTTCTACAGGAACAAGGGAGATTCAAGGAAAAGTATGAAAATAATAATGGAATGGAGCTTCCCGAAATAATAAACTTTGTTTGATAAACTTATTCAGAAGTATTTGAATTGAAGTAACTAAAGTCTGTCCAGATATAATTGGCAGTGGAAACAAGAATGCCTGTAACTTTTGATAGTCAAATATGATTATGGAAATTTTTTTTGCTTGTTTTAGAGAATCAAAAGCGCTATATTTGAATGTATTTTTGGTTGAAAAATTCGCGATTTTTAGCGGTTAAATTTGCAATTGTAAAAATTGAGCTTTTTTTCTACTTATGCTATAACGTTCATTTTTACACCAGTGGTAGTTCAACCTTAGGTTAAGAAGGTTGTCAAATTTCAAGGCGAACAGAAAAGTCCTTCGGAAGATATGGGACCCGAAATCCCCCTTGGTAGCACTTTTCTGTGAAATATCAAATCTCCAACTTATTACTAAAAACGGGGGTAGTGATATGATAAAACAGTTTTTCGATCATAACACATTTTACGATCTCTTTAATGACCTCATAGCCAAACTGTGTTTAGTGTTTTGGGAATTAGCAAAGTTCTTTAATGACTTAAAAATAACAAAGGCAATATAAGTTCTTGCTTATCTTTTCAATAAAAACAATTAAAAATACTGTGATTTCACTTCGTTTCGAAATAATCAATGATCCCAATAATACCAATGCACCAACACTTAACACTTTCCAACTTTTAATTGCACTGTTCAAAAAAGATAACATAACCCCCGTTTTTAGTAATAAGTTGGAGATTTGATATTTCACAGAAAAGTGCTACCAAGGGGGATTTCGGGTCCCATATCTTCCGAAGGACTTTTCTGTTCGCCTTGAAATTTGACAACCTTCTTAACCTAAGGTTGAACTACCACTGGTGTAAAAATGAACGTTATAGCATAAGTAGAAAAAAAGCTCAATTTTTACAATTTCAAATTTAACCGCTAAAAATCGCGAATTTTTCAACCAAAAATACATTCAAATATAGCGCTTTTGATTCTCTAAAACAAGCAAAAAAAATTTCCATAATCATATTTGACTATCAAAAGTTTACAGGCATTCTTGTTTCCACTGCCAATTATATCTGGACAGACTTTAGTGAACTCGTTTCAAACTAAACTGACACAATGGAAATTATCCACACTAAAATATTGTTACCTTGTAGAATCGATTTTATATGTGACATTAGCCTTGTCTAAATCCAACTTTTTACATTTGATTAGGAAGCCAATGCCTTGTAGTGTTTCTAAAGAAAATCAAATTGCTCATTACAATCCTTCATCGTAGTTCGACAACCTCCCCATTCCTTGAGGCACCCTCAAAGAAAGGGGGTTCTTAGGGATGGGTGGTGTGGAGTTCCCGCTTTTTCTGGTTTGAATCAACATGAATCATTGTACTTTACACTTAAAGGCAAATTTTAAGCACATTTGCTTTACTTATCTTGTTTTGGTTGCTATTTTCAAACAATAATAATAATGCTATACAAGTTCGCAGGCTACTGTGCGAGCACATGGGCCTCTATGAACCGCTCTTTGTTTGGTTTACAATTTTCTTAAGATAGAGTTTTTTCCTAGGGCTCCCCCTGACTTAGAATTTAAAGTTTGCGTCCTTTAGTGAAGTATTCATTTCTTGGGCTTTCATACACCACTCTTTGATTGCCTTCCTTTCATTGTTCGTAAGATCTTCTGTCACCCGGAAGGGCAATCTTACTCCTTTATTGATTGCTCTTAACACTGTATTTTTGTCTTCTTCGTTTGCAAATCGGACTTTTATTGGTCGATAGCGTTTTTCATCTTCCTTTTCCTTCGAAAATTTCCCGATTCTTTGAGTTTCTTTATTATTTATATTCCTTAAGCCTAGTTTCAAAGGTAAGACTTTTTCATTTAGATATTCTTCGTCGTAGATTTTGGTTGACTCTTCTGAATCTTCAGTGGACGTCAACACCATGAAGAATGAAGAAGAAACAATGCTTAAACTTTAACAAATTAAAACATCGTTGAAAAGATAATTCTGAGCACTAAAATCTTTTGAGAAAATGATTTCAAGAATTTTTGAAAACGGAAAAAGAAAAAATAGAACTTCCTATGCTTTGATACTACGGTAGAAACTTCATTTTTGGTATAGACAGGGATAGAAGAACTTTGAAGCTTCCCACTTTCAGACATGATTATTTTCCACATTGTATTAAAAAGCGTTGAATTCGAAAAACCCTATTTTTGCTGTTTTTCTCTCTAACGTTTGTTGTAATTTTCGATACAAGTGATTAATAAAATCAAAGTCAGAAAGCTCCAAGATAATTCTTTTTAATATAATACGTTAGAATCGAAACATAAGTTGGAAAATTGCAAACAGAACAAGAATTTGTGCTCAATTGAAGCGAATGGACTTAGAAATTGCATAGGTATTCAAAGGATTAAAGTTTTTTGAGGTAAAATGCACGCAAACCAAAATTGGCAGAAGATCTGAAACAAACATACCATCGATTGTGACCAATGCTTCTGATTTCAATGAACTGGTGTTTCCTTTGTCAGTCACATACCAATACTGAAATCTACACAAATAATATCAGTTAGTTTTCATCTATTGACATTTTGTTCCAGTTGGAAGGAATCTTGCCAATCTTACCGTGGTAGGGAGAAATTCTTACGTCAGAGCTTTAAAACAGAAAATCTCAAATGTAGGGCAAGTGAGTTTTAATAAGATCAAAATGTGATAAGATGAGGGGCCTAAAAGTGGGATGGGCCTACTTGTGAATAAAAGATGTTCAAGTAAAGAACCTTTTTTCTGCAACTGATGGTGTATATGCTGAAGTATAAGAAGAAGAATTGCTTTGAAAATTTGATGAAAAACCGGTTGCTGTTGTTGTATCATCCTGGTGTTTTTGTTTGCTTCGCTGATCAAGAGATTCTTGGAGTCTTACAAAATGGTTTCCACTAGCTCGTATCGTTGCTGAAGGAGACTTTGATGCTGCAGATGTGGACTGAGAAGAATTGTTGCTTTTGTGTGGTTTGGTATTGGTACTGCTTGATGTGGTCGCTGATGAAGACAACAAGTAATACTTTTATGATCTTACCTAGATAATAGAACAGCTTTTTTGACAGAAGAGCTCTACTTGCTCCGAATTTTGCATCTGGTTTTAGAATCACACAAGTTTCAACCGAGATTCTAAGAAAACTAAATGTTATCAATCTAAACTTTTCAGCAATGGAAAGAGTTGAGTCTTATTTAAATATTGAGCTATCATAAATTGAATTTGCATCACTTTTTATTGACCCAGTAGCCAATTAGAACGTTTTTTAAGAATATAGCGTGTAATAAATTTTAAACACCCGGTAGAAACTTTTCCTAAATTTTGAGATGGGAAAAAGTAAAGCCTCTTTCGATACTTCGCAAAGACAAAAATCCGTCTGCATATCAGCTTGGAACATTGACAAAGATGTTAGTCGATCAGCAAAAAAAAATACAACTTTGAACAGAGAATAATGCTCAGAATTTCAATTCTCCGGATAAACAACTTTCCCTAGAGCACTAGTTATAAACAAACCTGATTTCTTGCTTCCCTTAAGATCATTCAAAATATTGTGTAGATTCTCCAATAAAGCTTCGCCAGGCTCTGGCAACCGTTCTCTTGGTTGATTCTTCGCTTTCGTGGTTTTCTTTCTACCACTACCAGTGGGCGGTGGCGGAGGTGGTGAAAACATTGAAGTGTTACCAAGTCCTTCATGGGAGCCTTCTGGTTGAAACATTTCGTCAGTTCCTGTCAAAAGTCTTTCAGCTAGTTCAGCACCAGTGGATGTTATATTGAATCTGAGAAAGGATAGGAATAAAATTTGTAATTGACACGTAAATTCAGTTGAGTTGATAGGTTTAAAAAGGGTGATTTGGGTTAATTATTTTTGCTCTGAACAGGTTAAGGCCTTTACTTTATTACATAATATATAATGATTTGAAATATGATTTTATCTACTTGTCATTAGTGCTAATGATTTGATAATTCTTATCAATTTCAAACTTTGCAGGGATATTGTCACTGCTTCTGCTTTGATAATCTCTTATCTACAAAAAAAAGACGTGCTTTCCTCCAAGGTAAAAATATTCTCTCTAAAAGAGCGATGTTCAGTTAGTAGGCTTTTATTCATAGCTTGTAAACCCGGAAAAAGTTACATTCTATTCTTTCAAAGCATGACAAAAGGAAGTATACCATTTTCTACGTATGAAGTGACAAAACACTCAAAGTGACAAAAAATGGCAGATTGAAATTTAATTTTTTTCTTGAACACAGAGGTGGTTTTAGAAATAAATATTTTGAAAAAATATGTTTATGCCGCCTGTTTTGACAGTCACTGTATCTAATTAAACTGAATAACTGAATTAATAAGAACTGATAAGAACAATAATTTTAGATAAAGCAGTAAAACCATCTAAAACAACTCATTCGAGAAAGAAAGAAAGAAAAGTCACGGAAAAACTTTGAAGAAAAAAAAGATTTACAAGATAATTAGATAATTTCAGTAATGATATAATGAAATCAGAAATTCTATGAGCGGAAGAATAAAAGGACCTTACTTGGCAGGGTTGCTCCATTTCAAAACCAATCCTTTTTTGAGAAGGTTACCCATGGACGACCAGGCAGTATATTGAGATCCAGGATCAGGCTAGTGCAAATCGTGAATTAAAAAATATATATATGGTGAAGATCAGAGATCTGACCTCAAGGAGAGAAAGTGTTGAAAATACGAAATAAAATAAAGATGAAACATAAAAAGGCACTAATATTTTTATAATTATACGTTTTTTTTTTCCATTTTTTTGAATTTTTCTAAATATATAAATCAAACCAATCAAACATCCTGTCAAGAAATGAGAATTTTATGCGAAAAAGAACCAACAAACCAATAGACATAAAGTTTAAAAAGCCAAGCAGAAAAACACAAACACCAAAACCCACTCAAAAACCCAACCAATGCAATCTGGAGTCCCTGACTTGCGACAGGTGCAGCGGCTTTAAACATGTTTTATGGACGTCCAACACTCAGCCTCCCCCAGATTGCATAACCCTGAACCGACCCGCAGTCCAAACAAACTAACAAACATAGAAAAATAAACAAAAACTCCCACACAAATACAAAGAAACAAAAAAGGTAAACAACAGAGAAGAACAAGAACAAGACAAACGACAAAAAACACAAATTTTTTAAAAAGTAGGCCCAGAACCCGGTTCGACACCTAAAGTCCGTGCAGCCGTCTGTACGGGAAAGAACGAAAAAGAAATGACTGAGAAAACTAACATACAATACATAATAAAAAAAAAAAAAAAAAAAAAAAAAAAATGTTTCAATTTTTCAAAAATGCAGTTGCGCTAAAAAACCATTTAAAGATTCTCCGAATTTCATAAAAGTCTCTGGAAATCTATCAAAACACTTTACTATTTGTTTTCGCAAGAAAGATCTTTCAGCTCCCTGATTGAGCATGCGCTTGAACAGTTCTGAAATTCTGGGCAGAACATCTTCAAAAAGAAGAGTGCATCTAGCAATGCGTAGGACCTCAGAATATATAGAGCTGTAAAAGATGATTGATGGTAAATTACTATCTTTATGTGGCATTCTCACAATGAAAAAGGGAAAGGCGTCTCTCTTGTCAAACAATTTGTAGCGAAAGATGTTATTTTCAATGCTTATATCTAAATCCAAAAACGTTGCATGTGTTCCATGATGTTCAACTTTCAACTGTAGCTCTTCCGGATATATATCATTATAACATGAGAAAAAATCATCTCTATCATTAATAGCGCAAAGGTCATCAATAAATCTACCAACTGAATGAAAATTGTATGCTCTAGGAGAACTAGTAGATATCAAATTTTGTACATATTTAGATTCGTAATAATAAAGAAAAAGGTTAGCCCAAAATGGAGCTGGATCTATTCCCATCGGGATACCGATGTTTTGTCTGAGTATATGATTACCAACTTTGAAATAGCAATTCTTGATTAAAAATTCAACACACTCTGATAAGGAAATGTTGGTAAAAAATCTGTTATCTTTTCCTTTTGCTGTCCAATAGACTGAATTTGCAGAAAATCCAAGTTTATTGCGACATGCCCCATCAAAAACGAAATTAATGATATCTGTCAAAGTTTTTACAAGTAATTCATGAGGAAGAGTGGTATAAAGTGTAGCAAAATCGAAGGTAGAAATTCTTTGTGCTTTTTTCTTAGCATTTATCCGATTTAGATGTTCAATAACCGGTGAAGAATTTTGAACCACCCAAAATTTGCTAAACCCAGAAAAGAATCTTGATTTTCTGTGAAAACTTTCAACATGTTTGTAGAGAACTTTAAAAACATTTGAAACAACTGCGGTCAACGGTTTGGTGCTACAAGTTTTAGAGGCTACAATAAATCTGAAACCAATAGGATTTTTATGCATTTTTGGCATCCAATACATGATGGGAAGAGTTTTCATTTTTTCTATCAATCCTAAACCAAAGCGCTTACACATTTCCTCATTTGTATTGATGATGGTATTGAAGTCACTATATATATTGATGTTGAAGCAAAAACAAGCGATGAAAATTTAGAAAAGGACAAAAACATAGGGCCTGGTGGAAAAACGACTCATTGTTGGTTTTGAAAATCCAAAAAACCCATTACTACATTCATATTACGTCAAGTAGCACACCTTTTCTGAACATGTAGTTGAGGCTTTTACAAATAATGGCCGCAGAAGTTTGTCACATGAAGTAACCTCAACAGAGTCTTTTTCAACTCCATAGAGACAAAATCAATGATCAGGATCAATGTGTAATTTGATAGAGGCTATTTTATAAACTATATCTATAAATATTGTTGACGTTTTCAAATAATTTTGTATACCACAGTAAAGGAAGCATCACATAGTGGCTGTGCCAGGTTTTGTAGTTCAATCTTTGTTAAGAATCCAACATAAGTCGGTTTCTAAAACAAAAACAAAAGCATTGTTATTCAATCAATCATTGAATTAAGATTTAACAAGCAACATGCTGAATGGACCTACCTGAGATAGATAGTCAGAAACATGCTGAATAAAATGAAAATTTTCTAACGAAAAAGAAAAAATAACAGCATAGCATAGAGATAGGTAAGCTTGAAAAACATGATGAAGCTTGTTTCGCACTGGCTTTTCGATGTTTTAGAGGTAAGTTTTAGAGGTAAGTTTTGGGCACCAACAAAAACAATCCTTTCTTTCATGTAAGATAACTCTAGCTCTTTAAAGATAAAATCTAAATCTGGAGAAATGTGATTTTAGCATTAAATTGAAATTATGGCTGTTCTAATTGTATACATTATTATGGGAAAAGATTTGCCTAAAATTCACTTTATAAACTAAAGAACGTTATAGAATCACGTACTTTTTTTTTAAACGTACTTTTGCGAATATCAGATGTATTTTATCTCTCCATAACAAAATTTAAAGAATTCAAAGCAAATTTCGTTGAAATACCTTGAAACCACTATCTTAAAAGAAAAACAAGATTTAACTTACCTTTGATTCTTGGTAAAGTGTTATAAGTAAAGCATAAGGTCCTGAACGAAATCTTGGTATGTAAGCTCTGCCTGGACTTTTCATCTAAAGCAAAAGCGACACACAAACTAAAGTTTATTTCAGATTAGCTGGCAGTGTTTTTTCAAACATCAATAACTTTTGATAGAATCTGAATTAATTAGCAGTTTTGTGCTCGTTAAAAAGATAATCAGGAGTAGAATATTATCAAAAAAGAAAAAAATGGAAAAACAAAGATGAAAAATAAAGAAGAAGAAAATCAATTTCTTGTAGAATAATGCTTGATAAACATGATAGAATGCTAGAATGTAAGATAAAGAAAATTTAAAGTACAGTAGAGCTACTGTATTGTCTTTTTTTCTCTAACCTAAACCATTAAAAATTATAAAATAGACATTTACATTAGGCGAATTGGGAACTTGAGCAAATTCATCTTCTGGATCTTTGGCTTTTTTCCTTCTTCTCTTTGGGGCTGGCTCAACTTCTATTTCCACTCGGTGTAAATCCTCTCTACCTACAATGATACAAAACATATTGTGATTATTTTTAAGCAGGTAATCTTATACAAGACTTGTATAAGAAAGGATGAATGCTCAGCCTTGATTCACTTGACAGCTTTTGGCATACTTTTTTTGGAAAATATAGCGAAGCAAGGGTGGGCAGAAACACAAAAAATGTCTTGACTTTATATTTTAGTCATAATGACCCAAGGAAGCATACCACCAATCCCTCAATCTTCAAATCATTTGAGTAGAATTAAAACTTTTTAAGAATTATAAGAGATTAAGACTCTCTGGATAAATTTGGATCACTTAACATTTTAATAACATTTAATATCATTTTGAAATTTAGAAAAAGAACAACAAAATCAACCATACTGCCACCATCTCTTAAATGCTCTTCTATACGTTTGTCTAGTTTCTTTGCAATGGTCTCTCCTGTGCAGAAATAAAATAATTGATATGGATATAAATCACATAATGTCATCAAACTAATTTGAATAAATTTTTATTTTTCCTTAGTTTAAAAACTAGCTTGATCGAGATCATTATACTAAATCTATAATATAGATTAACCACAATCTCACAACAACAGCCTGTGATTTAAAAGCAAAATGGGTATAAAGAAACGCGGAAAACAAAAGTAGGCTTTTCAGGCCTTCAAACCTAACCTCCCTCTAGGCATTGCTTTAACGTAGCAAAAAGTCAGATAGTCCCTTTGATTGCCTAAACTTTTAAACTTCAGAAGTCTTTCCTATACGTAAAAAAAATCATGAAAGTAAAAAATGTCTCTCTAAGAGTAAGATACCTACAAAAATTGCCTCTTATTTTTCAACCCTAATTATTCCCATGATATAGCCAATATTATATACCAATATTTTCCAGGATTCTTGCTTCTTGACCAGAATGTAAAGGAAGTGGATACTTCTTTAATGAGTTCATTGCCTATAAAAGGAAAAAGTTGAAATCAAAATCGTTTTGAGATGTAAATTTGAAATCATAAATTGTGAACTAAGCCAAAAAATACAAAGATGCACTCTAGATTAAAGAAACAGTTTAGTTCTTTTCAATACAGAAAAACAAAAAAAAGAATATAAAGATTGCTCCATATTTATATTGTTTGATGAATCATTCTCGTGTCACCACAAGAAATATTCCACCAGCTTTTTAGCACAATCAAATCAATGGTCGATCCATAAATATTCAAAAAGTCCAATTCATACCTTGATATACGTCCATTTGGAATTATTTCCTCTTTCCTCTGCTTCTGTTTTCCACTCTTCAAGCCATTCCAAAAACAATGGATTTGGACAAGGGAATTTCTTTGCTTTACCAGGCATTTAAAATTATTTTGTAAATAAGTGCTTTTGATATCTTTTTTGTTTTATTTATACCATTCCTTACACTAATTTTAATCAAAGTTATCAATATTGAAGCGATAAGCATGAGGAGAAGATAAAAAAACAAAAACATGTTTATATACCATAAACGTACACTTAGGTATATTTAGTATATTTAAGTATGATTCACAAATTAATGTTCATCTGTTTAAAAAAAACCAAAAGGCTTTACACAAGGAAAGCTCAACATCAAAAGAATAAAAAGTATCTCAAAAGTCTCAACAAATTTAATGACTTAGAATAAATGTCAGAATTCTATTTAATTTTGTTTTATTATTTCAGTAATCAAAATTTGTAACTAAGGTTATTTTGAAAATGAATCAGTAATATCTATAATACAAGGAATAAAAATGCTGTCTAACTCTAAAGAAAAACAATGAAAATGAAAAATGCTAAATCTATTACACAAAAATGTCCTGGTTTCAATGTTATTTTCAAATATTATTTCATAACTCTAGTTCTTTTTTCTATACGCCAACAAAAAATGCTTTATAAAGCTCAAAGCTGTTTTCGTCGGAGCATTAAGAATAAGTGTAATTATTTGGTACTGTTTGAAGTTTCATTTCGTTCATTTGAATGACATCCGCCAAAATATCCTATTTCTAAAGTATTTCTAAATATCCAATTATAAGGGAAATCAAATAAAGCAAAAAAAATTAAGAGCTGTTAAAATAAACAATACAAAATATAAACACCAAATTTATTTGAATTGTCATCTAATTCTCACCAAGTTCTGGTAACTCCCCTAACTGCTCGTCAAGATCCATAATTTTTTGTTCATAAAGAGAAATTTCATCATCTTTGCGCTTTAGAATTTGCTGAACTTTTTCCTTTTGAGAATCATATTTTTTCGTCTCATCATCTAGTTGTTTTGAAAGAGTTTCTTTTCTTTTCAATCTTGATTTTATTTTTCTGTATAAATTCTTTCTTCATCAAATATATTTGTTGTGATACATATTCAGCAGGTTTATTGGCAAATGAATTTTGAAAAGATTCTAAATCAGCTTGATCTAAATCATCTAATATGGCAGCAATATTTTGCTCTTCAATAACTTCAGCAATTTTTCCACGAAAGTTTTCATTGCAATTCTCAATATGATGCTTCAATGTGTCCATAAACTTTTTCTTATCTTTCGAATAGAGTTTTATAAAGCAATGTGCTGCAAAGTTAGAACAATTTCTAACACCAAATAGGATTTCTACATAGTTTTGCATGGCATTATCGAAGTTCTCAATTCTTTGAGATTGCTCTTCCTCCTCAACATTTTCTCCATTACTTTGCTGAGGTGTTTGTTTGTTTTCAGACATAATTTTCTATAAGGGAAGAAATTTTTGTGAGAAGAAATTTTCGCGGAAATTAATTTTGCGAATTTGGGCGTAATTCGCGAAATTAAATTCTGCATAACACACCAAAATGGCTAAACCGCGAAATCAAATTCAGCGAAACACGAATTTAACAAGCTAGATGCTGAATGGACCTACCTGGTGATGAAAGTTGGATCGCAATGCGAGGAGAAAAAAATAGTCAAAAAATGTAGCGTTTAGCGAAAATGCATAACACAATAAATTCATCATTGATTGTTGATGGGGGGAGAGGGAAGGGTTTTAGGGGAAAAATAAATAGAAAGTTCTTGTCGCAAAAATCAGTTTTATTGACAATTGAATCATGCTTGATGGTGAGCATTGTTATCAATAATGTTTTGTGTGAAAAAACACAGAAATACAAGGAAAAAATCGAATGAAAATCTGCAAAAACGGCGATTTCCGGCATTTTCAACCGAAAAAAAAAATTCTCAAAAATTGAACTCAGCCATTTTTTGAGCATTGCGAATACGCATCTTTCTGCAAAAAATCAGAAAAAACTAATGATGAAATCTTGAGAAAATGCCAAAAAAACGGTTTTTCCGGCATATTTCCGGCATTTTCGGCCGGAAATGAATTTTTTTCGAAAATCGGGCTCCGTCACATTTTGGGCATTACCATTTTGCATCTTTGTGCCAAAAATTAGGAAAAACTAATGAGCCAATCCCAAGAAAAGCTAGTAACGAACGAACGAACGAACGAACGAACGAACGAACGAACGAACGACGAACGAACGAACCGAACGAACGAACGAACGAACGAACGAACGACTACGAACGAACGAACGAACGAACGAACGAACGAACGAACGAACGAACGACGAACGAACGAACGAACGAACGAACGAACGAACGAACGAACGAACGAACGAACGAACGAACGAACGAACGAACGAACGAACGAACGAACGAACGAACGAACGAACGAACGAACGAACGAACGAACACTGGTTAATTTATAGGACCTCCAAAGGTAGGTCCAAAAAATCACCCCTAAAATTGGTCTTTTTAGGGCAAAA
Organism: Clytia hemisphaerica; assembly: GCF_902728285.1. Taxonomy (NCBI): domain Eukaryota; kingdom Metazoa; phylum Cnidaria; class Hydrozoa; order Leptothecata; family Clytiidae; genus Clytia; species Clytia hemisphaerica. Next base: position 3,444,765 of record NW_027103528.1, read on the forward strand.
TAGGGCTTTTCGTAGACAAATAATTCCCTCAACCGCGAAATTAAATTTCGTGAAACTTTTGAAATCGGCTCATTCGCGAAATTGAATACCGCAAAAATTTCTTTTCACTAAAATTTCTAATTTCACTTTCCCTAACCCCTTGCAGGCAAAAACGCGTTTGTTTACCTCCCAAATAATAACGGTGTAGAGTTCAGGGTTCAGTAGGTAGAGTAACAGAGTTCCCAAGCCTCGTAGTGTATAACAAGTGACGAAAGTAATAAGAGATCAACAATGTGACTGCTTACTAGAAGTGAGTATCTTAAAAAAGCATGGCCTCACGGCCACAACAGGTTGGCAGAATTGGAATTTGTCCTTGTTAAAAATAATACCGTTTTTACAGGGCTCGAAATAACGGTCGGACATCGGACATTGTCCGACCCAATTGCTGAAATGTCCGACCCAAATTGATTCTAGTCGGACATCATGTCCGACCCAATTACTTTCGGTGCCTTCGAAAAATTTGTCAGATGCGTTGTGAAATTTCCAAAAGAAATTGTAATTTACATAGAATTAGTAACTTCTTTATTTACACACAAAAACTCTCAAAGTTGCGATCATTAGTGTTAGATATTCATTTTGTGTGATGCTTTTTCTCAACAAATGAAAGCATGCTTCAAGTAAAAATCATGGGCTTCTGACTACTTCTGACCATTAATTGACATTTGTTTAGCTTCTTCGTGATCAATGTAAAATTCTATCAGAAGCTTGTATTAGACTTGAAGTATACCCCACATAAAAATCAATCGGACATGTCCGACCGATTTTACTTTAAAAGCCTTAGGACATGTCCGACCCAAATCAATTTTTGATCGGACTATGTGTCCGACCACCTAAATATCGTTATTTCGAGCCCTGTTTTTAGCACAGAGGATCAGGTAGTCTATCGTGTGCCAGAAGGATTCTTGGATGCTGTGGTCCCAGAGTAGTGCGTCGTCGACAATCCTAGCAGATCTCGGGAACTCTTGGGTGATGTCATCAAACCCCCGAGTGTACGCATCTCCGGAGACGTGGTACCCCATTGGGGCGCAGCAGTACCAATACCGACCCCATTCAGTAATGAAAGTCATACTGTTCTTGGTCGTTTCATGAAGTGGGAGGCTATGATATCCATTCAACGCGTCAATTACAGTTCTGTAAGTTTTTATGGGGAAAGTAGATGCCACATTGAAGGGGCTTGGTGTGTGATGTGGTTCTCGGAGTGTAGCGCCGTTAAGTTTCTGTAGATCAACAGTTCGGCGGGGTCCCCGTTTTTCTTTGAGGTGACAATCATACGCGCACACCACTCGGCTGTGGTTCCTTGGGGGATTTGTTTGATGATCTTGAGACGGACGCTGCGGTCGATGTCTTCTTTGACTTTTTGTTTCCAGTGGTGTGAGACGGGATAGGCGTGTGAGCTGCGTAAGGGACTGTGTCTTCTTTAAGATGGAGTCGGATGGGTTCTCCTGTCATTGTTGGTAGCAGCTCCTGGTGAGGGCATTGGTTAAAGGCGGAAGAGCCGAACGCGTCCAGGATCCATGATTTAAGCTTTGGAATGTTCTCTTGCATTGGCTCGAAGGGGATGTCTTCTGGGCGATTTGGCGGTGGCGTTCTCTCTTGGCAGTGGCATTCGTCTGATTGTGACTCTGTCCTGTGGAGGCGGAGATGCTTTTTGGGAAGAATTCGTTGACGATTCCCAAATCTTTCATAGCGGTTTGAGATAGGTAAAAACCTTTACAGTTTTTCGAAATGTAAACCATTTGACTCGATGAGCGCGCTCCGTAAGTGATGTGGAGGAAGAGCGTACCCAATATATCGAGAGGGGCGTGAGTGATGCCTACAATTTTATGTTTGGTTTTTACGAGGTAGGCGTATGGACATTTCAGTTTATTTAACAGTTCGGTGCCTTTTACGGCGACACTCTTAATAAAGTTTAATAACTCATTTTCGTTGGCGGTATTGAGGGCTTCCGCCCGATGTATTCGAATAAAAGGCGGTTGACGTCTTGCGAGCAAGCCGCTCTCAGTTCTAGTCGAAGCATGTTGACATCAGTTACGGCTGTCATAGTTTTGTATCTATTCCAGGAGTCCTTGAAAAGCTCCCATTCTTGTTCATCAGTCAGCCTAGACTAATGTTAAATTTCGTTTCCCCGCAAATTCGTCACATTTTGTCTCGATAACCTCATAACTACGGAACTTATCATTAGAGGCAATCGAGCAAGAACAATAGAAAAAATCTTTATTTGGCTCTGTAGAAAAATTGCATAATAGAAACTTGCTTAAATTCACAATACTGATTCTTTAACCCAAAACGAAACTTTTCTATTTTGTAAATCTTTCTTACACTTCCCCACACGTAAAATATAGAGTACTTTCGTTTTTCCCCCAAACTTGCGAGGGAAAAATGTTAAGACCGCATGTTGTCCTCGCGGACTTTCCCAGCGTAATTTATTTGTGTGATGTCATAATGTTATTGTTCTCTTCTCAGATTATTACTGACAGCACTTCAATCGCTTACGGGATTGGACAATGGTTGACAATAGATTGTGACGTATACAACTATTCGATGACGCGGACGAATGAAATGAAAGTTCATTTTGGGTGGCTTGATAACACTCGTAAATTCTTTATTTTTCTAGTGTATTTTGTTTTTTCGTTTTAGAAGAAATACTATACGATAGAAAATAAGGTTTTATACTATTATTTTTAAATTTGATATTTTAAATGCCCATTATAAAGAAAAATTCGTAAGTGGGCAGAAAGATAAAAATGCCTTTGTTTTGAACGCCCGACTGCAAAAATCACGGGATTCTGGGACTTCTTTTTAGGGGCCATCGACTTTCGATTTTCGAATTTTTTAACGGCATTTGGCCGTTAAGGGAGGGAGGGGGTCGACCATGTGCCGTTAAGGGAAGGTCGAAAGTCTCTTTAGGGGTCAACTCACCACATATCAATTCTTTTCACCAGAAAATATCGATTTTTGAGACGTTTATTCCATACAAATGTTACTTTCCATACTTCTTTTCCTCCTTTTATCAACTAAGATCTGCTAAAGTCGCATACCTAAAGTATTCGCTTCGCTATTTTTTAGAATAATTTTAACCAATACAAACGACCCGATGTTTATTTTTATGTCTCGTGTTCCTTTTGTTTGGACGGTCCGCACGGCCCCCTTGAATTTCGCAGACGGTCTGTCTTTTTTCTTTCAAAAGCCGCTATTCTTTTGATTATGATTACGGAGATAATTAATTCGCGCAACTTTCGGAAAAAAGTTTAGAAATTATCTCTGTTATTTTTAAAATGTAAACTGAGCGAAGCCGTAGCGAAATTAAAGATGGCTGACGAAACAACGATGAAAGTGAAAGAGAAAATTTAGAGTGTCATCGCTGTTGACAATCTTTTAACTTTAGAGAATTTGATGGCCGTTAAGGTCGAGGGGTCAATTTTTTCGAAAATCGAAAGTCGATGGCCCCTAAGACGAGGGTTAGACATGAAAACAAAGAGCTAAGTAGAATAGTAGAATCGACTTTTTCAAACTTTAAATACAGTGTAAAGTATTTTTGTAATCAAACATCATATTTAGCAAATATATTGAAAAGTAATACCGTGAGAGGTCCTAAAGCCGACAGCCCAGCCTAAAGCCGATGGGGTCTTTCAAAGATACAAACTAAAATAAAAACAAACCTTTCGCTGTGACGCAACGAAGATACCAAAGTGTCAACTAAACTGAGAGATTTGATACATTGAACCAATTGAACCAAATAACAATAATTGCTTCTTATAACAAAACATATATTTTTATTGCAATATGCACAACGTCATAAATGACAACAGTAGTAACAGCATCATAAAAAGTAACGAGATGTTTTGATTTTCCAAAGCACACGAAAATATAAAAGAGGTCTGTGTACGAGCGTGCTCATTTTGAAACGTTACGTAATCAAGCCTGGTTTCTATTACTTTACACTGGCACTTGGCTTGATTGCGGGGCAAGGACTTTGTGTAAGGATACATATAGACAACGTATATTACATTATATTATTATTACAGGATAAGAATACAAATAGACGACGTCGTATATTACAATTATTATGTATTACATGACACCTTGCTAGTAAAGATAATATATGTCGTCAAAGAGTACACTTAAATGAAGAGCTGTCCGATTGCGGGCCTTTCGTAAATAAACATCCGGACTTATAGGTGGTAAAGAGGGCGTTGATAGTTGATGTTTGTTATTCAAATTAGTGCTACCGCACCCGCCCTTTTTTCAACTTCGCGCCATTTTTACAATTTAGTCTGTTTGTTTCTTGATGGAAACCAGTCCAAGTTGTTTCGTATTTTTCCCGCACAATAAGTCACTTTTATTACAAAACTGTTATCGTTTGAAACATGAGCAACTGATCCAGAATAAAAGGTAATTATTTTTACAACTTGCACTTTTTAATTACATTAATTGACATCTTGACATTACAGCTATCTTGTTAGATGTTTTGTTTCGAGAGTTCTAGCAATAGTTTATCGTTCAACTTGGAGAGGGAATGTTTGTAAACATGGAATTTTTTTTCGTAACAGTTATTTGGGGGGTCGGAATTAGGCTGGGCTGTCGGCTTTAGGACCTCTCACGGTATTTCGTTATAAGTAAAGATAACTTGTTCGGAAATAAAAAGTCTTCATTCTTCGACCCCCGGATTTTTCATCGCATAATTTCTACGGGAAATCGAAAGTAATTTCATTTGGCTTGTGATGTTTGAGAGCTTGGATGTTAGGAAGCAACAATGTGACTGCTTACTAGAAGTGAGTATCTTAAAAAAGCATGGCCTCACGGCCTATTATGATAAACTATATACATTCTACAAACGGTGGAGCACACATTTCCCCGAGCCATTTCTGAGACTTTCTGAGAAGTTTGAATTACTGGAAAGGTGTATTACAGTAAACCGCAATAGAGGGATTTCCCTCACCCTGACCTGACTGTCTCTGTGACAACAAGCACAAGTCAAGGCCCGCCTAAAAATGACCAAGCAACAAGGCTGTATCATAATAAACCGTTTTATTATTTTATTTGGAGCTAAACCTTAGCTCAGGTTAATTCCAAGTCGAATGAAGTACATCCCGCCACCGCACCGAGGCGGCTATGAAATAGTATATTTCGGCTGCCGGTTATTCTTTCCTTCGCCTATATATATCCTACCGTCAAGCCCCTTTCAGCGCAGTTCAGCTCAGTCTCAATTGATCACAACTACAATCTTTCATCATCTGAATAACCGAATAACGAACAACACGACGAACAACGACCCCACCATTTCAGCCACTTTGCCGCTATATCTGCTACACGTGTCAACAACCAGCGTTGAATCCAACGGCTCGCCCAAACTTTACAATTCCATCAACAGTGCCAGTTTCTTCAGTAGGCGATGAAACCAATATCCTGGACCTGGTAACAGTATTCGAAAGCATCCAGCGAGCTGGCTTCGTCCATCCAAATAACGAACGAACTACAACCTCTTCACCCGCTACCGCCTCAAACGCCCTCACAGGAGCGATCAACAACAATAATGGTAGCCTCGCTACGAGTAAAAACGTCCATCAACTCTCACTGCCACCCCTCCTTTAATTTTCGGTATGAATCTTTGTATTGTTTTCTCTTTTCGTCTGGATTTAGATAGTCTTAAAAGGCTGGTAAAGTTATTGAGGCAAGTTTATCAGTATTCACCTGAATATGTGGCATTTTAAATTCAATCTTTGACTTGATTGTTTGCTTCTTCTGGCTTTTGTTGTTCCTTTGCTTTGTTTTGAGGAGTCGTGTCTGTCTTGAACCAAGATAATTTCTGGCACTAGAATTTTGTTCAAGGCTTAAAAGATTTTCCTGCATTCTGAGTGATTTGTGGCTGGAGTGACACTTGTCATCGTTTCTGGAGTTGTAATTGTCGGTCGTTGTGCTGCTTCATTTAGCCTTTTGAGAGTTGGGGATAGGGTAGGGGCCTGTTATCCAGTGTTATGGTTATGTATTTTTTATTCATAATTGTTATAAATTAACCGGTCAATGAGCTATGAAACGATTGTCAAGTTGTTTTGGGATTTGATATGATGGGACAAGTTCTTTGAGAAAGATGTCAGATTTAATGATTGTTTTGATTTTGACACGTACGTGGTATACAAGCCTGGTACGATTGAATATTCGTATCTGCTTTCTCAAAGTTGAAATGACAAATTGGTGTTGTTACTTGTGACTTGAAGAATAAGGGTAGTGATCCAGTTTTTGCTTTTCGTCTTTATAGCCTTTTCGTCTTTTGCTTTAATAAGATCAAATTAAATGCTTGTTATAGTGGATTTTTGACTGGATTGATGTGTCATTTTGCATGTGTTTTGATTTTTGAGATGTTGTCATAAACTTTTTGCAGTTCCAAAATCACCCAAACATTTTCTGCAACTCTCCTTGTTTTATTATTGATTTAAACGACAGCAAGTCAAAAAGGAGGCTGTTCTCTAACTATCATTTCTTCAATTGTTCTGGGGACTGGTCGGTTTTTATTTAAAAAATTTTCAATGGCCTGAATTTATTATTCTTAACGTTTAACTAATATCCTACATTTGAGGTTACAACATTTGACCTTTTTAAGCAAGGGTAGTACCAGCAATGCCAGACATTCAGGATAAATTTATCAATTCTTTGCTAATGTTTTGAAACTAATCATTTTATAGTGTTGTGTCAAATTTGATTGATCGATATTCGTTGACTACTATCCGAAGTGTCTATCCTTTTGGGACAATGGGTTGAAACTTTATAATAAGGGATAAGAAGACAAGTTTGACTAGCAGGTTCACTGCTCCAATTTGCAGCCAAATGTTTTGTGACTAATTGCTAAACAGGTTTTTTGGAAATACTTGATAAGTCAAATTATTTTCGCTATAGGAGTTGACGGAGAAAAGGGCTTCACAAAATGACTTAGTCATCCAGTATCTTAAATGGAATCACAACCTAACTGTAATGGTATGGAGTACTTTGAAATTTTCAGTTGTGTTGAAGTTTTTATAAGATGCTCATATAATTGGTTATTCAAAACAATAGAGATGACGCGTTCTTTAGAAAAATATAATAAAAGTTTTTGTTTGAATAGTTAACGACCAATCCAATGACAAAAATTCTTGTAAAATGTTCAACTTGACCCGAAATTTTAGTGCTGTCCTTTCGAGACAAATACTTGCAGAATTTGTATTAAATGCTTGTGGCTCCTGAGTAGCTCAACAATGATTGTTGTTTCAACTTGATAGAGTCAGTGGCTAGACAAGGACAGTAATGAATTTCAATAGATTTCTCGAGCATGGATACTTTTGAATAATCAAAGGACCAAGTTCAAGTCATTTATGAAAATATTATAAGTTAATGGCTAACAGATGATATGTTTTGAACCGTTTGTAATCTCCAAGTTTAGTTTGCAGCGTACATTCACTACAAACCAAATCTTAATTAGGATGTCTTATTTCCGTTTCATGTCACATCTCTGCAAGAGACTTGAATCACATTGTACAGATCTCGAATCAACAGCTTAAATTCAGATCTTTTAAAGCTCTCTTAAAACTCAAATTTAGTTCTTCAATTTTCCACATGATTGTATTTAGTTTCCTAGCTGATTTTCTCAATGCTGATGCTTTTTGAATATTTTCTCTCTTTCTATTTTGTTGCCGTCATATTTTCCGAATTTTTTTTTTTTATATCTTTGTTTATAACTCTTCCTACTCCTTTTTTTTTAAATTTACAGACTACAATTTCTAAGACACATTTCTTCGTAGAGATTCCTTTTCACAATACTATATGGAAATTCATGGATGGCAAACTTATATCTTGAAGGAAAGTCCATACCCTGCTCAAGCTCCTTCCTCTTGAACACTGTTTAAATACCCTAAGTTTTTGCATGGGTGGAGCCTCCGCTGCCCTCTCCGCATGTGTGTCTGACTCAATGATACACATTATGGGTAGACGGTCTAGGGATTGCTATCTTAGGTATCTCAAATCTCTGACCAAGATATTTCTAAGTTTAATTCTAACTTGGCCAAGGTAAAATTTTTACATCACTATTTGCAACCTACCTAATGTCATTATGTGTCTAGAATTTCCTCAGATTAATTTCTTTACCCTCCTTTTAATGTTATTCTTTGGATTTGGGTGACGTTGGGGTGTAGGGTTACTCCGTAACCGTTGCATGTCAGTAGTCAGTTACTTAGATTCATCCCCTAAGGTCAAGGATCCAGTTAGATCTGGATTAGGTTCGCACACTGTAGTCCCAACGGTGTTAAGGTTCGCCAGGGCAACCTCCCTGTTTATTTTTTAGCCTCCGTCTTATACGGGGCGTATAAGTCTCCGTCATCAAAACGGGGCTTATCAACCTCCGTCATCAAAACGGGGCTAGGCGACACCTGTCATCAAAACAGGCTAAGTAAGACCCCCGTCATATATAAATACGGGTTACACAGGACACCCGTCGTCAAAACGGGTTAGGCTCTCAGTTATATATATATATATCTTGATGCATCCCCAATGTCATCCCAAGTTCTATTATACATTTTCGGCATTCTTGTTTACGTTTCGAAATATACTGTTTCCATTAACTGCACACTTATGTCTCTATTCTATTTCCTCTGTTGCTCATATCCTTTGGTACCTAGATCAGTGTATTTCGACCACTTTCAAAAACTTCTCATCTTGCCTCCTTAGTCTGCCTTTTTTGTGTTTTTATTCCTAGGGCCTTATACTTTAATTGCATCTGAGACGTGGGAATTAATTGGAGCTAAACCTTAGCTCAGGTTAATTCCAAGTCGAATGAAGTACATCCCGCCACCGCACCGAGGCGGCTATGAAATAGTATATTTCGGCTGCCGGTTATTCTTTCCTTCGCCTATATATATCCTACCGTCAAGCCCCTTTCAGCGCAGTTCAGCTCAGTCTCAATTGATCACAACTACAATCTTTCCCTCCCACCCTCTCCTTAACCCCTGTATTCTTGGTTCTGCTTTCTGCTTCTTCCTTTTCTTTTTTTTTAGTTACCAACTGCGTTCTCATCCAAGCGTGGTGATTGCTGCTGCGACGGATCCTGATCTCATGGTTCCTCCTGGGCAAGGCTGTTAACCAGAGATTAGGTCATTTGGGATGCATCATGATATGTTTAGTTCTAGTGTAGGGTTACTCCGTAACCGTTGCATGTCAGTAGTCAGTTACTTAGATTCATCCCCTAAGGTCAAGGATCCAGTTAGATCTGGATTAGGTTCGCACACTGTAGTCCCAACGGTGTTAAGGTTCGCCAGGGCAACCTCCCTGTTTATTTTTTAGCCTCCGTCTTATACGGGGCGTATAAGTCTCCGTCATCAAAACGGGGCTTATCAACCTCCGTCATCAAAACGGGGCTAGGCGACACCTGTCATCAAAACAGGCTAAGTAAAACCCCCGTCATATATAAATACGGGTTACACAGGACACCCGTCGTCAAAACGGGTTAGGCTCTCAGTTATATATATATATATCTTGATGCATCCCCAATGTCATCCCAAGTTCTATTATACATTTTCGGCATTCTTGTTTACGTTTCGAAATATACTGTTTCCATTAACTGCACACTTATGTCTCTATTCTATTTCCTCTGTTGCTCATATCCTTTGGTACCTAGATCAGTGTATTTCGACCACTTTCAAAAACTTCTCATCTTGCCTCTTAGTCTGCCTTTTTTGTGTTTTTATTCCTAGGGCCTTATACTTTAATTGCATCTGAGACGTGGGAATTAATATACTTTTAACAGTTTTCTGTCTAGTAATCATAAATATATACATATGAACAAACTATGAGCAGTAATTACAAAACATACTTATGCCAGAGGCCAAGAATCCAGAAAAATGTATCAGTGAGTATGCAGAAGCAGGACCATGCTGACCATGCATGTTCGTTCAAATTTCTTCCCGCTCAGGGTACGCTCTTGATTTGAGAGCCGTTAGCTAACTCTTTTAAAAGGCGTCCCTTGATTGGTCTTGTCCGGAGAGACGTCCTCCATCACACGACGTTCTACACGCGCTGCTTAGGCTGCCATGTTTAACTTTCAAAAATATTTAACACCCCATTACGCCCTTACGCCCTGGTGCTTTCTTTGTCAGTCGGGCCATACGCAATTTTTGGATAAGGAATTTCCATAGTAGTTGAACCCGACTAGTTTATGATGGCAATTTTAGAAATGGTAGCCAAAGCTCCTGCGTTTGAAAATTTTAGAAAAGCACATGCACACATCACCAGACACCAGATTGGGGGCCAAACTCCAAACGATGGAGCATATACATGCTTATTTATATCTGCAGATTCAGGAAAGTTAAACAGCTGAGATGGTATTCATTTTTTCTGAACGCAATCAAATCTCAATGGAATATTCCAGACTCCCGGTCCCCGCTGTAGCGACTCCAGAAGTCATGCAACTTTCGTTGACGTCAAACCAAATGTTTCATTTTTCCGTGAACTTTGAACCCTTGGAACTTCTTTTCTATGTATGCTAAAGCGTTCCGGTTTTTACTAAATGAAAGCCCGTGATCTTACGACCCTGCCGGTGCACCCGACAGTCGGGTGCTGTTGTCGGGTGTTTGAAGTTAGAAATTTAAACACCCAACAGTCGGGTGCACTTTTGTCGGGTGCTACTTAAACATACTACTAAACCATATACTTTTCTGCTGAAAGCCTATGATCAGGGCTACATGATGAGCTCGTCGACGTTTTAATTTTTTACTGTCATTAATAATGCTGACATCATCAAAATTGCCATTTTTCGGACTTTTTTTTATCTTGGGCGCTTTTAACAGCACCCGACATGTAACAAAGTTAGGAATTTTAGCACCCGACTGTTGGGTGCGCTATTGTCGGGTGTTTTTGCAAATTTAGAAATTTCAGCACTCGACAAAACACCCGACAGCACCCGACTGTCGGGTGCACCGGCAGGGTCGTGTGATCTTAGCTTTCCAGCGGTATATAACACTGTGGACACGGGCTAGACGGCAAATTTGTAAAATGCCGAACGTTTTGCAACATTTTGAAAATTGTTTGCCGACGGGAGAAAAAAAATTTGCAGCTTTCAAAGAACAAATGTGTCTGGAAACGGAGGAAAATGTATTTGGAGGCTGAAACTTTGTATGTTTATCAGAAAAAGGGTGAGGAATTCAAAACTCACAATCGCTAATTCTAGTTCTTTCATTTTCATGTAGTTTTTTTAACTTTTTTGCTTCTTTAGCATGGGAATGTCCCAAAAAAAATTTTTTATTTCTGCCGAAATGGATTTTCTTTTCATTTGGGGTTTCTCCTTTCAGAAAAACTTATTCTTTACTCATAAGTTTTTGTTCCTCCATTTCCAGAGGCCCCTTGAAAATGGGTCCTACCACCTTTTTTGACTCATTTCAACCTTTTCCAAGCTATTTTCTTCAAAAACAAAAATAAAACAATGCAATGTCTTCTTTTAAAAAAAAAAGATATATCTTTCGTTATTTTGATAAATATACTAAATATATTACAAATATTTTTATATAATAATATTATAACACCATCAAACAGTGTAGCTCTAAAGCTCTAAAACAGCATCTAATAACATGAAAACCAGAATATGATTCTTCAATGGGAATCAAAACTATAAAGTGCACTTACAAACATCAATTTGTCAGATCTAACAAAATTTATAACGGCACTGTCATCATTGACAATAAAACAAACAATATTCTGTCAAGAGCCTTGTAAAAAATTCCAACAACTTCCATCGAAATGATCTATCACAGCTCAGTCTACCATTTTAGCGCGGTCCGAGGATTGAGCTGAAAACTCTCGCAGAGCGCCCGAGCTCCCGCGCGGCGCGCACTGCGGGGATGAAAAACTTCAATCTGTCAATCATTTTCTCAAGCGAAGAGTACGCGAAGCGATTCTAGCTTTACGATAGTGCCGCGGATCATCAATGGATAGTATTCAATTATCATTATCCCTTTATTTTCATTACTAGAACTTTTGCAAAAAAAAGGAAAAATAGAAAAGTTGTATTTTTTACTGCTCTATTCACATACTGAATTTGGAAGATCTTCTATGTGGCGTTTTTTTGCAAACTTCAAAAAACTGATTTTTGTCCCGCCTTTGCGGGATTTTGGCCCAAGTGCTTGAGTGCAGCATAGGGTACAAAGTCCAAATATGCGTTTCCCGTAATTTTTGTATGAAGAGTTAGGTCTACACTGTCAAAGAATTCTTCCTCCAAATTTGAGGTCTCTAGCTACACTAGAAAAAGAGATATGCAAAATTTAAGAAGCATGACTGGAAAATTTCTTTTTTTTCTTTTTTGACACATTTTTCGAATTTTTCCAAGCTATTTTCCTAACTTTTTTTGACATTTTTAGTCAAATTTTTGACCCTAAAATTTGAATATCTTTACAACCACTAATCCTCTGGAGGCCTATGACCCCTCATTTTCTTTCTTTTTCAAAGCTCTACAAGATAGGATAGATTTTGAAAAAAAAATTAAAACTTGAAAAATCTTCTGGAGTTGCTACCCGCTGCTCGATGATGATCAGTCCATCACAATGTGCCATATAAACAAAACTCAACATCTTTACAAAAGTTGTCTTTTTGATTTCCCAAACAATCGTCTTAAGCGTTCACTTCCACAATAATTTATGTCATTGCAGTTTCGGTCAGTCAGTTACATCAAAATGCCTCGAAAATGTCAATATGAAAATTGCGTAATCAGAGAACGTATGTCTCGCTCATTATAAAAAGGCCGAGACAAACTTTCAATAATTTGATTGTGACATCGAGTTAAGTCTCTTTTGGTAAGTCACCAGGGGGTAAATAAAACAGACCTTGATACATTTATCGTTCGTTTCAACTTGACGATTCGTCTAAAACTCAGCCTCCTAAATATTTGGGGTAGGTAAAATATGTACAAAGAAATTCATACTTTTCCAACCCGGCGAATCTTTAAAAAAGAAACGAACAATAAAATATAATTACCCTTTCCAAATAAACCTCTTCGGTGGCAAGCGTAGTCTACTCTGACATAATTGTAAAATTTATGTGATGGGAGTTTGACATAGACCTTTTCGCCTTTCCATCCGCCATATTGAATTGTATGCAAAAATTATGGTGGCTGAAATGCCATGGTGAAATTCCCTTAGAAAGTATGCAAAACATATGCAAAAAGAAAGTATAAATATAAAACTTACATGCATAATTGGAATTATATTAAAGTGTAATCTTGTAGAAGAAAGATTAAATTTTGCTTCTCTCGAAAACTAAAAACAATTATATCCACTCATCTCTTAGAACAAGCACTTCAAAAGACCATAACATTAGACATTAACTCAAACTGAAAAATCACCCGCGAAGGTAAAAAATAATCCTTATTCGGCTGACGGTAAATTATTCTCCAGGGAATAGAGCCGCCAAATTATCAAATCATTGATGATGTGTGACGTCATAATTACTGCTTTCAGTTTGCGTGTTTTGAAAGTTTGATGTGTATACTCCATCTTTGTGGAGTTTTTTAATGGCATGAAAACAAAATATGCTATGTCTTTAAGAACAAATTTCTAAAAGGCTTTTGTTATTCTGTAAATATTTCTTTTTTTGGATTAAAAAATTCCATCTTTCATTGTTCTAATGATTATAATATTTATTTATAAGATGCTTTGTTGTCTTTTTTAAAAATCTTTGTGTAAACTTGCATATGTTTTGCATACTTTCCAACTAAATCCAACCACGGGATTTTCGTTCCTGTATTTTTGCATACAATTCAAGATGGCGGATGGAAAGGCGAAAAGGTCTATAGTAATGTAATGTTGTTTGGGGAATTATGAAGTTCTCTGGAATTTCGATTGCATTTATTCAGGTTGATTTTTTATGACTTCTAATGGTACTTTTTCTAACGAGTTTGATTAACTCTGTTCTCACACTTATGTCTTTTTTTTTCGCATCCTTTTCCGTGATTACTTTTATTTATATTCTTAAAGACAGGTAAGAAGGCTAATCGCACGATGGGTTATTTTTTCTTATTTGACACGCCTTCAAAGAGAGCAATTAATCGTTAATTGCATCCTGTAGAGAGCAATTAATCGATAATCACACTCTCCAATGCCGCGCCGATGTTTACAAAATTGATTTTAATGTTTTTCTTACATTTTTTTGCATCGAACGTTTTAATTGCATTCGAAATTTATTTTGTGAGAAGGGAAATCAATAAACAACAATAAAAGAAAGACATAAAGAGAAGAGAAAAATATAAAACTCTCAGTGTAATTTCTGTAATTTACTTTCCTAACTGGGATAAAGTAGTGAAAGCCATTGTGCGATTAGCTCGTAATCACATGATAACTCGTACAATTCGAAAATTGCACTCGTGATTTTTTTGTTTTGAATTTTATAAAATTAATAACAAAAAAATCACTCGTGCAATTATATTCGAATTGCACTCGTTATCATGTGATTACATATACAAGTTATTCGACTTTTATTCGAGTGAAGTTAAGTTTGCAACTCTCTGTTTTTCCCCCTACGTGCGATTGTCTTTTCTACAACAATGACAGATGGCTTCTAATTTTTCTAGATCTTAACTAACTAAAGGCAGTCTAAACTTAAACTCCTACCGTGAGATTGGGTAACTTGCATCAGTGGAGGCTAACACATGCATTCCACCACCAATAATGAGATTGTTGCATTTCAAACGGCTCTTCTTTTTGGCACCCATGGCCTCTCAGTGCTTTGCACAACGGGTGGCTGTAAAATCCCACCCTTCATATCATATATTTGTTTCAATTTGAGATAGCTTTCAGAACTTGTTAAAGAGTCTTTATAGTAAAATAATTTTGCTTGTCTTTCTGAGTTTCTAAAATTAATAAAGTCTGTCAACAAGGGTTCACTAAAAGACTGTAACAAACAAAGTATGTTGGACTAATAATTAACATTTTATTAGTTGTATCTTTCAGATGCTTAGAAATAAATCAGTTGCCAAAATCATTTTCAGATTTGATTATTTGTCATGTAGAAATCTTCACATTCAGCCTTTCAATGCAAAAGTCATTGTTTCTAAATCAAATTGTCCTTTTAAAAATTTGGCGTACGAAAATTTTATCTATGAAAATGAAGCATTTCTTGATAACCAAAAGACCTTGTTTATATGGCGCAACAGAAGCTCAGTTATAATTGGCAGGCATCAAAATCCATGGAAGGAGGTCAATTTGAAACAATTGAAGGAGAAGAAAATTCATCTTTGTCGACGGATGTCTGGCGGTGGAAGTGTGTATCATGACCTTGGAAATGTAAACTTTACTTTTTTCACAAGTAAAGCCAATTATGACCGTAAAAAAAACCTTGAATTCATTATTAATACACTGAAACAAGATTTTGGAATATGTTTGGAACGAAATAATAAAGATGATATCCTTTTAGAAAATCAATACAAAGTCTCGGGAACTGCAGCAAAACTTGGATTGAAAACGTGCTATCATCATTGCACATTGCTTTGTGACTCCAACTTGGCCAACTTGAGGGGTTTGCTCAAAAATCCCTTTGGACTAAACATTTCAACCAATGCAACTGAAAGTGTAAAATCAAACACAAGAAACCTTTTCATAAGGAATGATTTTGATTTTGATAAAATTGTTGACTCGTTTTCATCAAGTTTTTTCAAACAGTATTCAAAGACAATTGTAATGCCAAGTTTACATATACTGGATCCAACGTTTATTGATCAAGTTTCCGATCAAGCAAAGGAACTACAAAGTTGGCAATGGACTTTCGGAAAATCTCCTAAGTTCTCAATTCAACGAGAGTTGATTTATGATAATGTCCAAAAAGTCAGTGTCAAATTAATAATACATAAAGGAAATATTTGCGACTTTGAGCTCATTAAGCAAAATGATAATAAAAGTATTTCGCATGTTATGACGAAGTTATGTGGAAGTGAATTCCGTGAGAGCAGCATCCTTCCTATTTTGCTAGAGCTGTCTGCAAATTCAAAATATCTGCCTATTTGTTTACAACTGTCGAACTGGTTTGAAGATGCTAACATGATGGATTGATATCTTATTTTTTTAAATGCTTTATTTTTGTATATACTTACTTTAGAAAAAAAATTATGCCAAACGGTTAAGTTTTACTATTTGTTCTTTTTGGTTTTGTTTTTGGTTGAATTTCTTTGTGAAGATTTGACTTTTTAACAATGTTTTTCCAGGTAAAAAGAAAATGTTTTCAAAAATTTTAACATGTAGCAGAATCATACATCAGTTGACATCGAGAAATACGTTTTTGTTGAGGAGCTCTGTGCTGTCATGCTCAAACTGCTATACACAATCAGGTACCAAACTTGTTAAGGGATGTAAGGATATATATTTTCAAGTTAATTTTAAATTCAAACAATGGGTTTTGACAGCTTTCTAACTGTTGATTCTATATTTTTATATTTGATTAGTGTTTTCTTTTCTTTTTAGCTCAATCGCAGAAAAATTTCCAGAACAAAAATTTCATTAGGAACTACAGTATTGGTATGATCATCGATGATATAATAACGTTTATAACCCAAATTCTGAAAAATTGAACAATAGTATATTTGTAAAACTTTCAAAATGTGTGTGTATTTGAAGTCACTGGCTAAGCTCAGTTCATTCTTGCTACATGCATAAATTATCGCTTTAATGTGAAGCTCAAAATGTTCACCCTGTCTTGACGATCAATCTCTTTCTGTAGGTGAATATGACAAGCTCTGGCAAGCAGTGAGCAGCGGTCGTGGAAAAGGAAGAACAGGGAAAAAGAAAGTTGCTCCCAAAGATGTGGAAGGCGATTTCTTAGGATTTGGTAAGCAAATATTTTCCTCTATTAGAATAGTAGACATTTGGATTGAAAAAAAACAGATAGTTCAGGATCTAACCTAGAAAATAAAATTCCTTGACATGTTGCTATTCAACATTCATCTTTACATCTGATCTTTTCATTTTTTTCAGGAAAAGCCAACATTGAATGGCCTGGCTTAACGAAACCCATCGACTTGCAGCGTAAACCAAAGCAAAAGAGACGAGACTATGAAGAATATAATGCTCAATTTGAACGACGCAAACGACAATTTGATGCCACGCAAAGAGGATGGTCAGGAACAACATGGCCTGGCCGTCATGCTGGTGCTCCTGAACTACCCAGTGGTGGTAAGCGCCTCTCCTGAGAATCTTTCATGATTAACGCATCCTAAGTAAGGGACCTTAAAAACCTTGAACATTCAACCGACCTTGAAAACTTTTTCTTCTAAAAATAATATAAATAAATTCCTTGGAAGCCTTAACACAGTATGGTTATCATTAGGATTTGAAAATCTGCTGGCTTTGAAACTCAAAAAATTATAATCTCCAGTTATAATGCTGAACTCTTGTATTCATTTTAGACGCAGTCAAAGACTTTGACTCTATTGTTATTGAGGTAAGGATGATCATTGAAGAACACAGATAGCTCATTAATAATAATAGACTACAGCCGTAATGACGTTCAGGTTTTAAAAATTGACCATATTCCCATTAGGTGAAGAAAGTGGCGGTGACTCGAGCGAATGGTAAAAGAAAAAGAACAAGCGCTTTGGTGGTCGTTGGCAATGGCAAAGGCTCCATAGGTGAGTAGAAAGATGTGTCCTTCTTTTTCATATGTTACCACTCACTATAAACTTTTCAAATGTTTTAGATACCGAGATATTTGAGCATACGAATTGGAAGACGCTTACTCAAATAATTTTTATGAAACCATTTCAAACAAGACAATCGTGCGAAGTGTTTCAAACTTATATCATAACTGCCAACCTTTTTGATCGTTATGAAAGATTTTGTCGAGTCTGGTATTAGAGCTATTTCTGTCAAACTCCAATTAATGTTTGCATGTCTGAAAGGTTTATCATTGTGATATTCGAAAATTTGTTGACCTGTTTTAATGTCAATCATATGAATACTACATCCCACTTTGTGATCATGTGATCTCTGTCTCGCAAACAAAAAACATTCGTTGAAACTCCTGAGAAGTTGAAAAGCTTCTTTAAACAAAGAATTGAACGAAGATGGAAGGTTGAAGGTCGTTAATGTTCGTCTCTCAGTTTCTGTGATTTCAAAGATTTCCACTGATTTGTTATTCCAAACAACAATAAAAACACTGTCTCGTATCTGCTTCAGAAAGACGCAATCGTAATTGACAGGGAAAGAATATTCGGAAAGTTCCTTCCCATCAAAGTCTAACACGGCTACATGCTGACTGTTACACCGGTGAGTCGAGAGTGGGACAGCAATTTCGTATATCTTCTCAAGTACAACATGAAGGAACAAGTTTGTGAAAGTGCAATGATAGCTAGGCCGACCCCCTCTGTCAAATGGTATTCTCCTGAACGATACTAACCTTTTTTCGTCATATCGTATCAATTCAATAAAACAAATTTTTCGGGAGATATGCCCAATTATTAAAATGTTTCCATATTCCTTGGTGTATCTGACTTCGCACTGCCATAACCTAGTCTCGTATTTCATTTCAACTCTCAACATTTCTTGCGAGCTCGTTTCATCGCGGACCTTGAATCTCCTCGATCTTCCCAAAGAACGTTTTAAGTGTCCACTGTATATAGTGATGTGTCTGCTTTGTTTATCTTTGCACGTCATGAACCATCGCATCGAGAAAGCATCGTAAACATTCCTGCAAAACACGAGCCTTTCATCTCGATTCGCCAAATCAAGAACAATAGACGTCGCCTTCAAACTGTTAGTGATATCTTCGAACTCGTAAACTGTGATCTTTATTTCTTTGCAATCTATTTCATAGCGATCGAAAACGGAATAATATTTTCCGCTAGCATCAAATCCGCCATCTGCTTTCTTCAATGAAGAAAATTTGAAAACTCCTTCACATCCTTTTACACCAGATGGTAAAAAACTTTGCCGATATCTCAACATGTCCGACATTTTCAAACCTTTATTACACAAACTGTAAAAACTCAAAGATTCAGGAAAGCAAATTGAATTCTCGCTAATACAATTGAATCTTCATTTCGCGGTGACCATGGGAACAGTGTGAGGACACAGTGTGTTTCCATGCCAACAATGAATTCAATACAATGCTCTGGTTCATAAAAATTACATACAGGGAGAGTTCTTTCATCTAGAAAAATTCTACGAGCAAAAGATTTACTTCTCAAACTTATTTGTACCCTTTAAAGGACTTCCCTTTGCATTGCAATTACTTTGAACACGTACGGGGGATAAAAAAATACCCAACCTCTCTCATTGATCGCGTGTCGCCCAAATAAAATTGATTATCTTGCGCAATTCGACTTCCTGTCATCCTT
Organism: Clytia hemisphaerica; assembly: GCF_902728285.1. Classification (NCBI taxonomy): domain Eukaryota; kingdom Metazoa; phylum Cnidaria; class Hydrozoa; order Leptothecata; family Clytiidae; genus Clytia; species Clytia hemisphaerica. The sequence continues at coordinate 3,464,128 of NW_027103528.1, forward strand.
TCTTATCAGTGTTTCCACAAGGTCTTGCTTTGTCTTTGTGTCGGAAAGTGTCTTTAAAATACTGACTGACTGAGTATAATCATTCTTACGGCCCATGTCGATATACCTGCTTCAGTTGGCCAATGGACGAAACAATTTTTTGTCTTTTGTGTGATAGAGGTGGTAGATTTCGTTCTACCTTGCGTGTATTTATGCTTGAACTGGCTCATCAGAACAGAACATTTGATGAAAAATCTTCAACGAATATCTCGGTGTTAGGTTTGTTGTGGATGATTTGATTTAGCGGGTCAAGTTTTTTTTTCAAATGTAAGCTCTGTCATTGGATGAAAATGTGTTTTTCCTAACTACGAGTCATAAACTTGTCAAAGAACTCGTTTATAGTATCCTATAATTCTTTTAAACACTATATAATCTCATTTTTACCCTCCCAAGATATGTCACGCCTCCTAATTTTCGATATTGATACATGGTGTTGACCAGTGCTAGACCATACAGTTTTTTCCGTTCTTCCGAGAATTTACTCATTTAATCATTTATCTGAATGCTTCCACAGGTTGGGCAATCGGTAAAGCCACCTTTGCATCCGCCGCCATCCGAAAGGTAACAAAGCTTAGATTATAAATTTTTGTGAAACTCCTGAATTCAATTCTTTTGAGGAGAGATGTGGGAATTTTCCCAGTTTTAATCAAAGTCAAAGTTCTGTAAGAGGATCAAACTTTCAATCTCTTTCCGAATAAAATGGGGAGGGAAGTCGAATAAGAATAGAGTGACTAACAAAATTTCGGTCAAAATCCCTAGATATCATATTAAAAAACTGAAATATAAAGGGGTTCAACGTCTCAGCGCACTATGACTAACACCCAAACACTATTTTAAAGGGTCTCTTCTATTTTATTCCAGGCGCGCAACAAAGCAGTGAACTATCTCCATTACGTCCCTGTGACTGAAGAAAAATCAAGTAATTTGCTTTATTATTTATCTTGTGTGAATGGGTCGAAATTTCTTCACATGAAATGAAAGATTTCATTAGTTTTTTTCACCGATCAACTACTTCAAGAATCTATGAAACTTTAAATTAAAATCTGGCTTAGCTTTTCGTTACCTCCGTCACATTTCTTTTCATCTCACTCCCTTTCATTTTCTAGTTTATCACAATTTGCAGACGAAAGTGAACAGCACTCAAATCAACTTCGAAAAGAAAGTACCTGGTAGGTCAATGTTCTTTACAACCTTCATAGTTCATTGTTCATTTTTTGTCATCTTCCCTGATGACTATATATAAGGAATAATACGGTGTGTCAAAAATCTAAGGGGCTCACTTTTCCATGTTTACCTTCTCAATGAGTCGTCATAAGGGCAAAAACATTACACTTATCAGATCTTATTACTTCAGTTCAAGAAAAATTCTGAAAAAGAAAAACATTTTTTGAATTAGAAATCTGGGTTTTCAAAGGAATCAAAGCAAAACTACCAACATTTCATAGAGCATTTCAGCTGCCAACCTTTTTGTTGAGTTGATCTTTTTTCATGCAAATTACATGCAATCAAAAAATTAATTTGAAACCTGTATATTTGATTTCCCATAGGCCATGGAAGAAGATGTCAACGAATCGTTCGCGCTATTTGCGAACTAGCCGGTATCGAAAACATACGATGTAAGATCGTCGGTCGGACAACTCCTTTGACGGTTGTCAGGGCAACGTTCCAAGGCCTTCAAATGCAGGTGAGTGAGTGATTGTACATTTCAAATTAGTCGTTCTTTCCAAAGAAATAGCAAAGCAAGTTTTCTTTTTAATTTTTGTTCGACAGATAATTTGCGAAAAGAGGCCAAAATAACAAAAAAGTTCACATTGTATCATATGCGATTGATAAATTTTCAGTACCGGCCAGTACCGGTGAGATTGACATTTTTTTCTTAGTTGGAGGTGTACGCACATTTCAAAAGATATTTGAAAAGTTACGGAGTAATGTCATTAGCCAGCCCCTGACCATCGCGGTGCGTTTGTTATCTCCTTGTGGCTAACAGGTCATCTTGACGACCAGGACTTTTTTCACGGCACCCTACCCTAAAAAGAGAAATCTGGGAGATAAAACGATCTCCGATTCAAAAAACTTTGGAAATTGGTTTGGTTTGGAAATTGATATCTTTGGACAATTTGGAACGTCAGAATACACCTTTCCCGAATTGTTATTTAGGCTTTTTGACTTTTCTATATATTAATAGTATAACGCGTATGTCATTTTGTTTTCTGTTTTCTGTCTGTGTGTCACTTTCGATTTCGCAAGCAATGTTTTGTTCTTGCTCCACAAATGCGTTTCATCAGATTCCCGCTTTTTTATAAATACGGGGGTAAGATTTCTTAAAAAATTAAACCTTTTTCATATTCACACGCATTTGTTGAGCACCCGTGACTTTTGAACTAATTTTGATTGGTTCTTAGAAAAACCAAAAGAATTTGATTGGTTCTTAGAAAAACCAAAAAACATGATAGGGGGTCATTTTAGATTTTATTCCAGCGCGTTTCGCTGGACGTATCCACCAAGATACTGAACAACACAACACCCGTCACAAATGATTGTACAATTTTTTTGATGAATCTGAAATCTTCATTTTCGTCTGGATTTTGCTGGAGATGGTGCTGCTGTATGAAAAGTCAACCTTTTTGGTTTGATAAAAGAGAATTGAAAATGGTTTTGGAGCAGAGAATCACTCGCATACCAGAATAGAATTAAGTGTTTCTTCGAGCTGTTTTTAAAGTATGTTATTGTTTGTTTTTATATCCTTGGTAGCTCATGACAGCAGGCAAGATATGTCACCAAATTTAGAATTTTCCTCTTGTGCACAGTAAAAATCTCTCACCAAAATGAGCCAAGATAATCAAAATGTCCTGATTGAAGGTGATGATGAGGGGCCTGCTGAGAGGCGTAGGAGAACTGTTGCTGAAAATGCGCGTAGGAGAACTGTTGCTGAAAATGCGCGTAGGAGAAGGGCAAGAGAAACTCCTCGTGAAGCTCAACAGAGAAGGGCAAGGAACGCTGAAAGAACGAGAGCTAGGCGTGCTAATGAAAATGAGCAACTGAGTCAGCAGCGCAGACAACTCGATCAAGAGAGAGCTAGGGAAAGACGTGCAAATGAAAATGAGCAACAGACTCAACAACGCAGACAACTTGATTTAGAGCGGGTTAGGAATAGGCATGCTAACGAAAATGAGCAGCAAACGCAGGAGCGCAGGCAAGTTGAATTAGAGCAAGCTAGGGAAAGGCGTGCTAATGAAAATGAGCAGCAGACTCAACAGCGTAGGGAACTTGATTTAGAGCGGGTTAGGAATAGGCATGCTAATGAAAATGAGCAGCAAACGCAGGAGCGCAGGCAAGTTGAATTAGAGCAAGCTAGGGAAAGGCGTGCTAATGAAAATGAGCAGCAGACTCAGCAGCGTAGACAAATTGAATTAGAGCGAGCTAGGGAAAGGCGTGCAGACGAAAATGAAGCACAAAGTCAAGGGCGAAGGAATGCCAATGCTCAGAATCAAAGGAATAGGCGTGCGAATGAAAATATTGAGCGAGGACGTCAAAGAAGGCAAGCTAATGTAGAGCGAAACAGAAATATTCGAGAAAACGAAAATGACGCACAGTTTGGACATAGGCGTAGAGATAATAATGCCCGGTACCGCAGACCTAGACGCTTGAATTTTGCTCAAATAGGTAACCCCCTTCCTGATGAACACTATCTAGGAGCTTTTAACCATGTTTGTGAGTTTTGTGGGGCCATAAAATTTGAAAAAGAAGACGAATTCAAGTGTTGCGCGAAAGGAAAAGTTTCCCTGGCTCAATTAGAGCCTTTTCCACCTCAACTTCGACATCTTTTCACCGATGATTCAAACGAGGCCAGGGAATTTCGCAAAAAAATTCGTATTTACAATAACTCTTTTGCTTTTGGCTCTTTTTCTGCCAACTTAAGACCTCCTCCAGGTATTGGTCCTCCAACATTTAGAATTTGTGGACAAATTTGTCATCGCTACGGTACTCTTTTTCCTAACGAAGAACAACCACAATATGCTCAATTGTACATCATTGAAGCTGCACAAGCTTTAGATTTGAGAATGCAGAATCCATCTGCAGTTGATTGTAATAGGGCCACTATGGCTTTAATCCAGGATGTTCTTGGAACGGTAAATCCTTATGCTGCTTCTTTTAAGCACATGAAACAGGTTGAACAAGAGGAACAAAATCGTGCTATAGCTGAAAACCGTCCAGTTTCTAGGATAACCATGGTAATGAGAGAGGGGCACGATCAAAGGCGTGGCAATGCGCCTTTGCATGAAGAAGTGGCTGCCATCTTCACAGGAGAAGATGGTGCTCCACCAGCTGGTAGGAATATTGTTGTCTATCCACGAAACCATCATTTGCAAAGTATACCATCAACATCTAGCGTAGTTGATCCATATATCTATCCATTACTTTTTCCAAGGGGTGATCTGGGCTGGGATATGAATATGCCTCACGTAGCTGAGAGGGCAACAAGGACCAGGAATCATGTGACACAACTTGAGCATTATGTTTATCGGTTAGCTATCCGAAGGGGGTTCTCTGCACTCCATTTGTCAGGTAGGCTATTTCAGCAATTTTTGGTGGATGCTTACACAAAAGTTGAAGGTTCAAGGTTGGACTTTCTTCGTCACAATCAGCAACAATTAAGAGCCGAATGTTATCAAGGTTTAGTTGACCATCTTGAAAATGCTGCAGAACAAAGAAACTTGAATGCGGGTCATGTTATTGTTTTGCCTTCAACCTTTTCAGGGTCTCCCAGAGCCATGCACCAGCTTTACTTGGATGCAATGGCTGTAGTTTCTAAGCATGGAAAGCCAGATGCCTTCTTGACTTTCACGTGTAATCCTAGATGGCGTGAGGTAACTGAGAACTTACTTCCCAATCAGAAAGCGCACGACAGGCCTGATCTACTTACTCGTGTGTTTCGCATGAAGTTATTTGCCATGAAAAAGGAAATAATGGAGGATGGTATTCTTGGAATGGTTGTTGCCCGTGTTGATGTGATTGAGTTCCAAAAACGTGGTCTTCCCCATGCACATATTTTGATTCATTTTGCAGCTGAATTTAAGTTGAGAAATGCAGATGATATTGACCGCTTGATTTGTGCACAGCTCCCTGATCCAGAAACTGAACCTGAGCTTTACGAGATCATCAAGTCCAACATGATTCATGGACCATGCGGTGTTTTGAATGACCGTTGCCCGTGTATGATTGATGGTAGTTGCTCAAAAGGTTTTCCAAAATCTTTTAACGATGAAACGGTTATGAATGTGGATGGCTATCCTTCTTATCATAGACCTGACAATGGCCGTACTGTTAGGGTAAGGAATCTTGATCTTGATAATAGATGGGTCGTGCCATATTGTCCTTATTTGTGCAAAAAATATAATGCTCACATTAACTTGGAAGCCTGTGTTTCCATTAAAGCTGTCAAATATCTTTACAAATACATCTACAAAGGCCATGACACAGCCCATATTGAGATTGCAGAGAGAATAGATCATGATGAGATTAGAACTTTTCTTGATGCACGGTATGTTTCTGCTCCAGAAGCATGTTGGCGTTTATTCGCTTTTCCTATGCACACTCAGAGTCATACTGTTATCAGGTTGGCGGTACATTTACCAAACTTTCAGCGTGTTTATTTTAGGGAAGGTGAAGAAGAAAATGCAGCTGATAGATTTGGCAATAATGAGACTATGTTGACTGCTTGGTTTTTGCTGAACCAAAATGATCCTACTGCCAGGCAAATTCTATATCCTGACATTCCCTATGACTACGTCTTTATCAAATCTAGAAATGGTAACAAGTGGAAAGTAAGAGAGCGAGGCCATGGAACAGTAATCAGTCGGATGTATAATGCAAGTATACGTGAAGGTGAAAGATATTTTCTAAGAGTTTTGTTATTACACGTTCCAGGTGCTACATCCTTTGAATACTTGAGAACTTTTGACGGGGAAATCTATCCAACTTTCAGAGAGGCATGTTTAGCAAGGGGTCTTTTAGCTGATGATAATATCTGGGTTGAGACTTTGAATGAAGTAGTTCATGTTGCCACACCAGTCAAAATTCGAAGAACGTTTTGCACCATCCTCATTCATGGTGAGCCAAATAACCCAGCAGAGCTATGGGAGAGTTTTAAGGAGCACATGATACAAGACTTCTTACGTCACCATAGTGAATTGCAAGCTGAGCAAATGACTTTATCTAACATTGCAAACATGCTCCATCAATTTGGAAAGTCTTTACAAGATTTCAATCTGCCTGATTTGGATGTAGAGATTGTTCAGGAACAACCAAATGCTGCTGCTAATCGAGTGGAAGCCGACCGTGTTAGGCCATCCTTGAATGAGGCTCAAACCACTATAGCTGATGCTGTCATTAACGCTCTTTCAAATAATGATTTCAACTCGGCTAAGCTATTTTTTATTGATGGTCCTGGTGGTTGCGGTAAAACGTACACCTACAACTACATTATAAAGGAGGCCAGAGCTCAATCTTTCACTGTTTCCACCTCCTCCTGGACAGGTATTGCTGCAACACTTCTTGATGGGGGGAAGACGTGCCACAGTCTTTTCAAGTTGCCGGTACCTGTTAATGATGGTTCTACATGTAGTGTGAAACCCAATAGTACCCATGCAGAATTTTTGAGGAATCAAGATATTTTTATCTTCGACGAAGCATCAATGATCCCCAAACATGCTCTTGAAGCTGTAGATAGAATGTTGAGGGATATTTGTAACAGTGGCGTACCATTTGCTGGAAAAGTTGTTTTGTTAGGTGGCGACTTTCGACAAACCCTTCCGGTTGTAAAAAGAGGAAGTCCAGCCCAGGTTGTTGAAAGTTGCTTGAAAAGAAGTCCTCTTTGGCCTCTAGCACAAGTATTTCATTTGAATCAAAACATGCGGACAGGTATCGGGGAGCAAGAATTTTCCAACTTTCTTTTGCGATTGGGTGAGGGTGCTTTGCCAATGAAAGCTCATGAACCATATCTAGGGTGCATCGAAATTCCAGAACAATGTGTGCTCCCGAAAGACTCTGATCTGATTCAACAAATCTTCGGAAATTTTGCAGATGGTGAGGACCTAACAAAACGGGTGATTTTAACTCCAACAAATGAAGAAGCCTTGGAAATCAATGAAAAAATTTTGCAACGTCAGACGGGGGATGTCTGTACTTATTTCAGTTTTGATTCGGTGGTTGCTGATACACAGGAGGAAGTTGATCTTTATCCTCAAGAGTTTCTAAACTCAATTACCCCAAGTGGAATGCCTAGACACAAGTTAAATCTTAAAGTGGGGTCTGTGGTAATGTTACTAACGTTACTTACTTCGTAATTTGTCCCTGAAAGATGGTCTTTGTAATGGAACGCGTCTCAAGGTCTGTAATTTACAAGACAATCTCATTGATGCAGAAATTCTTACTGGTTTTTTTGCTGGTCAAAGAACTTTGATTCCCAGGATCACATTTTGTCCCAACGACACAAATTTACCATTTCAACTGAAAAGGGTCCAGTTTCCACTACGGCTATCTTATGCTGTTACAATCAATAAAAGCCAGGGGCAAACTTATGAAAAAGTTGGTATATTTTTGCGTCGACCATGTTTCTCACACGGACAACTGTATGTTGCTTTTTCTCGCACACGTGCATTCAACTGTGTTAAAGTTCAAATTTGTAATTCATTCCAACAAGGGTATGCTCGACGCAAATGCTATACAAAAAATGTTGTATACCCTCAGATTCTTTGATTTTATTTTAACTCCTACTTTATTTTTCATGAGCTACTTAGGATGTAAACGGAATAATAACTACTTGAACAAAAAAAATTTGATTGGCTAATGATTTTTTCAGTTCAATCGTTTGTTGAGTTTTTCTATAATGAGATTGTGTTTCTGTATATAATTTAGTATCTATAGTAGCTTTTCTTAATCGTGTTGTCTTTCACATTATTTTTGATTGGGTTGGGCAGGGTATTGATAAGAAATTGTCATTGTTTGTGCAAATACAATTTTGATGACATTAACGGTTAAACAATTCTTATGAAGAGATGAAACTTGCTTTGTTACTACCTTACATTCAATCACTTGCCACTGTCATCGAGATGTCAATGTTTGGAAAGAAGACAGCTTTGCACCAACCTAACTTGAGATCCCCATTCTATATGGGAGACAAACCATTTAATATGGTTTGTTTATGGCAATTGCATTTACCAACCTGCTCAAGAGTCATGTCAACAAGTTCCATCACTACCCAAGTTTGATTGGAGAACCTTCAATGAGATCCCCATTCCATATGGGAGACAAACCACTTCAAATAGTTTGTTTTTGGAATTCACCTGCAACTGAACCACAATGTTATATGACACAGTATCAAAGAATTTCGTTTTGCACGTTTCATCTTCCCACTTTTAAAAACTGAATTCATGTCTATCCCTTTGTAATTTACACATCCATTGAAAATTTCTTATCCCAGGGCTTGATTAATGATGATTTGCAATAAAACTGAAATTAAGCCCTGGTAATTTCCAAACCTTCACTCAATTTGCTTTTAGTTTGTTTACTTATTATTGATTCGTCTGGAAGTTTTGTTATACCCATCTTCTTTTTTTCAGTTATAAATAATAAAAGATCACAAAATGGGAAATACTTTTGCTAATGTACCAAATCCCCGATACATGAAAGACGAGGAAACCCAAACAGCACGTATCGCACCGCAGATGGTTTGTTCGTCCACACAGACGGATGGTGGTCCCGTAATGAATGAAATAGATGACCACAGTAAGTAAGACAGTTACATTTTGCTTTAACTTTAAATTTGATCATTGTCACCCTATCTAATGGGATATAAACTTCTCATATCTCTATTGTGCGTGATTGTAAGTTGTTCACTTTTCAATTCTTGGGAACTTTCATTACATTCAAAAATCCAGCCAATGGTAAGGGCTTCCGTAGGCAACACTTGTTTTCATTTGAGATTATTTTTGTTTTCCTATTTCAGCACGACTAATTCTGGGTATCCTGGCCCAATCAAGGGAGGAGCTGAAACAGTTGCTCCGATCTCAGAAAAGGATGGAAAGTGGTACGGAAAATTTCACGAGTTCGTTTTCCTTTCGGATTGATGAAATACACGTTTTTTATAAGCATGGGGTAAATTTTTGTGAGCCTCATTATGCTTAGCAAAATTAGTTTTTTGAGCCTCGAATATGCCTATCTATGCTATGCGTAAGTGATGGTGCAATTTGTTTGGTGTTGTTTGTAAATTAGGGGATAAATGCTTTGAAATTTTGTAAATTTGAGGCTCAGCATATACTTAGGCGATGCCTAAGTTTTTGCAAGATTTGAGCCTGGATATGCTTATAAGCGTTATGCTTATAAAAAAACGTGTAGAGAGCTTCATTAGCTTTTAAAGTGTGATCACAAAAACTAAAATTGCTTTAAATCTTTCCTTTAGTGAGCGGTTACTTTTCACGTTCGCGGTCGTCATCGTCATCTTCTTCACGACATTCGCCTTATACCAAACTCAAAGATCGTAAAGAACATTAAGACGTTATTGTTGGTTTGTTGCTCGGTTTGTTCAAGGAACTTGAAGCTCCTTGGTTTATTGCGTTTGGTTGTTTGCGATCCTAGAGTGCATGCTGAGATTGAGATATTTTTATTTGATTAAAACTTTTGCTGTTGCGTTACTGCGTCTTATTTTTCGAAAACTGTGGTGGCGTCTACTCATCTAAGTATCGCACTTACCCAGTATTATTACCTCAAATTAATTCGTGCCCTTTTTCAGTTATAAAATCAGGTAGTTCACCCTTTTTTCTAACCTCTTAGGAGACTTCGCGTCAACTATTAGTCATAGATAGTAAAGACCTTGGTAGAATGATTGTTAAGCCGTTAATACACCCGTTTGAATGTTATTTTAGAACTGCTATTTTTATTTCATCAAGATTTTATTCTTATAAAACAGAAAATTATTTAAAAAAGAAAATTTTAACTTTGTAAATTTTATAAATTTTTAATTTTTTATTTTGTAACATTTTTAACACTATGCAATTGATTTAGATACTAAAACATAACTTAATTGATTTCCTTTTCTTTTTTTGACACAAAACCCGTCAAATCATATTGACAAAACTTCATAGATTGTACATTAAAATAACTTTGGCGAATTTTATATGAACTTACCTTATCGGTAGCAGATTTCTAGGTGGAAAACTTTCGGCCAAAAATATCATCACTTTTGACTGACGAAATTTGTACCAATTAGATATTGACTACAATCAGGTTTTCAGAGAAATTGAGGCTAGAAACATTGCAAAACACCAGGAAACTGAGAGAGCTTATTTTCGCGGTGAGATACGAAACTAATTTTCGATATTAGTTGACACCTACTTTTTCCCTAAATTCTTTCCATTTGCTGGGTAACCCATGCGGTAAAGAGGGAATCGCAAAAGTAAAATCAAAAAGGGAAAAACCTCAGCTCTCGGCGATTCCCAAATCCCAGTAAATATGAAAAGAGCGAATAAAAAGCCGAAGGCAGATTTGTAGTGAAATTTGCATTTCGCGGAAGACACCCTAAAATGTTACCGCGAAAATTAGTTCCCTTTACCAGCCTTTTTCTTTTTGTTTCTGTTGGGCTTTTAGCATCCAGTTTGAGAAATTGAAAGTAATCTAAACTATTGTATTTGGCAAAAAGTGGGAATGTAGAAAACCTCTCTAGGTCCATCTGTCTTTATCCTGGCTTGGGACAGGCTGACTGTCATTTAATTAAGACAGTCAGGCGACATTACCCCAAGGTGACAAGAAACTCCAGGCAGACTTAACTTTTGGAGGCTGTCCATGTCATATATAAAACAAAAAATTATTTTTCTTTTAAATTTTTTATATCGTGTTTTCAAGCCATCTTCACCATCCAAAGGGCTCTAGACGCGTTTAGCAACACCGGCGTGCGACGCCGGGTACCGGCTAGTTTGTTTTAATGTTTGAATGTTTCTATTTAGTTTCATAAAATTGTATGTCGCAAAACTAAACAAATAAAAAAAGAATTATGAAAAAAGCACTTCCGGTTCTTGAGTTATTTTGATTTGAAATTTCTTTATAAACAATAGAATTACATGGAAACGAGGCCGGGCTGTATGTTTTAGTTTTTATAAGGGATTTCACCTTGAACAAAAACAGTCATAAAAATTGATAGAAAAAAGCTTTTGAGCTCAAATTTTCAGCATGCACTTGTCTTTATAGGAGGAATACAAATATATAGTTTTCAATATGGTTTGAAGACCTTCGAAAAAAACCAAACAATTCGGGAAAGGTGTATTGTAAAAAGATTAGTCTTATTGTTTCATTTTGATTTTATAAAGTACTTTCAACATGAACTAAATTTTTATGGGTAATCTTCGTTGTTGGACCTACCCCGGTGGGGTGGAGGTCCTATAAATTAACCTTTGTCCGTTCGTCCGTTCGTTCGTTCGTTATTAGCTTTCCTCGTGTTTGGCTCATTAGTTTTTTCAGATTTTTTGCACAAATATGCATAACTATAAACCCTCGAATGTGACGGAGCCCGATTTTCGAAAAAAAACGGCTAAAAAACGGGATAGATGTTTTATTTGCTCATGAGGGCTTTCTTTTGAAGAATGTGTGTGTTTAGACATGAAATTTTTGTTGCTTGGCGTGTTTTTATAGAAAAACTGGCCAAATTCGATATTTATTTATAAGCACATTATCAATTACTTAGGTATTAGCTTTTCTCGAGATTGGCTCTTTGATTCTTTATGATTTTTTGCACAAAGATGCATAACTATAGACCCTCGAATGTGACGGAGCCCGATTTTCGAAAAAAAAAATTTTGGGGCAAATTTGGCGGGTTTTTTGGACTTTGTGAAAAATTGGATTATTAACTTTCTCTGATTTTTTGCATGAAAGTAGATAGGAATAAAGCGTGAGGTGCAATCCATAAGATATCAACTTTCTTTGATAAAGGTTGGATTATGTTCCGTATGATCTGCTGGTTGATACTGCACTCATCAAGAAGAAGGGCTTTAATGTTCTTCGCCGCGATTGTTTTGGCAATATCCTGTGAATTATAGAATAATAACATCAAGCAATGGCTGGCTCCTCCTTTTGACATTTTGACCATCGCGTGTTGCTTGTTCGAAAGTACGAAGGATTTCGGACGGTTTTGTTTTTGCCCGTGATTTTGATTCGTGATTGACTATCCCCCATAGCTTTCGAACGAGCCACAAGTGACAGTGTGTCATAAAAACATTCTAAATATTGATCACCTGCAATCAGGTAAGTCATTCCAAGTTCGACACGTCGACTATGAAAGGAATTTATGCAACTGTTGTTTTTTTTCCATCCAATACATCACTTGCAACCAATGAGCTATTGTACAAGTGACGTAATGGCAGAAGAAATTGTAGTGGTACATATCCTGAATATAACGATTCGAACGTTAGGAATGTTTTCCACCCTAAAATCACTCTTCATCCTTTGGACTCGAGATAAAAATGTGTAATGGGAAAGATTTGATTCTATGAGGTGCTTACTGTGATGTTCGATTCTTCGATATAAACATTCATCGATTGTAATTGGTGCATGGTTAACCAATACAGCAAGTTCATCTGGAAGACAGCAAACATACAGGATACGCTCTTCGTAGTTCGGATCACTGCTCAGCAGAATAGCTTTCTGTTGGAGCAAATAGCTTTTACCTGTACCGAAACCATCTTTTAGAATGACTCTCTTGCACGTTGGATCGTCTTTAATTAATATCGGTAATTTTTCTTTGGAGTGAAAAGTGATGTTATGACTTTTGCTGACTGAGTCGATGGCATTTCTAATGTACTGTATTTCACCCAACTGGTAGTTGTGATGGGTGCTATTTGATCTTTCTTTGAAATGTGAATCGTAAACAAAATCCAGGCTCGGATACAGAGGGAGGCTATAACTAATGGAGGAGAGTGCACTTTATTATCGTATTACCTTATATGGAAACTAATTACTCTCCATGAATAAGATAGCCTACCTCCTGTATCCGACCCTGCAATCATTCTCAAAATGTTTCTCAGTTGGTTGTTCGGATGTAAGAAAGGTCTTTGAAAGCTTTTTTCCGGGAACCTGTTAAATATTGCGGACAGCCAAAGTTTCATATTGGTTTCCATACTAATGTAATGCAAGCTTTCGAACATCTCCGTATCTTTGCCAACACAAATGACTGGGAAAAACGTCCAGCCAGCACCAAGTTGATCGCCAAGTCCTTCTTCAAATAGTTCGTGATATTTCTCGATTTGACCAAAGGCGGTATCAGTGAGTTGTCGTTTCATTTCAATCCCGATGACTAGTTTCCTGGACCAAGAGAAAATGACAAGATCAAATTCTTGGTGCATCTTCTGTTTGACGTTGGTTAGAAAACAAACTGATTGGAGGATAACCGTATCGTTCAGGATGCTGTCTTCTTGCATGGATACAAGTCGGTTGAAGAAATTGTGTTCGATTTCTTCGCCACGTTCCGAAAGATGTAACTGGAAGAACCATTGCAAGCTGCATGAATCAGTAGGTTTTTGCTTGATCAATCTCTCTACTTGGCGTTTGAGATTATTTTTGCCATCTCTGCTTGGTAATCTCCCAAGACAACGCTGGAGAGTTATCTGTAGTTCTGATCCTATAAAAGATTGGAATCAATTTCGGTTCAGATATCCTTTTCTCATCGCAAATTAAAGTTTTTTTCAGACATGTCATGATAAGGAAAATAATGTTTTACCTGGTGACTTGGATTTCAGCTCAGTAATACAGCCATTAACAAAAACATCATTTTCTGAAGTTGATGGAGGTAGGTTTGAATCGTTTCCGATGAGTGATTCATTAGCAACGAGATAGGTGATTTTCACATTTAGGATCCATTAGGTAAAGTCAGCCGCATTTATTTGATGGACACTATTATTTGTAAGACCTTGGTTTTGTATGAACGTTTGTAACTGCCCGGTGAACCAAGAATTTGGTGATTCTCTATTCAAGTTATCAAAGGTTTTTAGAAATTGCTTTTCGATATCATAGTCCAGCAGTGCAGTATGGGATTTCTTGGTGTGTTGAGTTGAGAAAAATACGGGAGGTATGAAAACTGTTTCTCCATACTCTCGCTCAAGCAAATGGTCTGCAGCTTGAATAGGATCGGTGAATTGATTGATTTGTCGATTCAGTGTCGCAAATGAGTTCCTCAGTACCTGTTGGTGAAGTGATTTTACCGGAGTGCATTTGGTTGAATCGATTTCTTTCGATTTCTTTTTCTATAGCCAGTCATCTTGAACTAACCGTCACGCAGTCTACTTCTCTTCTCTTCCTAAAGTCAATACTTCTATAGGTTATCTGCTTTTGTAAAAATTTTTATGTAAGTACATGATTTTGTATTGTATGAGTTAAATACTATGAAAAATCGGTAATTCTCTACTCTTTATAAACAAACAGTCTCTCATTTTTATGTAAGATCTGTAATGATTAGATTCAATTAGTCTTTTAATACGAGACATAATTGATGAGTTTATCCGGTCGACAGGGGTTTCCTTTTTGCTCGGTTTTTTAATGGTATTTAAAGATGTGCTTTTAAAGTACTGGGAACCACACTACCACCCTATGCATACATGACATATACTGGGCATATACTCCAAAGTAAACGTGAGTAATTCAGCTTTGCGCGCGTAAACATAAATTAGAACGAACGAATTAAAGAAATACCGAATCATTGATTAGATTCTTTACGTTTGAAATTTTACAATTTTAGATTTTTTTTGAAGATAACAAAGAAAAGATTTCGTATTAGTAGGGGGAATTTTGTTCGATTTTTTGGAATCGCTTGACTGTTTTGTTAGAAGCACTTGTTATACATTTTTGGAAAGCTAAGGGGTAGGGGAGTCGAAATTACTATGTTTCCAATTTTTTTTCGGACACTTTGGTGTGATTTTCGGACAAATATGACGGTCTCAGGCAAAAATCATAGGGTTAAAAATTAATGAAAATTTTAGCTCGAGAAAACGGAGACCTGTTGTATATTTTTGGAAAGCTCTCAAAAAATTAGGATTAGAGATATATTGCAAGTATAGGTGATTTCAGTACCTAACTCGAGATATTGAGCTTCAAAAAGCGCAAAAACTGGACAAAATAGCTGTTTCTGGCTGAAAAACACGGTTTTCAAGGGTTAATATCTCGAGTTAGGTACAGAAATCACCTATACTTGCAATATATCTCTAATCTTAATTTCTTGAGAGCTTTCCAAAAATATACAACAGGCCTCCGTTTTCTCGAGCTAAAATTTTCATTAATTTTTAACCCTATGATTTTTGCCTGAGACCGTCATATTTGTCCGAAAATCACACCAAAGTGTCCGAAAAAAAATTGGAAACATAGTAATTTCGACTCCCCTACCCCTTAGCTTTCCAAAAATGTATAACAAGTGCTTCTAACAAAACAGTCGAGCGATTTTACAAAATGCCCTCTACTATATGCTTGATCTGTATATTTTCACCGATAAATTGAATTTTAAAACTTCTTTTTCTCTACAGGAAACTCACCAGGAACTTGCGGAACGCACCGGGAAATATGTCGTGGAATTCCGCAATGAAGAAGGGAATTTCCCTCGCATCGTTGCCATACCAACGGAAGGAGCCATTCAACGCCGGATAGAGGAGGAAACGGAACACAAACAATCGGAAGACATCACGCTACATTTCGATCCTTACCGAGGTGCTCACAAACCAAAAAGTTTGAACCAAATCCAAGGAACACATCCCAATGTTTTGGCCGATGCTTCTTCTACTTGAGTCTCCAATAAAAAGAGAACTCGAACGGGTGTTTTATTATTTGTTAACTCAAACTCAACAAACATTTCTCTTTTTCTCTCCGCCAAAGTGAAGATTCATCAAGAATGTAAATACGAAATTTTTATACATAACCAAAAGAAATGGATGAAAATCACAAAAAAACTAAGTGTCTTACTGTTATAGTGGTTCATATTTTTAATATCTCCAAAAACCCTCACTAACACCAAGGCTTATTGACGTGTCTAAATTGAACCGAAAGCGGCATGTTACATTAGCCCGGTAAGCCCATCGTTCACACATGATTCCTTCCGGAACGCAAGTCCAACAAGATATTAAAAACAATTCAAAGTGAAGGTATGTTCTGTTCTTTAGCTGCTCTTCAAGAAAATATCTCAAATATTGTGTAAAAAGGTTTATATAAAAAACTCTATGGAAGTAAAATGTTAATCAATCTACAAATATCAGAAATATCAACTGCTTTATATGTGAGGAATGTTTGTGTCAAATTTTGTCTTTGGATCAACACTGATTTTAAAGATATTAAAAATTCAATAAAGCGCATGCGTCGTATTTTAACCATACCGGAAAAGTTAGTTATGTGATATTTTTATTGTATTATATTGTTTTAGGTCATCGAGACTAATCGAGGCCTATTTAGTGCTTTTGTTAATTTTGTTTACCACAGTCCTCTAAAGAAAGTCATTGAGACAACACGTAAAATATTTCATGGTCCACACGTGCCGCATATTAAAAAGAGAAGAAAAAAGTTAAAGTGTGTGAGTGTTGAAAATAAAAAAAAAAATTGTAAGAAAGAAGAGAAACATAAAAATTAAAAAGTCGAAACAAGAAAATACATAATAAAAGTTGAAAAATGGTTGATGTTGAGAAACTTGGCAAGAAGCGCAACGCTCTCACATCATATGTTAACAAGTTGGTTTTGGAGTGCGAAGAATGGAACAAGGATGCTAAAAGTAACAAAAACGCTCTTGAAACCACTTGCAAAGTTTTAAATAAAAAGTTACAAATTATCATTGAGATTACGGATAACATCGTGGATGAATTAGACGATGAAGAGCAAATGGGAATACAATATGAGAAGTGTTCCAAAGTTGAGCGTCGAGTTGAGTCGTTAATTTTAGCCGTCAAAAGTGAATTGTCAAAGGAGAACCCAAAAATTGCTGTTAGTGATAGTAGTGTCACGAGTACCCGAGAGAAACAGCGGAAAGCTGATATTCGTCTACCCAAATTGAGTTTGAAACCCTACGATGGAGATCCGTTGAAATGGAAAACATTTTTCGATACATTTGATTGTGCCGTTCATCAGAGAGATGATATGACCAACGTCGAAAAAATGACATACCTCACCAGTTTACTTGAAGGAGAAGCGGAATCTTGCATCCAAGGTATAACATTATCTAACGAAAATTACGATATTGCGCTCAAAATGTTAAAAGAAAGGTTCGGTGACGAACAGATAATTATTAGTGCGCATATGAATAAATTGTTAAACTTAGAAACAACATCAAACTTTATCGATATCAAAGAACTGAGAATGCTTTACAACAACATCGAAATTCAAATTAGAAATCTTCGTGGAATCGGACTGGAGGAGAAACGTTACGGCCCTATGCTCGCACCAGTTTATTATGTCGAAATTGCCACAAGAAATAAAATTGTTGTTGACTAGAAAGTTCGGAAAGGATGTATGGGCAATCGATAAGTTACTCGAAGCCTTACAACAAGAAGTCGAAGCTCGAGAAAAGGTCCTTCTTACAGAGAATGAAGGTGTCGAAAATTACGAAAACCTAATGAGTACCGGTCGTCCTACAGACAGCAAAAGAAGACAACCGTCCCGTACCTTTCCATGCGTTTACTGTGGAAACGCTTCACACAAAGCCTATCAATGTTCCAAGATATCGAAACCAGAAAGTCGAAAGGATTTTCTCATCAAACAGAAACGATGTTTCAAGTGCTTGAAAATAGGACATGATAGTAAAAGTTGTAGATCGATGCGCAGTTGTTATCATTGTCGAAAAAATCATCATAGCAGTATTTGTAAAACCTTCAAGAAAGAGGAAGATACGCCAGAAGATACTCAGTCGAATTTAGCAAGCAGTTCGTGTACCGTTTTGCTACAAACAGCCAAAGCCAAAATCGAAAATGTCGAGAAAAAATCGTTCGTCCGAAAGTAGAATTTTCTTTGACCCTGGTAGTCAGTTGAGTTATGTTACAACACCCACATTGAGTCGAAAGCTGAATCTAAAACAAATTGGAAAAAAGGAACTTTGTATCCAATCGTTCGGAAACAACAAAACCGTCAAAACCTTACCCTTGGTCGAATTTAACGTGAAAACTTCGAAAGGACAGGTTCCTGTGCAAGCCTACGTATCCGAAATCAGTCAACCCGTTTCGAGACAGAACACAGTCGAATGTCAAAAACGTTTTGAACATTTGAAAGGTTTTAAAACTGGCAGATCCAAATCATGAAAAAGCCATCGATATTGATATTTTGATTGGCTCAAACTTTTATTGGGATTTTATACACACTGAAGGTGCTGTTACTGGCAAGTCTGGCCAGCCCATTGCTTTGAGTTCGTCGTTGGGATACGTTTTGAGTGGTCCTGCTGATTTAAAAGAAAAGATTTTCGTCCGGAATTTTTTTTCTCACATGTTTTGAAAGCCGTCATTAGTGAAAATGATCGATTATCTGAAACCGTTGATAAGTTCTGGGACTTGGAGAGTCTTGGAATAAAATGTGAAAACTTTGATACCGAAAAACGTGAATTTGTGAAGGAGTTTGAGAACTCATTAAAATTTAACGAGAAAGAGAAAATGTATGAAGCAACATATCCAGTCAAAGAGGAGAATTGGTCGCTTGGAGATAATTATGAACTGTGTAGAAAAAGACTTCAATGTTTATCAAAAAGCTTCGAAAACAATCAACAATTATTGAAAGATTATCAAAAGATTTTCAATGAACAGTTAACAAAAGGTGTTATTGAAAAAGCGCCAAATGATCAAGAGGTTGGAAAAACACATTACATTCCGCACCACGCTGTTATCAAACCAGAAAAATCAACAACAAAGGTACGCATTGTTTATGACGCGAGTGCAAAGGCAAATAACAATGAGCTATTTTCTTTGAATGAATGTTTAGAGGCGGGTCCTCCATTGAATACAGATCTCTTTGAAATTTTGTTACGTTTTCGAACAGACAAAGTCGCCATTGTCGGTGATATTGAAAAGGCTTTTCTACACATTAAACTAAACAACGAACAGAGAGACCTTACTAGATTTTTTATGGTTCAAAAATTCAGACAAAATTGATTTTAAAAACTTTGAAGCAAACGAAATTGTTGAGTACCGGATGTGCAGAGTTTTGTTTGGGATAAACGCATCGCCCTTCGTTTTGAATGCCACCCTACAACATCATATCAGAACAGCAAACGACGCAGAGTTCGAGAACAACCTTATCAAATCGCTACATGTGGATGATTTGACAACAAGCAAACGAACTGTTGCTGAAGCTGAAGAGTTTGTCGAGAAAACGAAAGAGCATTTATCGAAAGCATCGTTTAACCTG
The DNA here is from genome assembly GCF_902728285.1 of Clytia hemisphaerica. NCBI lineage: Eukaryota > Metazoa > Cnidaria > Hydrozoa > Leptothecata > Clytiidae > Clytia > Clytia hemisphaerica. Next base: position 3,483,562 of record NW_027103528.1, read on the forward strand.
AGAAAATTCCAATCCAACTCGAAGGAACTTGAATCCAAACTCCAATCGAAATACGGAGAAACCGAAAACCCTACTGTGATGGGTAAGACGAAAGTCCTTGGTGTTACATGGGACAAAGAATCTGACGAACTTTGTTTTCCAACTCAAAAGCTTAGCGAGTTTGAAAACCGACGAAACGCAATGTGTTGAGAGCATTGGCGTCCATTTATGATCCGTTAGGACTGATAAACCCTATCGTGTTAACGTTGAAATTGTATTTTCAGAAATTGTGTCTAAGTAAAATTGATTGGGACACGCCCATCGACGGTGATTTGCTTTGTGAATGGCAAAATTTGGTGAAAGATTTTGAGTATACACAAGAGATCAGAGTCGAAAGAGCTTATTCGAGTGTTAAACAAAATGTCAAGGAAATTCAGTTACATGGCTTCTCAGATGCTTCTGACGACGCACATGGTTGCTGTATCTACACACGAATCGTATCAAAGGATGGTGATATCAAGACAAGCCTCGTCACATCAAAGTCACACGTGAATCCAATCAAGACGAAATCAAAAACCAAACCTGATGACCAGAAGTTGACGACACCCAGAATGGAGTTGGTAGCTATACTTATTGTATCACGTCTCATGAATGTTGTTAAGAGACACTTAGAAATGAACTTTGAATTTGAAAAATTTACTGTATGGACTGACAGTAGTGTTGCTTACTGTTGGGTCAAGAACATTGAAACTTCGAGAAAACAAGACAGATATATTAAGAATATTTCTGATGAGATTAGACGAAATTTTGAATCTCTCTCGATTGAACTGAAATTAGTTGCTACAAAGCAAAATCCTTCGGACATTGCGTCCCGGGGGTCTAAGCCAGCACGTCTAGCTGGTTGTAAATTATGGTTTTATGGTCCTGAGTTTCTAATTATGCCTGAATCTCAGTGGCCTCGTTTGAAAGTCGGTGACAAATTTTCTGAGGTCCCTGATCCTCTAACTATACCTGAGAAGACGGGAACAAACCTCAAACCTTTTAGTGATGGTGTCAACAAGGGTCCTAATCTTCTAAATATACCTGAGGAGAAGGATACCCTTTCATTCAATATTAGTGATGGGACTGAGTGGATAACTATACCTGAAGCTCAGTCCAACCTTGGTGAAATTATTGACGTTCAAAGATTTCGGTCTTTTGAACAATTGTTACGTGTTACTGGGTATGTCTTCAAATTTGTGGAGAACATACGTTGTTGGAAAAATAAAAACAACAAACAAATAAATAAGAAACAAATAAACAAACAGAATATTTTGAATGCTGATGATTTGCTATCAGCCAAGAAGAAATGGTTATTGGATGCCCAAAGAGGTATTCCAGACGAAATGAAGAAAAATCTTTTCCTTGGAGGGGAAGTGTACAGATGGAAGGGAAGATTGAACAATGCTCCAATTCCCTTTGACGCAAAGCATCCAATATGGTTACCTACGAACAGTCCACTTGTTGATTTGTTGATCAAGCAAGCAAGCCCACGACAAGGTAATGCATAATGGCCAACGTGAAACTTTGAACGAACTACGATCCCAATTTCAAATTCCAAGATTGCGTCAACGCGTCCGTCATTTTATCTACAAATGTACGATTTGCAAGAAACATGGTGGTAAAGCTTATCGTTATCCAGAATCTTACGATTTACCAAAGTCTAGACTACAAGTCGGTGCCGCTTTCCAGAACATTGGAATCGATTATTGCGGTCCATATTTGGTGTATAATGTATTCGACAAAACGAAAGAAAAGTTCAAGGTATGGATTTCATTGATCACATGTCAAGCCAGTCGGGCTGTATATTTAGACATTGCTACAGACTACAGTGGAGAGTCGTGCATTGAAGTATTAAGGAGATTTATGAATCGCAGAGGAATCCCAGAGGAAATCTTTTCAGACAAAGGTTCAACGTTCACTGCAGAAAACGTACAAAACTTTGTTACAAATTGTCAAATTCGATGGAAGTTTAGCCTCGAGAAAGCACCTTGGTTTAATGGGTTTACAGAGAGACTTGTGAAATCCGTGAAAACGTGTTTGAATAAAGCTTTGAACAACAAAACGCTGAAGTACGATGAATTCCTTTCGTTATTGATTGAAATTGAACGAACAATCAACAACCGTCCTTTAACCTTCATCTATGACGAATTGACAGAAGAACCTCTCACCCCGAATCATTTATTATACGGTAAACGTCTCGGACGTAACACAAATACGACAAAGGACAACAGTGACAGTTTTGAGTTGTCAGAAAACACGAAGCAAGCAATTGAACACTTTTGGAAACGTTGGAAAACAGAATACTTACTCGAGTTGAGAGAAACACACAAGAAACTTGCACGAAAGAACTCAAGCGAAATGATCAACGAGAATGATATCGTTTTAATCAATGAGGAAAATGTTAAACGTAATGATTGGAGGAAAGGTAGAGTGAGTAAATTGTTACGAGGAAGAGATGGTAAAGTTCGCGGAGCCGAACTTGTCGTTGTAAACAAATACGGTAACGGAATTCTCCGAAGACCTATCAATAAACTATTTCCGTTTGAGTATCATCACTCACGAGTAAGTGATGACAAGAACAATCAAGAAGTGAAAATCAAATTCATCGACGAACGTGACCTCCCCTCGTGCGTGGGAGTGTGATATTTTTATTGTATTATATTGTTTTAGGTCATCGAGACTAATCGAGGCCTATTTAGTGCTTTTGTTAATTTTGTTTACCACAGTCCTCTAAAGAAAGTCATTGAGACAACACGTAAAATATTTCAAGTTATAGGCCTCTCGGGTAAGTTATGGCACGTCTCAAAAATACTGAAAATTACCATAATTTTTAGATTGCATTAGTCGATAGTCTACTTCTGGCTGAACTTTGCTTTTTGATAATTTTTGATGACGCTGAGTCCATCATTTATCCCTTTAAAGAAGCGTATTATGATGTAGAACTCAGAAATCACTGTTAATAAAATTAATTTTTTCACCCAAAAAAATTATTAGGCAAAAACCAAAAAATGCTGACGTCAGCAAAACTTATTCTTTGAATGACTCCAGTTTGGTTGATTCAACGATGTAAAAATAATAGATAACCAACTACCTAGATAAAGGTACCAATCTTTAGACAATTTGACTACGGATCGGCCTGATACCACTTAATCTTCATCTGGATAAATAAACGCTCATAAAATTTATGAAAATAAAATTTGGACCAAAGTTGCATATCATTAATAGAAACATTTGCATGAAATTCAAAATGATCCTTTGATGTAGTTTCTAACCTGATGTGTAACCTAATTGTTTTTTCGCTGATTTTCGCGAAAATCCGCAAAAACTGATTATGACGTCATAATCGACGACGTCATAAAAACTAAAATTTCATCGGGCGAGCGAGCTTAGAATTTATTTTGATCAGTTTATAAAATAAATCAAAAGACATTAACGACCAATTGCCGACACATTCAACTCTTATTTTTTTATTATACCTCCATGGGTTAATTAACCGATAAGCTCTCGTCTAAACAACCGACAATCGGCCAAATTGAATTTGAGACATATCCGTCCCTCTGATCTCTGATAGTCTGAATCGCAGACCTCTACAAAACCACAGGTAGTATAGGAGCACGAATCCGTTAGTGGATGCCAGCAGCCTATCTCTCTGACTGATAGGCCCGCCCCACACCGCCCCCACCCTACGCAAGCATTTTACAAGATGCGAAATTTTCCCGAAAATTAAATCCGATCCAATCCGTCTGCTGACTTTTAAAATGGCGGCCAAAGCAGTAAGTCGAAAAATCTGTAAAATTGGACTTTGACATGTCAAAATTCACAAGTGATGTGGTCACTTTTTATCTTTTTTGTCTAGATCTATCTGCCTGACCTACCTTCCTTGGTTAAGTTTCAGCTATTTCTTCTCTCACTCAACCTCCACCCCAGTCAGTTACATCAAAATGCCTCAAAAATGTCAATATGAAAATTGCGTAATCAGAGAACGTATGTCTCGCTCATTATAAAAAGGCCGAGACAAACTTTCAATAATTGGATTGTAACATCGAGTTAAGTCTCTTTTGTTAAGTCACCAGGGGGTAAATAAAACAGACCTTGATACATTTATCTTTTGTTTCAACTTGACCATTTGTTTAAAACTCAGCCTCCTAAATATTTGGGGTAGGTAAAATATGTACAAAGAAATTCATACTTTTCCAACCCGGCGAATCTTTAAAAAAGAAGTGAACAATAAAATATAATTACCCTTTCCAAATAAACCTCTTCGGTGGCGAGCGTAGTCTACTCTGACGTAATTGTAAAATTTATGTAATGGGAGTTTGACATAGTAATGTAATGTTGTTTGGGGAATTATGGAGTTCTCTGGGATTTCGATTGCATTTATTCAGGTTGATTTTTTATGACTTCTAATGGTACTTTTTCTAACGAGTTTGATAACTCTGTTCTCACACTTATGTCTTTTTTTTCGCATCCTTTTCCGTGATTACTTTTTTTTATATTTTTAAAGACAGGTAAGAAGGCATATTGATGTAACTGCCAGTGTTGGCTCATTTGTTTTGTTGCTGAGTTTATAGGGACAACCACAAAAATACGACACTGTGTGCCTGCCTTGCTTTTATAGCTACTCTTACTGACTGAATGAACGCCATTTTGCAGAGTATGGCAGAAATCATTGAGATCTCCAGGTCAGACAGTGCTCCTTTTTGAGGGGCAGGGCAGCAGATTTCGATCAAATTTCAATCTCAGGGCCAGACGATCTCAATCGAACGGAATCGGCGATCGAACCAAATTGAACGCAATCAACCGATTGAAATTCGATTGTCGAACGCAATCGAATCTCAATCGAATATTACCGCAATTTTCAGATTTGATTGATATTCGATTGCGTTCGATTGATGTTCGATTGCGTTCGATTGTGTTCAATCGTTGATTCATTGACCCCGGGATTGCTCATCGCATAATTTCTACGGGAAATCGAAAGTAATTTGATTCGGCTTGTGATGTTTGAGAGCTTGGATGTTGGGAAGCTAGACAAGAATAAAGCCAGACGATCTCAATCGAATGGAATCGACGATCGAACCAGTCGCACAACAATCGAACCAATCGAATAATATTACCCAGAATTTTGATTGAGATTCGATTGCGTTCGACAATCGAATTTCAATCGGTCAATTGCGTTCGATTTGGTTCGACTGGTTCGATCGTCGATTCCGTTCGATTTAGATCGTCTGGGGGGTAGAACAAAAGCTCAAAATTTTCTACTTACAGTAAAAGAAGGGGACGCACTAGTCAGAAAGTCTGTCGTATACTATCTTCGCTTTCTGATTTGAATGATGGCGCCACACTAGCGTCCCGCCAAACAAAATGCGTATCAAAGATTAATGCTGCGAAAGCGCTATATCGTTTTACTTGACTCTCAAGCAAAAAAATACACCGCAAAACTTCTAAAGGGATTCATGAAAAAATAAACATTTTCAAAAACTTTGAGAAATTGCCTAAAATTTGAGCCATAGATGAAAAAATTTGAACCAAGCCAACCTTGAAAACTAATTTGAAGATCAACTTCCCAAGAAAAAGATCTATGGGGGAGGCGGAACCCACCTAGATCCGCGCACTGCCGGATAGGCTATCTCCCGGAAATTTTGCCGGACCTCAAACAATGACCCATTTACATGTGCGTAATTGTTTTTACTTAAGCGTATAAACAAGGCCTTAAAAATCGAAGCGCTGTCTCGGGAATTGAATGACAAAGTTTGGTTGGTTGATTTTGGCTGCTGCACGTTTTATTTTGATTCAGGTAACTCTCATCCTTGTTGTTGAAATGTATCCTGTAGATGACTGATGTTGTTTTTTCGGAAAGCTAGATTTCCTAGTGTGATTAACTGGTTATAGGGGACCCGTCCATATTCATTTGACAACACATAACGTCAAATTGACGTTATCCTCTGAACCCCACCCCCCCCCCCACATATAACGTCAAGCGATGTATACCAAAAGTTGTAGCCATTTTTCATCAAAGTTTTTACGTTCCGTCGCAAAGTCTGTACTTGGTTGTACCCGTGCGTGTATGTGTTCTTTTAACTAATGACCTTTATTTAAAAAGAAATTAAAAGCTCCACTTGGTGCTAGGTCCGTGTCATGGTGCCTTTAGGCGTACCACCTTCTTTGCCCGGTGAAGGCTTCTTCATAAAGGCAAAAGGCATGTATCTATTTTTCGGATCCGGCATGCGGGAAAAGTGTCAGGACCTGCAGGCGACCTGGCAGGGTTGGGTATGGGTGTGGTTTGGGTGTGTTTACGTGTCAGATTGGCTAGGAATTGGGTTCTTATCAGTTAAGGTTAGGGTTGGAGCTCGAAACAAGCACTCTTTTGTGATTTTCTCTTAATACAGTCTGGTCTGTAGTTTGTACAATATAAATAGCTGTCAGAAGCACTTACCTGGCTAGCCTAGAATTCTAAGCCAGTTTTCAGTCACTTGCTATAAAATATTAAAGTTAAGTTGTGACTGAAATACTGGCTTAGGAGCAGTAGAACACGGTGCTTATCAACTGACAACAACGACAGTTCAAAATTCGCGTGAACAGTGACGTAATTACACTTTGTATAATTTATTCGGCCGAAAATTTGAAAATTCCTTTATGAACAACAAGCCTAGAAATATTTCATCACACACAAGAATAAAAACATAACATATTGTTTTGAAGAAAAAAAACACAATTTGATCAGACACATTAAAAAAAGTGCTGCTCTTTGATTGGTTATTTTCAACTCCAAACAATAAAACCAAAATTCTTTTATTTGATTACGAAAAAAACAAACACTTCATCGGTTTGTTTTTTCTCTCTTCGCTATTGATTAAGTAATACATTTGTTTTATTTGTGACCTGAGAAGAAGAGTGTGTGTGTAGAATGGAAAATTGTGTTTCTTATGTTTCTGAAAAAAGACTTCTGAGAGAAAAAATGCTCTTTTGGAGAGAAATATGTTGTGATTTGTTTTGAATGTAAATTCTACAGTCATCAAAAACATTTAAAAATATTACAAAACAAACCAAAATATACCCAAATAGTCAAAGCACCAAAAGTTAAATTCAGCTTCAGCAAAACAAAAACTTTTTTCACAAACCAGTTTTCCCTTCTCTTGTTTCTTGCGAAAATAATTAAAAAATCAATAACTTACGAAAAGTTTCGGCTTTTATACCACGTGACCGCTTCTGACCAATTAGAAGTCACAAAAAAATGGCTCTCAAGCCAGTTATTCAGCGCTAACTTAAATTTCACGGATATAAAAAAATCATTAAAGCACCGAGAACGCTATATCACCTTTATACAGAATCGCGCGCTGTAATATCTGGCTTGATTAATCAGGCTATTACCTGGCATGAATCCGTGGCACAGTGGATAAGGCATTGTGTAAGTCATTCAGTAAGCTAGAAAAATTCATATCTGACAGGGTAGACTTTTCAAAGTCCAGCGACTTGTCCCCGTGCGTCGATCGTCAAGGCCAGTGCTCCCAGATTCTGAGCAAATCTCAGGGGCAGGGTTTTCAATCTTCCAAAATTCCTCGGGGCAGCCATGACATGTTCTGAAAACTGGCAATGAAGTACTTTAGGCATACAAACATTTGGGAGCAGAAACTTAATCACAATTTTTGCGAAAGTAAATGTCTTTGAAAATCCTTAACAGGTTAATTCGTTTATGTTCGCAAATAAATTGGAAATCGTAATAAATATCAAGTTTTTGGCATATTATTATTCTTTAATGCTAAAGAGAAACAGTCTTCAGCGGATGTAAGGAATATTTTCACTTTTAAGCCAGTTTTTATTCGAAAATTCTCATTTTTATCAAACGATTCGCGAAAGTTTATGCTAGCGAAAAACATATTTTTCTCAAATTCGCGAAATTAAACGTCGCAATTTTGCGATTTTTTAACCTCGCAAGAGTTTGTACGCTTAAAGTAGTGTGGAGTTATTAGTTATGCATGGACCGTTGCGTTGTGTTCGCAACTAACTAAGGAGTATATCAGCTAAATAGTTAAATACTGAAAAACATACCTAACTTCATTCAACAAGGACCTATCCTTTCTAAAATTTAGCTTGGACATCCAGGCAATTGGATAAACTATTTTAGTCTACTTTTTTATATTTTATGTTCTGGTTTACTTTACAGCCTGGTCTTCCTAGAGCAATTTGTACTCTCAAATCAGAATACAGTCAGGTTACTTGAAGGTAGATGTTATGGTAGATTAAAGAAAAGTTCATTCTGTACAGTTCTGTGGTGGCCTATATTGGAGTGAAGATGAGTCAGGAAATTTATTTAGTATTTTGATTGAACTGTAATTTTTTGTTGTTAAAAACTTCCTAGCTGGTTGTTGCTTTATTCTGCTCTTCTGGATGTTTAAGTTTTAGATTTCCATTTTATTCATCAGTTCAGATTTTATATCTTTTCTTAACTTGTACTACTAGTGCATAATCAAAATAAAGCTTGACAATTCTGGAAATCTAGAAATTACGAACTTCAGAACTTCAAAAGTAAGAAATGTCCAATGAAGGTAAAAAACTATTTTTTATTTTGCATTTTATTTACGATCTTAAAACTGTTGTTGTGAGCTGATTAATGATTTATTCCCGAAGCTAAGGTGAAAGTTTACCAAATAAAAATTATTACCAATATTGCATTTTGACTATATACTTAATTTACTTTCTCATTTTAGCCACAAAATGCAATATTGTTTATATGCTCTATCACTGTTGAGTGTTGATAAAATCATTATCACCAATCACATCATAAATCCATGAAACCTATATATGAAGTGCCAATTTCAGAACTAGCAAAGGCCTTTTGAAAGGGAAATACATCTTGCCTCATAATGTAACAAGCTAAAGTATAATTAAGTTATGATTATAAGATGCAATCCTATCTTTTTGTTTATTTTTAAGAAAGTCGCAATACCACCGATGGAGTTGAGGAAGTCAGGGAAGGACCTTTGTGTATTTTGGAAGCCTTAGACGATCACACATTTGAACTCAATGCTAAAGCTTTGGAAAGCATTTTATTGAGACCTAGTATCAGTGACAAGAAAGTGGTTGTTGTCTCTGTTGCAGGGGCTTTTCGTAAAGGAAAATCTTTCTTACTGGATTTCTTCCTCAGATACCTTGAGAAAGACGTAAGCTAAAAAGTTTTTTGCTTCAAGACAAAATCTCAACCTTTTGAACTTATCTTAGCTTATTATACTAATCTTAGATTCTTTGTTTGAGAGGTTGTTTTTGACTGTTTTTTCTTAAACACAGGGTTCATTTGAGCTGATGCTGGGCATAATGCTTAAATTTCTTGTGTTCTATAACAATAGATCTGTTATTTTCAAATCCAGATATCAGCCTGGCTAAGCTTGTAAACATTAAGCTTGTAAATAAAAATGTGTAGCATGTAAACTCTCCCTTGTTTTGTCATTATTTTGTCATCAATATTTTACTTGAAGTCATTTTCAATTGTTTGTTATTTTGAGGGTGAGGATGATTGGATGGGCGAGCAAGATGAAGATCTGAAGGGATTTCCATGGCGTGGAGGTGCAGATCGAGAAACAACTGGCATTATGATGTGGAGTAAACCTTTTGTTGTTACGCTGCCTAGCAACGAACAAGTATTAATTTTTTGTCGAAAATTGATCTTTTGGTTACAAAAACTTTAATTCAATTTTATTAACTTTTAGGTTCGTCCAGGTTCGTCAACAGTCTCTTAAACTTACAGTACCATTTTTCTACAACTTTTTTTTGCGTTTCTCCACACACAGGTTGTTGTTCTTTTGATGGACACACAAGGAGCTTTCGATAGTTCCTCCACCGTCAAAGATTGTGCAACTGTTTTTGCTATCAGCACTTTGATCAGCTCTGTGCAGGTCAGTATACTATTTGAAATGACCATGTCAGTCCTGTCAATTCAGCCAACTTGAAGCCAACATTAAATCAACTTGAATGCTTTATCTCTGGATTTTCATAACCGGTGTTTTCAAACCATAAAAAACTGTTTCTTTATCTTCGTCCAACTTGTAGGTTTATAACATTTCAGCGAATTTGCAAGAAGATAATCTACAACATTTGCAGCTGTTTACCGATTATGGATGTCTAGCCATGGATGGAATGGAGGGAGAAAAACCTTTCCAGGTGAGTGACATCAATCCCCGCTTTTCTGCACTGTCAGCGATTTGAAAGGCGTATTGTTTACCAGAAAACCATTCAGAAGGATTTCTTTTTCAGCAAAAATGTTTCACCTAATTTAAATATCTTCAAAAAAGTATTTCGCCCTTGAAAGATCAACCCTGCGAGCATCTTTAGGGGTGGCGAACGAATTTTTTGATAACTTATAACTTTAAATACCTTTAGGATACTTTTTTTGGTGAGAACTAATTTTGACGAACGGTCAATTCAAAATTTCAAATACGAATTGGCATCTTTGGTGAAAATTTTGACATCATTGATGTTGCCACCTGTTGGTCAAAATTTCTAGGTCATAGCCCTTGTCAATCTTGAGATTTTACGGGGGGCTCGAGCCCCTCCCCCCTCAAGAAGCTTCCGATAGTAAAAAATAGGAAGATGCTTGAAAGGCATTTTCAGTTACAATCAGTTACAATCATGTATTAAATTTTCTATAAACAGAGATTGGAATTCTTGATTCGAGATTGGTCTTATCCTTACGAATTCGGTTATGGGGATGGACAAGCTTTCTTGGATAAGCGACTACAGGTAATAAAATGTCATCTCCATTCTCTGCTTATTGTCAAAACTTCTTTGATAAATTGTCACTTTTGGTTTGGATTTATACAAAAAAAACATAAAAAATGTAAAAATGAATTTTGTTTCAACAAATGCCGTCGTTTCTAATAAGCCTAGGTAACTAAGCCCGTATTCACAAGTCTAGGACATACGGCTCATGGCAATATAGCGTTTTCAGCGCTTCATAGATTTTTTTTTAATTTACGGATTTTATGTATGTTTTATGTATTCAGTCACATCTTACAATCAAAATTTATCTTAGTGACTGAAGCAAACTAGCTTAAATTTCTTGGCTAATTTCTCTCTTCAGTTGGATCAATCGAGCCATGAAGAACTACGTCGAACGCGACAACAAATTTATAACTGTTTCGAAAAATTGGGATGTTTTTTGATGCCCCACCCTGGAAAACATGTGGCCACAAATCCCAATTTCAAAGGTCGTTTGAGAGGTAGGTTTCTTTTGTTACCATGACACATTTCTTCTCATTCCCGATGGAACTATCCGTTTAGTGGAGAGTATCAGGAAGTGCCAACGGTAAAGAAAGAAGATATTCTTTTTGTTCGTGTGTTGCCGAAATATTACAATCATTTTGAGGACACGAAAAAAATCTCTTCTTTTCGTTAGATATTGACGGTGAGTTCAAGGAATATTTGGATCAATTGGTTCCTCGTTTGTTGGCGCCTTCCAACCTTTTGGTGAAGTCCATCAATGGAAGTGACCTTACCTGTCGCGAGCTACTCGAATATTTCATCGCTTACATGAAAATGTTCGCCGCGGGTGAGCTCCCAGAACCCAAAACCATGCTTCAGGTAACTTTTTATGAAGCAGTGTTTAGCTCAAACTTTCATTATACATCTTGTTTGCTGTCATTTCTTTCTTCTGTCCAATTTATTTTGACACAGTAATGCTCCTTTGTAATGAAATAAGATTTTTACGCTTTCATTATTCACGTGAATGCATGCATCAATAATCAAAGAGATCCTAAGTGAGAAAGTGAGTGATAAACCAGCAACTTTTTCCTCGTTCACTAGGCAACAGCAGAAGCAAACAACCGCGCGGCCGTCGCTAAATCGCTCGAAGAATATCGCAGGGATATGGAAGAGGTATGTTTTATTCGATTTGAGCATGAAATTGCTGAAATTGGATTGGCTGTTCTTTTGTAATGTCAGAGTAACCCACTCACCGCCAAAAAACTTTTGATAAAAATCTTTTCTTTTGCATTAACTTTTGAAATGCGTCGACTGGCGTCGATTGGTATACTGTTTGTACTAAAGCAAAACTCAGGCTTCACGGGAGCCTCGGAAAACCAATTTTTACAATCAATCACCATCGAGTTCAATTTATCCTATTCGGAAATTTCCCCTCCTAAACTTGAGCCTTCGTATCTTAGCTTTAAAGCCTCAGCGTCATACCTCCTTTCTCTGAATTCGTAAGTTTCAACTTTATTCATAAATTACTAAAAATCTAGCTTGTAACTCCAAACTAATTTCTTTCTTTGCAGCTTTGTGGTGGTGATGCTCCTTATTTGAACCCGCGTGAATTGGAAAATCGAAGCGAAATTTATCGCAACAAAGCCTTGACGCTGTTCAACGCCACCCGCAAAATGGGTGGACCCGAAATCAGTCGCGAGTTCGAAGAACTATTGAATAAAGATATCGATGAAGCATATGTGAACTTTATAAAAATTAACGATTCTAAGAATATTTTCAATGCGGCCCGCACACCGGCCGTCTTTTTGGTCATTATTGTTATCTCGTACATGGTATCTGGTTTCTGTTTGATGATTGGTCTGGGTTCATTGGCTTCCCTCTTCAACTTGGTGTTGGGACTAGCCTTGCTCGCCGTGGTAACATGGGCGTACGTTCGATTCAGCGGAGAATTGAGGGAGATCGGAAGTCAACTGGATACCGTCGCAGAATGGATTTGGGATGAGGTAACTCTTCTTTGTGACGTTTTTACGAGCTTGAATTATTTTCACCACCATTTAAGAAAGGGAAGGTCCGAACTATGTTACAGTGCTGTTTCAACCTCTCCTTTTCTGATCAGAATAGCTTAGATGGGTGGGTGTTTGTAATTTTTTTTCGAAATCCGATTTCAGAAAGCAGTTTGCAGTAATTTCTTTCTTGTCTTTCCTTTTCCAGGTATTTATGGCCGCTTACAGTGCAATGTTGGAAAAGGGAGCTCAGTCGATGGTGGAGCGTCAAAAAACAGGTCGAAAGAAAAAAGACTGAGGGAAATGAACTTTACACCGAATGAAAAATGACAAGTTTCTGTAGTTTTGAAATTGTAGAAATTTTGTTAAGAAGCGATAATTATTTATGATTTCAATTTTTTTGAATTGGTTGGCGAGATTTATAAAAATTTGAAAAATAATCTATTTTTAAGCTTACTCGAAAAGTTTTATAAAGCCATCCAACAGTCTTGAATGATCTTCCAAGGACAGAGAGGTTTCGCATGGAGGAGAGGGAGAGCGTTTAACGTTTTTCAGTTTTTTGTTATGGTTTATATTCTGTTGAAAAATTTTGTACAAATGAAGAATTGTAGGAAAAATAAAAAAATTTTAACAAAGTTCCTTGTCTTTCTGTTGATAATTGATCAAAATGTCATACAATTTTTTGAGGGAAAATTAGTACTGAGGTTAAGCAACGACGACGGACGAAAAATGTAATAGGCTAATGAAAATACGAAATTTGATTGGTTGAAACTCGCTAGCCTGTTAAATTTTCGTTCGTCGTCGTGATTTTACCGATTTACTTAACTTCACTAGAGACTACAATCATGGACAAAATATTTAAAACAAAAGGGGGTGTCCATGCAAAATTTTAAACACCACAAATGATTTTAAAGCGTGTTAAACTATAATAAACCAGCCGAGGCTGGAAGGTCAGCCAATAGAGCTTAATTAGATAGCTTTAATAAGTGGGTTAACAGATGTAAGAGATGTATTGAAGACTAAAAATGTTGAATAATGTACAAAATGTGAAACATTTGATAACTTGATTTAAAATTATTTAAAACAAGCCTGAGAGCTCCTCCAACCCCCCCCCCCCCCACAAGAAGATCAAAGTATACTTCTCTTTAGCATTGTAGCACTGTTTCTACGACATCAAACAATTAAGCTATAGTTCATTACTATAAAATAAAAGAGAAACATAGTGTAATTAAACTTTTTGTTAATTTCATTCCAGTCAATTATGATACAATTTTTCTGTTGGATGTAGACAATATCCATATCTGACCAAAGTGTTATCTAGAAATAAATTAGAAAATTGCCAAAACGTCAGAACCAAAATAAAGATATCCATCAACTATATAGAATGTTTTACTTGATAAAACTCCAATAACACTTTAAACTAACAAGCTACAAACTTTAAGTCACAAAGCGCAAACTCCAGAAAAACACAATTTGCATCAAAATCTTTGCAAAACGTAGTTCATATTTATAACATTTCAACAGGAACTGTATTTTGGTAGACTTGGTCAAATTACAGAAACCATTTGTCAGTTGTCTGGAAGGCCAACGAGGTACGTAAAAACTGTCTGCAATTCAATCAAAGCCAAAATTTGGCAAGGTCAGAAAAACATAATTTACATCCAGTCTTCGTAAATAAATTTTGTAGTTTAGTACCGTCAAGTTACACAGCATTCACACTACCATCTTGAAGACTTTGCTGGTCGCAAATGATAATCGAAAGCAAAACTTAAAATTCCTAACTATGCAGGGAAGCTCATTTTTCCCCCATTTTGCTTTAAACTCCCTTTTGATTGGTCTATGAATTTGGGCGATCGCTTTACCGCCTTGGCGGAATAAACACACGACCATAATAAATAAATTCAACAGTGCAGCGGAGTAGCAATTAATTTCAACTGGGAGTCCTCTCTTCTGTGCCAAGCACTGGCAGTGTTTTTTAAACTTTAAAACAATGTTAAATGAAGACCAGATGGATCTGTTTGTTATGACTGTGCAAGTTGTGACGAGAGTGTGCATGTTGTGTAACTTAACGGAATGATTCATTAAATTCTAGAAACCATTTTTCATAACTTTCTGCAGTCCGCTTTCTGCAAGTCTGATAAGAGATATTATGACATGTATAAACTGTTATCGCCATTCATTCCATTCCATCATTCAGTCAAAACGTGCGCCAAGGTTAGAAAAGGTTAGAAAAGCACAATCTGCGTCCGGAACTGCGTGAAAAATAGTTTGATCAATTTCAACAAGAACTGTATATATTAATATTAATATAATTGATCAAATTCCAAAGACCATTTGTCATAATTTTGCAAGTCCAATAATTAGGAGATGTGATGTCATCATTTCATTTGGTTCCCGTCATCTGACCGACCCTGATTTACCGTCAGCAGGTAGAGTTGGAGAGTAGTCGGAAAGCTTTTCCGCTGCTTTGCTGGATTTCCACTGTCGACCTCTGCACGCTCTGTGTTTACAAGTTTTCAAATCGAAGTAGAGAGCCGCATGCTAATGGAGAGTAAACCGAAAACACCAGTTTATCCACGGTTTCTCAATTTTAAAATTCGGATCAGTCCACACGGATTCCCTTTCAACAAGATGTAGCTGCTTCTTAACAGAAAAATATTTTCGACCGACCGAAATATTTTTGCGATTCGCCTTATCACAAACACGTCCAAGTCCAAAAAAGCACGATTGCATCCGGTCTTTATCAAATTTATACAGTAGCTGTACTTTTGTAAACTTTATCAAATTCCAATAACATTATAACACCATCAATCCCCCTAGAGGCAAACAAGAAAAATATGTTTTTATTGCAAAAACTATTAAAAAGCAGAAAATTCAACATAAACAAAAACTTGAGCAAACGGCTTTAACATTTAAACCTTCAAAAGATGTAGAAAAAGAATCCCCTTGATGAAAATCCTGTGTTTGATTTGCCGAGTTAAAAAAATAAATGACAGAAATTGAAGCTTGCAACAGATTTACACTGGAAATACTTTGGTATAACACTGTACTGACTTATCACATCTACTTTTTGATAAATAACGAGATTGCTCACGAGAATTTTTTGACCCGCATTCCGCGTGATCGTGTTTAATCGCCCGCGCGTGTACGCTCTATGGATTCTTATCTGATATTCCGATGGCGTATTGGCGGCCGCCCACGCTAAAGCTCTAAAGGAGCGGGCCAATATACCATCGGAGAGAAATAGTAGTCATCCATTGATGTGCCGACATAAGTTTAGCCCTCATTTTCGGGGCCGTGCTGAACGCTCAAAAATTGTTTTTTTGAGATCTGGCGCCTCAAAAAGACCGTCAAATCACTGTCGTTAGTTACCACGTCATGAGATGTCGGCAAAAATTCCCGCTCCTTTCCACAAACAACATGGCTGATGTAATTTTCAAAAAATATGTGCTGTTATGGTTGTTTTTGGTTTCTTTTGATGGATTTTTTGTAGTTTAACTGTACTTATCACTCCCTGAATATTAGTTTTAGTATCCAGTGTAATTTCTGTATGTGCACCAACCCCAAAAATGTGTTTCTACCACAAAAAAGTTGATAATCATAACTTTTGTTATTTGTTTGTTTTGATGGCTGATTTTTTCTGCACTTTCTCAAATTTTATACTATTCAAAGACCAAAGAAACTGAAGCAGGTACGTTCCTATGGGCTTGGGCTTTTATCAGTAACTTTCATGTTGTTATCTATCTCAGACCGTCCTCCAAATATAACTGTTGTCCACCGGCCGCCGACAACCTTCCGACAACCGACAAACCGACTTCAGTGTTCCAGAACTGAAGTTTTTTGGATAAAATCTTTATTAAACTTCACAAAAGTGTTCATTGAGGGTTAGTATTCATTTTCTATAGTTTTTCTTTTAGTGTTATTATAGATGCTGGTTATGACTTTTCTCTTCTTTCAGACTTTTTTGTGTACAATGTTATTTCTATTTTGTTTTTGCTTCTGTGATCAGTTTAAAGAAGGAAAAATACTTATTTGAGTATTTCTACATGCCCTCCTTGTGAAAAGAATGATAATATTTTGCATGATTCCTTCTCCAAAAAGTTTTGTATTTGAATTTATTTCGTGAAACCTTTTGAAGTTTTTTCTGACCCAAATTTTGTCGGCCATGACACCTTCCCTGTCCAAATTGCACTCGGGCCCATTTTTCTAAAAAATTACGCGGTCAGGCGAAATTCCGTAATGTATTTCTTCCAGATGTTGAAAATTTTCCCGACCTTCAGAGCTTTAGCGTGTCGGAAGAAAATTTCTACATCGGGTGCCAGATAATATGGATTCTGTCTGCTGTATATGGGTACTATATGCAAAAAAAGCTCCTCTTCTCAGTCTTTTGAGACTCTAATGAGATTGGAGAGTGTCCTAACTCCCCCCGGATAGGGTAAATAAAACTATACAGGTCATGGCAAATAAACTTATTATACCTTTTATTATTGTCTAAAATTCCTTAGAATGTCAGTGGCCGAGAGGATAAGGTGATGGTCTAGAAGACTTGTGAAAGTCATTTTCGAGAGTTCGAATCCTATACGGTGCGTTGGAGTTTGCGTTATTTTGTCAGCATTGACTAAACTTTTTCTGGTTTTATGGGCTCTTATTGATATTTTTGAAAATCCCCGTTATATCTTTAAGAAAAAAAAAATTTCTAAGTGGTGTCACCTCATTGCAGTTTGACTCAAGTCGTCAAGTACAGTATTTCAAAATATATCAGGTTGTGGTTAGCGGGTGGAGAGTCAAGAGTCTGACTTTCCCTTCTCTTGAAAATGCAGTATTCCAAAACTTTCGACTAAAATAAATACATAAAAATTAACTTTTGTCTTTTTTTATTGTTATCACTTTTTTCAGAACCACAAGTGAAAAAAAAGCAGCTAAAAAATGATTGACAAGTCTAAAAATTGATTGACAGGTGCAGGTGCGGGTTTACTCGCCCGGGTTAAAAATTCTCGTGAGCAATCTCGTTATTTATCAGAATGTGCATGAATTGAGCCGCCATCTTGAAACACTACATTATGATCTGTAAAAACAACGCACGCTAAAAGTACACACAAAGTTAACCCGATCGGAAGAAAGTTTAGAAATCAAAGTGAGATCGGAAAATCGGATTTTTTTTTGCCGTCTTATGGTGGAAAATTTTACCTATTTGAATGCTCAGCTTCGGCTGACCAATAATAATAATAATAAATAATAACGATATACAGTATTTCACAGTATCTCCAAAGTTTTACAATTGGCTCTTCACCTGGAAATTGAGTATGATAAATATATATGTAGCGTATAAAAAATATGATGTTCATTAAAAATACTGAGACCGGTTGTAACTAGAGACTAGAAGGCTAAAAGTTGGTAAAGCCAAGTACGATCAAATACCGTTGTAGAGTAATATGAGCTTGGCAAAAGTAGACTGAGTGAACGTAGTGCTAGTGGCTTGTGCAAGACCGGTGTAAAACCAAAGTTTGAATTTAGATTAAGATATAAGATATTACAAAATTGATACAACTATTGATAACAACTAATAGAACTAATTCCTCTATGGACAGTAAAATAAAGTACGACCAGACCAGGACGCTAGTAAGGCTGTTAGATCTAGGAAATTAGTAGAGTAAATACGATTGACGAGGGATGTAAGAGTGACACAAGAGTATGACTTGGAATTGCAGGATGTCCAGGAGTAGTAAATATATAAAATATCATTAGAATAAATCAAAACTAATTAAAATCAAATAATTAAACAAATAGGGGATAGTTGCTCTAAAGAATAATAACCGGAGTGTAACTACTGCTACTGGCTACGGAATAGGGATAAGTTGATCAATACGATGGAAAATGACTAAGAGATACAAGGCGTTAAAGTATTTGGAGTTAGATGTGGCAACGTCCCAGCTAAAAACGATAAGCAATATAAAAAAAATACTAAATAATGAAATATTTATTAAAAGTGAGAAAGTATGTTGTTATATAGTTGACGATCGTAAAGAATAGCAGAGTTGGTTATTACAAGGTTAGAACTCTCGCAAGTCTATTATTAAGTTATCAAAAGGATAGTTATTGTTAAATTGGAATCAAGTCATGAGTAGAGTAAAATCCCAAGGAAATAGCTGGACTTTGAGATTCAAGACATGAAAATACTTTAAATTCATACAAGGCTCCTAGCGAGGCCTTGATCCAAAAAATGCCTTTTAGTTTCACTACAAAATATGTTAAAATTTAATTCATCCCGACATTTTTGGGGAAGTCCATTGAATATACGCGAAGAGTCGTATTCAAAACTACCCATAATAATATTCGGACAAGCCAACATTGTGCCAACGTGAACAGGGTTTCTCAAACCTTCTCGAGGTGTCATTTTTTCCGTCGGAAGGAAAGTTGGCCAGTTATTAGAGTTAATGGATTTCCATGCAAGTTTAGCTCTAATAACTGGCCAACTTTCATACTAGTTCCATACATAGTTTCCTACTAGTTGGAAAGTAGAGTTTTAACATTAAACTTAAGAATTTGGAGTTTCTAAACGTCAACCAGAAATGGCAACCACGACCGGCGACTACGACCAGCCACCAGATAAATTTGGGTTATCGAGTTTTTTTTCCCTTTCTCCAACGTAGAGTGTCTCTCCTAATCATTTAAATATATATTGAAGAGTAAGCTCACACCTGTCTCATTTATTTAAAGCCACGTGCCAAATACGTAAAATAACCCTTTTCGACGCTCTTGGAGCTTGATTATGGTGTAAATTTCTATCCTTTTGTATTATCAGCATCAAAATAATTAGTGGCACAAAATTTTTTGAAAATGGTTTGATAAGCTTTGTATTTCATCATCAGATTGTTATTTTTGTCGAAATTAGTCATTTTGTCAGCATAAAGACAATTCTCAAGTTTTTCTCCAAAACGAAGCTAAAACTTTGGGGCAGCCATGAGACTTCAATAATTGTTCGATTTGGCTGAAATTTTGCACACTTGTTCCTTGGGTGAATATCTGAGGGCGTTTCTTTCATTTTTCAAAAAAATTTGGATTTTTGGGGCCTGGGGACGAGTTTTTCGCCAATACGAGGCTAAAACTTTAGAGCCGAGCCTACAGGCCTCAAAAATGGTTGGATTTAGCTGAAATTTGGCACACTTGTTCCTTGGGTGAATATCTGGGGGGTCTACAATTATTGCCCCCGCAAGGAGCGCAGCGACTGAGGAGGCATTCATAGCTTCACGCAATATATTGGACTGGAATCTCGATTTTTTGCGAATTGTTTTTGTTTTTGCGTCGTAATCGGCTTTCCGGCCAAATAAGTGTTCCGCAAAAATATGGCGGTAAATTATACAGCGGTAAATGTTATACATATTTTCATATTACGTTATATGCTATTACCATTATTGCGTATTACATTTTATTAGTTTTGATTTAGGATTGAAAAGCTGAAGCGAGTGTTATAAATGCAAATTATAGAAAAAGTATAGTGATTACACCATAACACGAATTACAATATTACTTGTTCAAATCAAAACAAACAAAATGGCAGACTGGTTATGATGATGAGCTGATTCATTGACTGGAAAAAGTGTTTTGTATGTTAAATTTTGTTTCTTGTCTTTCAAACTGAATACTAAATATTGTAATTTAGTTAGAAGTTCATTTCAGCAATGATTTCAATTCTTTTTCTGGAATCTTTAAAGAAGTTTGCTCAAGTTTTCAAATGTACATTTGATATTTTTGTTCAAACTGTAATTTATCTTTGTCTGTTATTATACTAATAACTAGCTTTATTGTTTATAGAGCTTCTTGAGCTTTAAAGACCATCATATGGTCGTAACTCGAGAAAGTCCTTCTTAACTTGGTAAAACAAGATACCGGCAAAGTACAAAAAAGTTGAATGCACACATAAGTAAAGTTGAATCCAAAAGTGGTTGAATGTGTTGAATGTCAATCGATGTTTTTTTTTTGGTCTTCAAAATAGATTTACCTCACTTAGAGTGTTTTCACTGTTTGTTCAGTGTGGTAAATCTATTTTTAAAAACCTGAAAAAAGTTTGTTTACATTCGTTTAACTTTGCATGCGCACGTTCCACTTTTTCATGCAGTTGTGATAGGGGCTGTCCATATAGTACGTACGCAAAGATTCTCCAAAAATTTGATACCCCCTCCCCCCATGTACGCAGAGAACAATAGAAATGATGTCATTTATACAATAGATGTACGCTTTTGCTAAACCCCCTCTCCCCCTTCACTGCGTACGTACTATATGGATGGCCCCATAGCCTAAATAACATACGCTCTAGGGGTTTGGTGAAATAGCTCCAATTCTAGCTTTCCAAGTTAAGGCATTTAACGGTGGTTAGACTAGGCACACAGACAGTCATACAGGAACACCATAAAGTGAGAGTATATAGCTAAAAACTCAAAAATTCTAGTTTCCTGAAGGCCCGTCTCTTCATTGTCTGCACTGCAATCATATCTTCAATCCTTTCAGCTTGGAGAAAAGATTGCATCCATGAAAAAGTACTATGCACTTGAAAAAAAATTAGGCACATTTCAACTTTTCGACTGTACGTCTAAATGGACCACAATGACATTCCTTTATTTTTCTTTTGACTGCAATCACAGCGTACGCAAGTGGAGCCTGGGCCTTAACTAGGATTGGTCTATTTCAGATGGCGCAGAAATTTTTGATAAATTTTATACCTTAAAGGAAGAAATTCTGGCGGGAATTTAATTTGGCGGATGGCCAAAAAAGTTTTTTCAGAGGGAATTTAATTTGGCGGATGGCGGAAAATTTCTTTTTTCCGCCATCCGCCAAATTAAAGATGGCCAAAATTTCTTCCTTTAAGGGGGCTATTGTTTACTAGGTAAAGTAGCAATAGAGAATTGTTGAAATATATACCAGCCAATGAAAAATAAACAAGCTATTTCTGATTGGTTACCTTGTTGAATTATTCAGCGCTATATATTTTGCCTACAATCTAAGATGTCTGCAGCATTATCGGAAAAGGTCTATTTAGTGAATGATCATGACATATATTGTTGTAAGAAAAAACAAACAAACAAGGAGATGTGAATGTCAGTAAGATAATGATACTATGATTTTCGAAATATGTTTTTGAGAAGCTTTTCAATATTTTCCTTGAATTTCATTAAATTGTCAAGCTGCATGAATTCTTCAAGTATTTTGTTAAAATGACATTAGAGGAGTTCATCTGAATTGCAGCTCAACTAATGTTGTCTATCTTCTTACTTGCAAAACTTGTGGGATTCAGTATGTCGGTAGCTGTACAACTCAATTTAGGGCTAGATTTGCAAACTATAAGTCCTGCAATAAACGGCATAAGACTGACATTGTTTCTCAGCAACATCTTCATAATCATTTTGATCTCCCCGGCCATTCTGGGTTTTCTGATTTTGAATTTACCCTTATCGACCAGGGTAGAAGTTTTGAAGATACCCGTGAACGGGAGAGGTTTTGGCAATACAAACTTAAAACACTTCTCCCAAATGGTCTTAATGAATGTGAAGTTGTGACCCAATAAACTCCATTTTATTTTATTTTATGATTACATTTGTATTCAGTATCGAGCGCCTTTCGCTACACTTAACTGTGTCGACCTCCTTAGGGGGCTACCCTTTGGGGGTTGTATTTTAAGACATATTTGCTTATTGTATACACTTTAGGTGATCTACTGTTTTATCCGATGTAATTAGATTTCTGTTTTATTTATTTTAGACTATTTCTCTGAAAAACCCAGAAGGGAGTTCTAGTCGATTTTTTCGTTTTTTACACTTCAATCTACGTCTGCGTGCATATTCCCTTGCGAATTTTCTTTTAATATCTAATTTTTCAATTTTAGCCATTTCTTTTGTATTATTACTGCGGGATTATTAAGCAGTCTCATAGGAATATATTTTTTTATTATTGTATCTAGGGAATTTCGATCGAATAGAATTTTTATGATATTTTATTGTACATAGTTATAGCTTTTAAATTGTTTTTATTATTTACGTTTTTGTGAAATTTCTAGCTTCCATATAAAAAGGATATCATTTTTTGTTGAGCTATATGCTGATGAAGTCACGAAAGATGACGAAAATTTCTACCTAAGCAGTCGCTTCATTTTTTATGTTTTACAAATTTGCTGCTTCTACATTTTACGTTTTCTTTTTTTGTTAAAATGGAATATGATTTTTTTTTCAACCAATCGATCAATAATTAAATCAATCAATTATTCCTGATTATTTTTTATGCTTTAATTTTTAAAGCATTAAAAGCTTTATAAGTGCATGAGATGACCTTTCTGTGGGGGCATTTAGTGAAAGCTATGACTAGTGAATAATTTGAAGCCACTGAAGTTGAGCCCAGTGCGTTGCACACGTTCGACTATAGAATAATTGATTAGATTCATATCTCTAAAACTGGCCTTCCCAATTTTTTCCTACTGACAAGTTCTATCTACTCATACTAAAGGCATCTCATTCAGCATAATTAAAATATTTGGTGTAACAAAGCTTACAAACATCATACTTAATGACTCTGTCAATATTTTTGTCAAATAGTGTCACTTTGTCAAGAAAATGACTGGTTACTTCAAAGGTCACTTTTTAGTATTCTGAGGACTTGATTTAAACATTCTCTACGGTGGAGAGAGCAGATGAGCTCGATAATCCAAATTTATCTGGTCGCCATTTCTGGTCGATGTTTAGAAACTCCCTTAAGAATTTGCCCTTGGGAACTCAGGATCCAAAAGTTCCAACAAGGCTTGAAATATAGCCTAGAAGCCTCCCAACCGTAAATCGAAATATTCAATGAAATAAATTGTACGTTTGTATGAAACCCGATAAGAGCCAGTTCAGACAGATTGAAGATCTTCGGCATAACGATATCAAGCGGGAAAGGTGAGTGTAGGAATATCTATAGCGCAAAGAGAAAACTAGATTTCAGGAGGGGGTTCTTTTAAAATGCTATCGACAACTTTTTCTCGTTCTCAAATTTTGATCCCCACATATAAATCTGTGTGGTAAAAAGTTTAACCCTATACAATAGGTCCATTTCGAGCATTTCTAGTAATTTATCACCAATTTGCCCCTATCTAGGAAAGTTGTAATTTTTTATCGAAAAGAGATATCAAGATATTCTGGATACATATTTCAAATCAACGGCGTTCAAAGTATACCATAAAAAACTTTTAATAGAGAAAATCTTCATTTTAAATAGCTTTAACTCTCTCCCCCTCAAGACGAATGTTTGAATACAGACTGCCATTTTTTTGGAACAGACTAAGGTTTGCTAGACCAGATTTCTCCAAACGAAGTCCAGGAAATTAGAATTTGTTTCAATAAAGTGGTGAGAAACTCGGGAAATCCTTTGAAATCTAAATCTGACAGGACATTAATTTTTTCTTCGGGAATCGGTGAGCACAACGATTTGCCGTTTGATTCTCTCCAGAGAAAACAGACATACAATTAGTTATAAAGTGTTGCGATTCAATTATTCATGGTTAAATAACAAAAAAAAGGTAATAAAATAAATAAAAAAATTGCATATTATAATCCCCACTTGCAAATTGCCAAAAAATAAGTACAAACTAAATACAAAATGAAGAAAAATTTTTACTCTTCAATATATGAAAATATTTCGAGAATAAAATCCAAAATTCTTTTTCAAGGTTTTAAAAATAACTTTAACAATTATTCAAGGGTGAAAGTAGAACTCTTTTGAATGAAGGACTGCTTTTCTCCTCAAAAAAAATTAAATCTTTAAGAGGCGTATACTGTAGTCAGTAAAAAAAATAATTTAATTTAATTAAACAAAATATCATTACATCATATAAAAATAAAATTTTTAGATGGAAAAATATTAACCCCTAAGTTTGAAAAAGTATAACAGAGTTATAAAGAAAGTAAAAAAAAGACCAAGACAAAATCATGAGTTTTTTCCCGTTAACGGTAACTTTAAGATATCTCGGGTTTAGACTGGACTACTTGCAAAGAGTCATTCGCACACACCGAAATATAGACGCTAAGGTTAAAAACACGATCTGTGTGTCTGTGTGTGATTTATCACACGAAAACCCCTTTAAGAACGCGACCTGCGCTTAGTAATTTCATTTTTTAAGCAAATGCGATATCGAGTGATCATTACATAATCATGCTACGTCTGCTTTGCTTTTGAACTTGCTTCTTCAACCAGCTCTCCACTTTCTTTCCATTCTTTTTTAACCAAGCGATATGATTCTTCACGGCAGCGATGGCTTGTTTGGAAGCAAGTTTACCGGATCCCATCTTGTGGCTTCCCAAAAACTTCTTCACCTGAGAAGACACGAAAAATAAACAGAATAGAAACAGCCGGAAGGATTTAACTGACTCCTGAGCTGGTTTTGAGTGTCTTCAAATGATCAGCTTCAATAGTTTGGCCAATTATTCCGAAAAGGATCATGCCATGACATGATACTAAAGTTGATATGTCTGTCTACTCAGCATCTGTTCTGATCTTTCTGGCCACCATTTGAGTTTAAGTCATTGATTTAGATTTATCAGAAGTTATTAAAACAAGTCCATAAGTTTTAAGATTTACTTAAAATATTTAATTGGGTCTATTTAATTAATTTAAGAGATATTACATCACAAGTTTTCCATACTTAGGTTGGATAAATTAAAACTAAATTTAAGGTTTAATTTAATTTCATCATTACATATAATTACATTATTCATGTTTAAGTGTTACCTTCTTTAGCATTTTGTTACTTTTATATTGTCCGAAGACAGTTTTAATGAGGCTGCTCATGTCAAAGGATCCCTCGCCATACCTGTTTGTGAGAAAAGAAATAGAAAAATCAATCATGTGATTGAAAAATAAAGAAAGAAATATCCGACGAAACATAGAATGTCCTTCAAACAGTAAAGACACTCGAAGTTTTCGCCAAATATTTCCTCTCTTCGTCGTGTATGTCTACCTTTTCTAATTTGGCTTTGGTTTTGTAACGTCCGAAAACTGCTTTCACCAATCTCGACATGTCGAAGGAACCTGTTCCGTAACTTTTGTGAAAAAAAAGAAAAATGTTGACAGCAGTGAAGTTAAAAAGGAATCTGACGCTGAATGCGGATTAAACACAAGTCTTTATTAATTTAGTAAACTTTTTTGGTTTTGAAATCAAGACGAGTTTCTCAAAAGCTAGATGGGAAAAGATCCAATTAAACCAATAGAAACAAACCGTTCAAAAAGGGTATCCCAATTCTTTTCGACGAAGTTGTACGCTAATTCTCTTCCTTTGGGGTTTCCTGCGATGTGTTCGATGACGGAACAAGTGTCCTGGGAACGAATGATCTTGTTGTCCATCGACATCTTCAAATACCTGAAGAAGAAAAATAATCGTCTTGAGTCAAAAGGCCGAGTCTTTAAGCATTCTTAAATAATAATCCGAGTGAAAATGAGGAAAAGAGATTTATTTACGGAAAAACAACTTTTAGATAATGAAAATATTTCACGGTTTACTTTTCGAGTTGCTTTTGATCTTGAGTATCAGCGAGTGCGAACATCAATTTTCTTTCTTCTGAAGGGAAGGAGGTGGTTCGGAACTCATTGTACATGTAGTTCCATTCTTCTTGTCCACCATATTTGATGGCTGCCAAATAAACCGCTGACCGCAGATTGGGTGGAATGCTATGGAGATGAAAGAGTAACGAACAATTTCTTGTTTTCGAGTCAATAGTTAACTTAATAAGCACAAAAGAGGTTTAAAATGGAAGCACTTTCCCAGGGACCACAACAGCAACCCTTAAAAGCTAGACTTTTTAATAAAATGAAATGTTTTGCATTAATTCCTGACCTGTCTTTTCCCTTGCTATCTTTCCACTTGTTGAAAAGTTCTTTCCCTTTCTTGATGGCTTCTTTGTCACCGTGACTGACGGCCAAACGCAACGCTGATCCTCGCAAGTACCTGAAACACAAACGTGGACGAAAATAAAATTTACGTACAGTTTTGAAGTGAGTCATTAGTATAACGAAGGGAATTTGTTCGAAAGTCGAGTTTAAAATAGCATCATGTATCACATTAAGATTTAGTTTTTCGTTTTAAAAAGTATTTGATGTGTTTGTATCTTCAAAATTCTAAATTATGCAAGGAAACAAAAAGAAAAACATAAAAAGACGAAATTAAACTTAATAGGCTCTAAAAATAAATAAGAAGAGGAAAGTTGACTCACTTGTCTAGATGGCTTCCCTTGTCTTCCCACTTCAAACGTTTCACGATGGGATGAACTTGCGCCACTATGTATTGCTGAAGAAGAAGAAGAGTTCAAATGTGTCCGATTAAGTGATGAAGGAAAAAGTATAAAAACTAAAAACAAAAGTCGAATTTTCTATAATGATCGGATATGAGATAGAATATCAACTACACTTAGTTAATCCTGTCCATTGTCACGCACTCACCCTGAGTAGAAAATGTGAAATATTACACACCTAGAAAGCAAAAAAATCTTTCATACCTCATAAAGTTTATACGCATCTGGAAATTGATCACTTCCTTCCAACATGGCACCGATGTATCCGAGAGAAGACATTGCAGTAACCCAAGGAACGTACTCTTTCTCATTGGACAAGTAAGCTGTCATGTCCAGGGCCTTTACTTGGTCCAAAAGATTCGCCCTGGAAGAGAACAAAATTGTTATTGAGTTTCGAAAGGCATAAGCTTTCATGTAAGCTTTTAGAATAACGGAAAGGTAAAAAATACGGAAAGAAAAACGTAGTATAGACTTCACTCACTTTGCTAGTTCGAAAGCGTCATCGATCAAATTCGATCTGTCTGAAGTGGAAAGAACCTGAAATGGGAAATCAGAGGCCGATTAGCAAGTAAAGAAATGTGAACCTACGGATATAACATGGTAATTGGTGCTTCACAGAGAGTTTTTTAACGTATTTCAATGGCAACCCTGGGTTTACAAAGTTACCTTGTGGTCTTTGACAAGTTGGTTTGAGAGAGCTTTCCAATTTTCTTCTTCATAATTGACACGATAAAAACCTTTCTGATCGACATTCATTTTGATCCAACCTTCAGCTTTTGCTGCATCGAATGCTACGATCTCTATGCCAAAGAAAGGAAACAAGTTGTTAAAAATGAATTCATTTATACCTTCTTCATATCTCACTATCTATTCGCCATTAGATTAAAGACATTTTGCCACGGTGAGTGGATGTCCTAAAAGCACTTCAGAGTTTGGAAAGATAAAGAGTTGCTCTATAATGAGGTGAGATTTGGGAGGAGAAACAAATCATTCTCACCATCTTCCGTATCCATCCAAACAAGTTTCGGAGTTTTCACTTTCTCTGTGTAATACGTCAACGGAACTTTCCATTTCGAACTGCGGAAAAAATTTGAAGAAAAACATTGTGATCATTTAAGTTCGTAACTTGAGATTGAGGTTGTCTCCAATGAATTCATGTTCCTACATCAGTTGCATCTTGGTAGATGTTAGTGATTCAGCTCAATGCCCTTTGAGCTTTTTCATTGATTTGTCGAGTTCAAAAGAAAGAAACAGCTGAATAAGGGAATAGAGGAAAACTTACTCCTTCAATTTGGATTCATCGTAGTCTTGATCAACAATAAAATGTTGTTGAGTGACTTGGAAAGTTTCATTTTCGCGTTTTGCTGTGATGACAGGATATCCCATCTGAGTGGTCCACGTGTCCATGATGGCTTTGACATCGATCGCTCGTCCTGATTGGTTCGATGCCTGTAGTCATGGAAACGAAATGATTTGTCAAATGTGAGAAGTATGCGGTGCATTATGGATCGATAAAATAGGTGACCAGAAGCTTGGTGTTTATGTTTTGTTGAACATTAAGTAACGTAAAGTTAACATTTGCCAAGAGTGGATGATAAGCAAATCCTCACCATAGCTTCTTTGCAACAAACTTTAATGTTATTCATAAGGTTCTTACCTTGCTCAAGCATTGCCAAAGATCATCACTGACTGCGTTGCTGAATTGAAATTTCTTCAAATAATTCTAAAAACATGAAGGGAAATAATGAGGATTAAAAAGGAACGGTGCTTCAATTTTAATTGGTGATAATATGAGAGTGAAGTCACTTGCACCAGAAGCAGATCTTATTATTAAAGCATTAAAACTTTGTCCCTACACTTCTTGTGCTAGCGAGGCAAGGTTGAGAAATGTTTACCTGAAGGCCGGTGTGGAAAACATTCGATCCCAGGAAATGTTTCATCATACGGATGATGGAAGCACCCTGAAAGAATGAATAAAAATGTTTATTTACGGCGGAGTGACTGGGTGAAGTGAGTTGTTGATGTTTTTAGAATAGTCAAATCAACGAACGACATCTGGTATTAATCACATTCTCTATTTCCTGCTTTCCAAAGAAGTAGGGTCTATCCTATGCCAGAAGGCACTCTAAAATTCGGAGAAATCAATTATTAACTTTCTTTTGACGTCATACATAAGGAAGAGATTACCTTATCATAAGAGATGGTGTCGAAGATTTCGTTGATCTGAGATGGATCTTTCACTTCAACGGAGATGGGGTGAGAATTGAGATGCGAGTCCAACACCATGGAGCTTTGAACATCATCCACGATGAATTGATCCATCATCTGCCACGAAGGATCAGTGTGATTGGCTCCGATGAATTCCGTGAACGCAGCAAACCCTTCGTTCAACCACAAATCGTTCCACCATTTCATCGTCACTAAATTACCGAACCACTGCAAGAGAGAAGAAAGAACGGTAGAATTATAAAATGAAGAGAAAATGAAGAGAAAATCTCAGTGAGCAATCCGGTCATTTAACCATAAAATTTGAGTTAATAAGATGATATTCTCTAAATCATGTAACAGAGTTTTCGAAAGTTGTCATTGGAAAGCAAAGTCCCAGGAAAAGACAATTGGCGGGCCTACTCTGAAAACAGTCTCTAAAGTTATTTTCAAACTAACTAGGTGCTAACTAACTACGTGCGCTTACGTCCCACGAAAGATGTCACGGATCCTAAGGGTTGATACATAACACAAATGCTCTAATTAAACAAAATACATCCTCTCTGCGATATTTCATTTGCGATGGTTATTAGAAAGTCTTTAGGAGTAATGCTCAAAAACTGTAAGATTTCATACTTAGAGGGCTGTTACCCTGGAGGGAGTAGGGTGTCGCTGAAGCAGGGAGTATTATTATCTCAAAGGACAAAACTAAATAAAGTTACGAAATATCTTTTTATATCTTGTGCATAGGAAATGATGAAAGAAGAGGAAAGGTCTCAAATGTCTGATATCGGATCACGGTAATAATCCGATCGACACAATAGTTTCAGGGGACACGGGTAGTTAAAACTTTTGGTTGTAATCTAGATGAAGTTATTGCAACTTCCTGGCTTCCGATCAAAAGATAGAAAAGATCTGTTTCGAGTTTCGAACCTGTTAATAACTTTTATCTCATCACAAAAATATAATCTTTTCCTGGGACTTTGCTTTCCAATGATAACTTTCGAAAACTCTGTTACATGATTTAGAGAATATCATCTTATTAACTCAAGCAAAACAGCTGTGTGAATAACCAAATACCTGATGAGCCAATTCATGGGCGATGACGACAGCCACCCATTGTTTGTTGGACGAACTCGATTCTTTCTCGTCGTAAAGAATGGACGTCAATCGGTACGTGATCAAACCCCAATTCTCCATCGCACCTGAAATTGAGCACATGTTGTTATCGTCAAAAAAGCCTCTTGACATTTTGATATCAAAGGCTGCGTAAACAAGCTAGGAGTGGGTTGTCACCAAAAAATGTTTTTATCGACCCTCTTTAATTGGCAAAGCAGTGTCATTTGTAACAATACGTTTTTAGTTTTTTGCGGGTTTTGATTGGCTTAGAATGTTCTTCTTTAGTGAAAAACTTCTCATCTTCATGAGAAATAAAATCTGTTTCCATTCCTAATTGAATCATGGTTCTTCTGTGGTCTATTTGAAGCGTAAAGACACAATGAACTTTTTGTTATACTGAATTTGACATGTTTGAGTTTTTTCTTTCCTTTTTTAAAAACATGAATTGGACTATTCAGAGCGGCAGGATATTGTCAAGGTGGAACTAAAATTCAAATCCCAGTTGGTTCAAAGAGCTTTCCCTGGATTTCACAAGACTCCTTTTCGCAAGGTTTTCTGTTTACAATAAAAGTTCAGGGAGTTAAGGGTTTTTCGCACAACCTCCTCCACTTATTGGTAAGTTCTTTCAATAAACGTCTCTCGTGAGAAAAAATCAAACAATAAAAGAGGGCAAGGAAGAGAATTCATAGTTAGTGACGAAATTTCCGTTACTTACCGGCCGCAAAATCCGGGATTGCAATCAAATCTGAAAATGAAAATGGAAAGTTATACTCAGCAGTGTAGTAGGCACCTTTGGAGGACGTCTAAGAATTTTGAATTCAATGTTTATAGTTAGGACGGAAAATTTTGGTTCAAAATCTGAACTTCACGGAGGGGAGCTCAAAACTATACTGTACTCAACAAAGACCTACCTTGTTTTGGGAGAGGAAAGTTGACTTTGAAGTATTCTTCATAATAAGAAAGCACTTTGGGAGCCACCTCAATTGCAAAGTTTGCTTGTTCAATTTGATCCTTGGGTGCCCATACTTTGACCTGTAAGTCGAAACAAAGTTTTGGAAATTGAGGTCGAACAGAAGTTTTATTTGAACAGGGGTTTCATTCATAAAAATATTAAGTTTTGTGAATTTTTCCTAGACAGAAAGAAGGGGTGAAAGAAATGTCATTCTCTCTACATTGTATAGTATAAGAGAAACCAAAGGGTTTAATGAGTAGATAATACGTGGTTAAAGGTCGAATTATTTCCTCCTTGGAAAACAGATAGAAGAGACGAGATAAAAGTAAGTAAGAAAGTAAGGGGATGTTGTAGGGAGCAGGTGCAACAAACATGTCAAAAACATCAAGCAACTGTGAAACAACTCTTCCTTTTACAAGAGAAACACAAATCAAGACATTTTACGAGAAAAAGAAAGAAAATTGAAATGTTAGAAGGTATTGCTAAAACAAACGTTAGAAAAATGTCGGTTAAAGAAAATATTTATTGACTGAAATTATTTCGAAGGGATGAAATGAGGTATTTTTTCATTAAACGACGCCTCCATCTAAGTGAAAAGGGAAGCAAGATGACGTCATATAATTACGTGGAAAACTATATAGAACAGTATACAGATATTTATTATGTGAGAGCTTTTGCCAGATAGCCCTCCATGTTACATTTTATAACCTTGTTCCTTGTTTCATATTACCGATGCCTTCTGTGCCAAAAATTTAGTTTACTACTCCCAATTTGCTTTTTACTACCAAAAGTTTCATTTCCAGACCACTGAGAAGACACAGTTCGTCTATGAACCACTGGTACTTTTTTCAATGAGTTTCTCCTCAAGCCTCTCTCAGACCTTCGATTTCCAGCGCAGGAAATATGGGTTCAAATTTAAATTGTTGCTTGGTACCTTCGCCTGGACCAAGAAACCGGAACTATCATGTGAGGTAGTTTGTAACAAAGCTTTGATATCAAAACACATAAGCAAAATGTCATAACACATCATTAGCTGAATACAAAAACATTACCCCTGACAAAGAAAGCATGAAAATAATCCTACTCAGCAGGGTATTTCCAAGAAGATTAATTTTGTTGTGTTTTCGGAAAAGAAGATTAATTTTGTTGTGTTTTCGGAAAAGAAGATTAATTTTGTTGTGTTTTCGGAAAAGAAGATCAATTTTGTTGCGTTTTCGGAAAAGAAGATTATCTCCACGTGAAAAGAAGTTCTCAAAATATTTCGATAGTGATGATTTTTTAGATACGTTGCATGCGATCTCCAATCCTTCTGAAACAGACAATTGCGACCAAAAGTTTTCCTACTTTCGTTTTGGGGTCACATCAAATGTTGTTTTTGTCTTGTAGACTAAGTGAAAAAAGACGGAAGTTTTGTTGGAGATTGTCAATCAACAATCAGTTTTCGATTCCCGAGGAAAGAGCTGTCAATGATTGAAAAGGGAGACATCGTAGATATGAAAAGCAAAATATTTTGATGTTTTTTTCTGATAAGTGACATCTTAGATATCTCTCTGTCACTGGCGTCATAAGCGCACGATACATCTCTGGAGCAAAGCATTCTGGGTGAGTTGCAATGCATTATTAATTATCGACAAGAAAACAAAACAGCAAAAGATATGCGAAAGAAGGAAAAAAAACTTGATATTGAGAAATGAAAAAGAAATATTTAAAATCCATTGTAGCAGTTAGTCAACAAAGGGTTTTTTCACCTTTTTAGTTTTCTTTTGTGTCAACTTTTTCTCGAAAGGTAGAAAAGGGATTTGGAGGCTTCACAAGGAATCAGTAATAAGCGAACGATCGAAAAGAGCAGACACAAAATGATGAAACAGGTGATTTTGCTGGCCCTGGCCCTGGTGCTTGCGACGGAAGCCAGAAGGATAGTGATGGATGATTTGAATGAACTTTATGATGAAATTAACGATGATGGGCAAGCGAAAAGAGCGTTGGAATGCAATGAGAAATGTCAAGAAAGGAGGTTGTTAAGGTTACGTATGTTGAAAAAGTGGAGAGGAAATTCTCGGTTCCGTGAAATTGACTCCTCCTCCACCAATGACGATGAAGCGAACGATGATGGGGATGTTTACGCCTTCAAAAGAAGTCTCTCTGACGCAAACAATAAGGAGGAACTTTTTGGGTATTTGGTATCTGATGAGGGAGAAAGTCAAGAGGAAATGAGGAGGGCCATGGCGTGCAATGACAGATGTCAACAAATGAGAAAGCTCAGAGAAAAATTGAGGAGAATGGAAGGTAAACGAAGACATTGATTTAAAGCAAAATATTTGTAGGTAAAAGTTACTCTGTGAGAGAGGTCTGTGGATTTGAAACCTAGCTGTACGGTTTTTTTTGAAATACTTAGTCAATTTTTATAATTTCAAATTGTATATCATATTTCTTTTATTTTTCATTAAAATATGACTTTTGAATCATTGTTAAAGATAATTCTTTCATTGAAATAAGCAAGGCCTCTTGGTTTGAGAGTGGTTGGTATTTTGAAGGAGTTTCGAAATTTACTAATGATGCTTATCTCCTCAAAAGGAAAGAAGGACATGAGACGATTATGGCGGATTAAAAAACTCGAAATAAAGATAAATGTTTTGTATTTCGCTCGTTGAAGTCTCATAGTATCAAAAATATGACTTTCAAGTGACTTAATAAAAGAATGAAGCTTTCCCCGATGGTTTTTTCCTCACCCTGTTCAATATAAAAGAAAAAACGTTTCAAATTGGAAAAAAATGAACAACCCCTACATTTCCTTATATCGACAATTCACCTTCTCATTCTTTAGTAAGTACAGGAAGTAAGAAAAAGAGTGACAGTTTAGAAGCCTGGTGGGTACCCCCTCCCCCAATCCACCTTACACATTAAGAATGTCGCTTTCTTTCTGCTCAAGTAATTGACGTACTTGGTGAACTTTGGGAATATTATAAAGGGAGTTGGGAGTCCTAACAAACCTCTCCAAAGTCATCCATCTGGAGAAATAAATAAATTTTTCATTCTACCATATTCTGAGCTCAATGTTGCGGAGTATAATCGTTTTCAGAATCAAAAATAAATAACAATTCCCTGCAGCGAATATACAAATAAAGAAATATCTTTTTGAAACATCACTATACCTATTTTGCAATTTCTTCCCCTAAAAAAAATTCTCTGAAATCAACCTTTTGTCAAATTAAGATGGTACAATGTTTTCAAGTATTTCCACAAAGACGATAAAGTCATAATCAATCAAAATATACAAAAATCTTCAGATCAAGTGGAGACCAGCATTTGGGTAGATGAGAAGTCAGCAAAAGAAAACTCTTACCGTAGTTCCACGTGGAGTCTTTGCTTCTTTGAAAGAGTAATCACAAACCACAAAAGCGACCAAATATGTACTCATTTTCACGCTTTCTTTAAAATAAACAACTTCTAATCCATCAATTCTATCCTCCTGTAAAAACAGAAAGGTGCAACAGTTGATTTAAAGTAATAGAAATCACATTTTTTTGTTTTAAAGTTTTTAATTTTAAGGTGGAGCAGCTCTCTTTAGAGCACAACGCCAAATTTGAGCCTGAATTTGTTCCCTGTCGAATGGAACTTGAAAAGAGTCATCATCATCTAGAGTTATTTGGGCTACAATGACAATTGTTTTCTGAAATGTCTGATACGATCTGTCAAACCCGATTTTGGGGGGCAACACAAAAAATAGTGATTGAATATTTATCATTCGCTAAAAAGAGAGCTTGTCCGTCAAAATAAATTTTGTTCCTAAGGCGAGACCATATTAATTTATTGTTCTACGGGCCCAACCGACCCTTTTTTTCAAAATCAAAAAAATAATCACATGGAATTTAAAAAAGCTGGAGGATGGACTATATGTATGTTTTTGGCATATGAAAAAGTATATATTCACCCCAGAACTCAGATGAATTTAAAATGTCACAATGGAAACTGAATGAAAGTCGCTGTCTACTGCTTCAAAATGTCACAATCTTGATCTTCCAGCCTATAAACTCATTTTTATTATACCAAACGGAACCATAATTTTCTAAAGGTCTACCCGTAGAACAATACATTCAATACAAGAATGATGTTTTCAGGTCAGTAGTCACTAACCCAAATCACGTCGGCGAAACAAGTTGAATAGCACATTGCATGATATTGGCAAAGAAGAGAAGGGATCAGTGATGAGTGAGACTTACGGTATGGTCAATGGGCATATTGGAGAGGGCTTTATGTTGTTTCTCTTTGACCATGATGATGGAGAAATTGGCTTTCATTGCAGGTTCGTCGAAACATGGGAAAGCTTTTCGTGCTGCTGTTGCTTCAAAATGTGTTGTGGCCAGGTAACTATAAAGAAAGAATTATTTTTTAGTTTTGAATTAGTTTTTCCAATCATCTTTAAAAGCTAATGCTATTTTCTTCCGAAATTTCTTTGTTTGAAAGAAAGATTCCAAAATAATATGAGGTGTTACATTTTGCCATTATTTTTACACTTGCGATGGAAATGCATGTTAATACTTATCGACATAACTTTGGTTTAATGCTCGAGTCAGATTGATATTTTCTTACTTTTTCAGGTTGGAACAGTATTCAGAAATAAAAGCCTTACTTATAAGGGATTCTCTCTTTCCTACACATTATAAAATCAAATTTTTCAAAAAATAAAAAAAAAACACCCCCAGATATTCAAGCAAGGAACAAGTGTATAAAACTTCCCGAAGCCTCAAGCCTGACCAAAAGTCTTGATGTAACATACAGACATTCTCAGAAGAATGTTAACCAAGCAAAGTACCTTGGCATAACCAACGAAAAATCTAAATTAGAAAAAACACATCAGCAACATCATATCTAAAGCAACTCATGTACCTCTTTACCTGCAACAAAATCTTCTGTTCTTTGACAAAGAATCTAAACTCAATAGTATTTATAAAACTGTTGCTACCTCTGTTTGGAGTCCAAATAGTACAAAGCTGCTTATCAACAATTTAGAAGTGGTACAAAGAAAGGGTGCTCGTTGGATAGAAAATAGATCCAGATCACAAAAATTACAGTCATTGGAAACTAGAAGATAAATAACATGTCTGAATTCACTATTTGTTTATTAACCTTAAATCCTGTAATTCAATTTTCTTCTTTTGCTTATGGTTTTTGGGGTCTTGATAATTACCGACTTTTTTCAAATTATTTTTTGCTATTTTACTATGTATTATTTTAAAATATTCTACTTCCCTTTAAAAATTCTATAAACAAATTTTTGTTAAATATTTGCAATATTAGATTTTTCAGGCTTATGCAAATAAATGTAGAAATAGAATGGCTGTTGCCAAGATCCTTTCTTTCCATATTCCATCTAAAATTGCTTAGCATCTGAGTTAATTCAATATTAAAAAGCTTGATATCAAAATAAACTTATTTAAAATCATTGATCAAACTTATTGATTGTTGAGCACATATGAACTGCATATTAAAATAGCTTTTTATGGATTTGATTTAAAATTCCATAAAAAAGACGAAGATCAAATATATTTTCATGTTACTAAATGTAATCGAACAGCCTTACACTGTGATAAAGTGCGACAGATATCATACAGATTTTTTAAAGATCACTGTGTCGATTTCGCACAGTGATACTTTGGCAAAAAAATCGAAAAAAAGCCCTGATAATATTATAGCTGTCTTGGTTACCCTGATTTTTCCTGACAACAATCAATGGGTTATCACCATTGTAATTTCTAGAAGAATGGTGATTTTGTAGGTATAACACTGTTTATGCGGAAAAGCAGTCTTTGGAAAACTAAGATACCTTGTTATTTCAAATTTATCAGTATGGCTCTAAACCTTCAGACAAAATATACAAAAAATACTTCCACAGAACACTCAGAATCTGTCAATCATTCTCTCAAGTGAAGAGTACGCAGAGCGATTGTAACTTCATAATAGTGTCACAGATCACCTGTGATTGGTATTCAATTATCAAGATCCCTTTATTTGACCTGCTTTTACAGGTGATTTTTTACTTCGCATTGGGTGAAACTGAAAGTGCAGCATTGGATAACTATACCCAGTCCTCAAATGGAAGTGTTATTTTCAAGGTCATTTCAAGGTTACTTGAATGTTTACAAAATACGTGACAGGAAATTAAATCTTTGATTGTCAAATAACAAAAGTGCCATTATCAATTTTGTTCTATTTAACAAATCAGGGTTTTTTGTGAGTGCGCTCCTGTTGTTACTAAAAAGGGTAATGGGGGTAACACTAGGTAACAGGGGGTAAAAGGTTGAAAATGGTGACGCTGGGGGGTAAAAAAAGTGACTTGTGGCGTTACCTGCCATTTTCTTGACAAAGTGACACTTTTCGACAAAAATATTGACAGGCTACTTAAGTGTGATGCCTGTAAGTGTTATTACACCAAATATTTTAAATGTACCGAATGAGATGCTTTTAATATAGATAAAAATTGTCAGAAGGCAAACGCTGAGAAGGGCAGTTTTAGAGATACAATTCTCATCAATTATTCCATCGTCTTTATGCTGATAATACAAAAGGATAGAAATTGACACTCTATTCAAGCCTCAATAACTTTCAAATGGCTGTTCTACATGGTTGGTTCCTAACGCAGAACACAGGTCATTCAAACTACAGACTGGAAAATTGTAATGCAGTCGTAACATATAGTTCATAACATGTTTCTATAAGTATTATACGTAATACAAAATATACTATTTAGAAGATTTTTAAATGACAAACCATCAATCCCAAATATTGACAAAATGACATTTAAATTATGTAAATAATGACTTCATCACAAAACATGAGGTGTGTACACCGTCAATTTACAACAAAATTTCTTTTTCATGCTCAACAGGATGCTGATAGTGCACAGTGCAAGTGGATATAGATAGATATAGATTGATATGTTTTGAAAATGCTCCAAAAGAGCTGTTTTAGAGATATGAAAATAGTGACGTCATATTCATCAAAAATACAAAACAGGGTATAAAAATATTGAAACATTTATAAAATACTTTTGACGCTATTTTCATTGATTTTCGTTATCATACCCAAGGTGATGCATGAGATATAATGAGATATGAAGAAGCGATTGTGAAATAGATATATTCATGTCAGGAGGCTGTTTAAAGTTGAGATAAATATTTTTGATTGCTGCACACAAGTTATTAAATTAATGTTCTGCAAAAGCGGGATAAATATAATTGGGATAATAATTGCCACATAGAAGATCTTACAAATTCAGTATGCGAAAAGAGAAGCAAAAAATACAATTTTTCTATTTTTCCATTTTTTCTGCGAGTGTTCAAGAAGTGAAAATAAAGGGATATGGTAATTGAACACTATCCACTGATGATCCACGGCAATATACTCCTTTAGGCGAAAAAAGGGAAGCATACCAAAACACCAGCTTTTTTAGGTTTGTCTCGTTTACCCAAATGCTGCAATCTCGCGTAGGCTTAGGGCTAACCCCCAATACGAGACATTTGACTGACCAAAAATATTTATCATCATCAATTTCAATCTTAATTTTTTTTTGCATAATTAGTGATATTTTCTGATAAGATTTTTTTAATCATTCAATCTAGGGGGCTTGTAGCCATTTTTGTTAACATGGAAATTGAGTAAGTATTTAGGAAATTTTAATCCATGAAATTAAATGTTCTGAATACAAACAACAATACAAACTGAATTAAACATAAAATTGCAATATAATCAATGAGTTACGGGTAAATCATTTAGAACAAACTTAAAACTTTTGCGTCATAAATTCAATTTTGCAAGAGTTTTTCAGAAATTTTCTATATGTAATGCTTCCTGATTTTTACCATAATTCGACAAAAAACCTTCTGACTGACATATTTCTCTACTAACACAAAAATAACAAATTCATGGAAGAAAATTTCTTATCAATCAAAATTTGCAACACATCCTCACACTTATCTTACTATACTAAATGAGTTTATGAAAAATGTCTGTAACGCTAGCCCAGTAACATATGTTAAGGTTTCTAAAATTTGAACGCCGCGGCTGGAAAACCTATCCACCTTTGATACAAAAAGTCTCGCGCTAAGTTTGACAAGCGTAGAAAACTCGGATTAGAGAAGACTCTACACTGCTATTTGTAAACGAAAAAAGTTCTGACGTCAATTTCATGAAAAAGTACTGCGACGTCACAAAGTTTCAAATAAAAAGGTGTGGCATTTTTGTTGCACGATTTCGAATTATTTTATATCAACACACGCAACAAAATCCAACATTGTTGTTTGATGATTAAACTTCGTCTAACATTATTTAAAAAGGTTTCAATGTTGGTTGCATTGCATATGCGCCGGTCTTAAGCTGTCCGCATGCAAAGCCAACAAACGGGAAAACCTTCAGTGCTCAAAAGCTCGCAAAGCGCGAGCCTCTCCTTCACAACTAAGGCTTTTTCTTTCCTAGAAGCAACCCTCTCACCACCCCAGACACCTTTGGGCGTCTGCAACGACGGGTACCCTCGATAATTTTGACAGGGTCACTATGGCATTTCATTGAACACAAACTTCCGTTATCTTAAAAAGACATATCATCGAGGCTTACAGACACAAAATTTTGACTAATGTAGAAAGTTTAGAAGTATATTTTTTATTATGTATTTGGCATTTTAAGCCAAAACGATATCAGGAATTAACCCACATTATAGTATTTTAAAGGCTTTTGATGCGCAAGCAAAACCGTTAACCGGCGTTTACGACGACGGGAACCGTCTAGTTTCTACTATATGTGTAGATATGTAAACATCCGCAAATCTACTATATTGGTTATATATGGTTGTATATTGGTTACGGTAAATACAATATCTACCATTACAGTATGAAATTGAAATGCTTCAACGGTATTGGTAGAATTTCCAGCTCACCCAAATAGAGACTTATGCGCATGTGTCATTTATCTTTCTTTTAAACCACAGGTAGTTAATTCCCATGATAAACAAAGAGGAATGAATCCATAGGGGTGGTATAGTCACTTCGGTAGGGGTTGTGGACGACGAAATAAGTAATTTGTCATTCTTTTTTGTTGTTCTTTATGAAATTTGTTGTTCTTTTTGTCTATTTTTAGTAATGCAAGATTTTTTAGATAGACCCCCTCGTAGTCACTGACCAAGGTCGGGGTTAGGGACGACGAAATATGTCGTTTCGTTCTTTGATAGTTAGGGTTAGGGTTAGGGTTTGAATTATGTCTTTCTTTGGTAGTTAGGGTTTGTTGTTCTTTTATTGTCGTTTTTTTTTTAGATTGTCTGGAAATGTTAGATGAACAGTCTCTGATTCTACATATTCAGTAGAAGTGTTATTCATACTGTAATGGTAAATATAGAATTTACCGTAACTACCAATAT
Organism: Clytia hemisphaerica; assembly: GCF_902728285.1. Lineage (NCBI taxonomy): Eukaryota > Metazoa > Cnidaria > Hydrozoa > Leptothecata > Clytiidae > Clytia > Clytia hemisphaerica. Next base: position 3,524,263 of record NW_027103528.1, read on the forward strand.
AGTAGATTTACGGATGTTTACATATCTACACATAGTAGAAATAAGTGCGAGATTGGCCTGAAATTTCAATAAAAGGGAAAGAAATTTTTTTTGAATGTACTACCAGTTCAACATGTACGGTTTTATAACAAAAAAAAATCTCCATTATCAGTCTTTACAACTGTTCATATGTCTATGGACTGGGCTAATAGAATATCTACCAAATTAAAATATATGCATAAAACCGATGAATTCTTTTCTTTTTAATTTTTAGGTGACGTCACCATCAATCCTGACTTGACAGTAAGAACAATGGAAACCAAATTTGGCAATACATAATAATTACAACCGACAGAGTCTAAATACATGTGGCTGATGTGTTGATGTGGTTGTTAGTTATAGTTTTTAGTTATGGTTTTTAGTTTTAGCCTTTAGAGCTAGTGAAAGAGTTTTTATGGTAAGTTGATTATGTGTGTTTGCCTGGGTTTCCAAAGTTTAGAAAGTCTGTCAACAAGGCAGGGTCAACACAAATACTGTTTATAACATTCTGTGTCAGACTAATCTACCTGCACCAAACTCTATAATCTTAGAACTTTGTGAGTTGAGGTATTTTTTGTTTTTTCTAAGATTATGGGCTTGTAAAGGCTTGGATTCCCAGGCTAAGAGTTTCCTTAAATGTAAGAAAGTCGAATTTAAAAGAAAACTTGATTGCATACTGTCCCAGATGGACCTCTTGTTTCAGGCTACATAACTTTCAGTGTTTTTTTTCCAAGCACCCAAATACCCCCGTTAGACGGTGGCATTAAACTCAATTCAAATTGAGTTCATTGATAAATTCTACAAATTCATTCAATTTTAACCGTTTTAAAGTGCTAGTTAAGACAAAAATATGCTCAGCTTTCTGAACCCCTTCACCAGGGCTAGCCCTGGACCCACAGGGGGACTCAAGGCGCCCCCAGCTTTTGATATCGCGGCTTACGCCTTTGTTAAAAACTCAATTTGAAAGCAAAAACGGAGGCATTGCTTGGTGCTTGGAAAAATCCCTGAACTTTAGGAGAGCTGAGACAAGCAGTATTGCACTCATGGCACTGGTCTTGACTAGATGAGTGGATACCACAGAGCCTCAAACTACATCCAAGTAAGTATTCCAAGTAAGTATTGAGAAGATTCTACCGATGCAGAAATTTTTTACAGGCACAGTCTGCTTATACTTACTATGTTTGCTATATCTTCTAGGCAAAAAGCGGTAAAAAAAGACACAAACAAAAATTTTTATGAGTGCTGTTACAATTTTTTTTGATTGCCGCCACATACTGTCAACAGATTTCGCTGATTAGTCAGAGCGCGGCGAGCATTTTTTTTCCCCGATAATTTTTCCTATCCGTCATTCCGTGATTCAGGGGTGTAGGGAGGTAGGGTCAGGGTTGCTAGTAACGGCTTGTCACTGTGCCGGGTGCATACTCGGCGCCTTGGGCCCGCAGGGTTGCTAGTAACCGCTCGAATTTCAGTCAGGTTTAAAAAAGGGGTACTTTTACCCACATTATAATAACATTACCCCCGTCTTTTGCCAGTTTGGTATAATATGTTATGAATTGCGAGTTTTGATGTGCGGCGATGGCTCAACGGATAGAGTGCTGGGTTCCGAATCTGAAGGTCTTTCTTTGGTGGTGGTTCGAATCCCACTCGGTGCGAAAATTAGACTAGTCGAAATTGATGGACAAATGATTGACAGGTATGAAAACTCAGTTAGAAATGAGATACTAAGTCTCAGAAAGAAGAATAAACAGGTAAGGTGAAAGATAGGAAAGGGAAAATGGGCCGTCGCGCTCTGAGCATTTAGCGAAATGTCTGTCAACTGCTCTCACTTAAGACGATTAGTCAAATCTTGGGACGGTTGATTTCTGGACTGTATTTTCACTTACTGTTTAAATATCTCTGACAACAAGCTTGTTTTGATACTTCAACCAAGTTTATCAATCAAACTTCCACCATCTCAAAATCACAACCAAATGTATTTTTAAAGCATTTTAAAAGTACAAAATTTGAAGAAGTAATTAACCATTTAATCACACTCACGCTGCTCACATATCTTGACGCTTTTTTTAGTGTTGTTTTTCTCTAGAAACTTTTTTCCAGCGTGCGCGATTGATTGACATGTCAAAGTTACCGAGTGTTGATGACAGATCTCACAATTTTCTGCAGAAGAACGGACTTTTTTATACCTGCGTTTGTACGCTTGTGCAAATGAGCGTGGTCGCATTTACATGCTTCTCGTTGCTTTTCGTTTACTGTGTGAAAGTAGCATATTCACATTATTTGTTATCTATGATTCGCGATATGTTAATTAAAAGACTTTGGAGGTTTTGTGAAATAGTAGCCAAATGGCCGTCCCATATTTTGTCAGATAGTCCCAAGTTAGAGCAGTAGACAGTACAGGAACTTGCCAAATGTTCCTAACTGTCAGTGGACTTTATACCGTCAACTACTCTAACTTGGAACTATCTGACAAAACATGGGATGGCAATTCGGCCACCATTTTACCGAACCTCTAAAGTCATTTGATTTGAGTTAATGAAGGGTGTATTAAAAAATACATGATTTCTCTTTCGCACCAAGTAGGCTTTTAAATCAAAATATGAAAAAAAAATTTGTAGTGGAACACACGCGAATGTCTGGAAAGAAGAAGACCAAATTAGTGGCAAAACGATAGAGCGTTTGACGTCACTCGTGCGACAAGTTACACACTTGTTATTTGTTAATCCCATCGGGCATTAGGCAGCGGGCGTTCTCTAATTTTCCAATCGACGTCCAGTCATTTTGAATGAAAACAAAAAAGTTAAAAAGGACGCGCTATCAGTGAAGGTTATGGTGACATGTTATAAAGTATATAGTTATAGAAAGTATGATTGATAAACTTGGTGGAGTTATCAAAACAGATTTGTTGTCAAAGAGATTTAACAGTAAGTGAAAATACAGGTCAGATATCAACAGTCCCATGTTTCGGCCAATCGTCCCAAGTTAGAGCAGTTGACAATGACAGTAAAGTTTGATTCCAATCGAAAAATCATATTCTGGCTTTCATGTTACAAGAAACTCTTTTAGAGCTTTAATTCTGCTAGAAGCTCTTCTAGAGCTTTTAGAGCTAAACTGACCAGGGAAGTTAATATTATAGACTTTAACTTACTTTAATATTTGGTCTGAAGAAGACAAATTTTCCCTGTAAAGCTGACTCTATATGGCTTTTCCCCACAGGAAGGTTTTTAAACTCACGTTGGTTCTTTTTGGCCTTTCTTCTTGTAAGAACTAAGGTAAAATCCTTCCAGTCCAGTAGAAAGCTTTCCTTTGAATTTGATGTGAACAACATAAACCAATTTACTATCCAATGTATCTCCGTCTTGCAATCTAATCATTAACATTTCATTCTTCTTGTTATCAGCAAGGTAATCTTTGTAAGTAACCTCTTTCCCGAGCGTGTCAGCCTTTGATATAATGTCCCCTACAGTCCCTTTTGGTATCTCATAAAGGTTTACCTTCTCAATCTTCAAATCTTTTGAATGGAGAAGAATATCAGATACAGAGTCATTATCAGCTCTGACTAAAATGTTCACAAACCCTGTGAAACTGAAGTCTTTTTTATTTGTAATATTTGGGTGCAAATATACTTGATAGCGCAGAGGCTTGACATTTCCAGGTAAACGTATATCTTTGTATGGGAATTCATTACTCCTAGCTCCTCTGCCCAACTCTCCAACATCATTACGATTGAAAACTGCCCCAATAATAACACCTAAAGTTATGAGAAGGAAAACACCAGTGCCTGCAAAAATTACTTTCCAGTGTCTTACACAAAACCTTTCTTCATCATCGTAACCTTTGCTCTTTTGAGTGTTACTTCCATTCATCAGCCCCTCATCTTCATCTATGAATGGGGTTTTATCACCCATTATGTCGTTGTAGAAGTGGAGGTATAAACCTTCTCACTTTCTGAACTTCTCGTTTTGGCTCTTCCTTTTGGCCAGCTGCAAGAGTCAGGAAATGTTTTTTCGAAAATATTTCCAATGTTGTGATAAATGTACAGACCTAATAATTGCGGGTTTTTATTTTTATTTTCAAAGATATAAAGAAGTACCGTGTCCCGCAAACAAGTAGGTCTGCAAAATAGACAATATCATGTTTTGAGCAGCGAAGCGTAAAGAAGTAACAGGTCTTCGTATTCAATTTTCTTCTTTCTTTCGACACTTCTCCTCTATTCTTAAATTTCACAAGTTTGTTTGTGTGAAGGGAGCTTCACCAAAAGAAATGTTTATTTTTCCCCTACTGAGAGAAATTTTCCTCACTACTCTAATTTTTTTTGTTTAACCCTCTAATAAATTAGTAATAACTGGGATATAAGAGCGGAAGAATTCTTCTAAGCAAAACGGAGCAAAATCACTTTTCTTTTCCTATTTAATACTTTTTATTTCGATCGACCTGCCCGATTCACTTATTTTCCCCAAGTCCATTATGTGATGCTGAAGTACTCATTAACTGTCAAACTTCTCATGTATATGAATGGAGCCGGGATCAGCTTGTGGGTATACTATGTTACGCACGAATAAAAAGATTCATAGGCTATTGGCATCATTAATTAACGGTTTTGTAGAGGTTTGCGATTCACGTTTCACACACTAAAAGATCCATCAACGACTTAGGCCCGTGTACAATTAGGCCGTGGTATAAGGGGTGTATACCCTACACAAAGTTCATCATCAAAGTCGTAATGACCATGATGTCTATTCGTTTAAAAACACGTTGACAATCAAGAAAGAGAATGCGGTTCAACAAGGAAGTGCTTCCAAAATGCTTTCGACCAAAGAGAGAAGGAAGTCATAATTTATGGGAGCGCGCATTTAACTTGATAATGGAAGTTGTTAATTACAATCATTCAAACTTGTCTAATTACAATCGATTTATCTAGCGACACGACACGATATTGAATTTTTTTCGACTAAAGCGAGAAAATCAATTGCGTATCGCGCTGAATGTAAAAATATGTTTTACCATTACTCCTCGATGTGTTTATACGTTTATACGAGTTCCAATCCCATGAACCTTTGCGTCAATCTCTTTTGCACGTTTGACAAAAGAAGATATATAACAACTTGGATGTATCTTTAATTGAGCCACATTGAATGGTTGATTGCAACTCGTACAAATGTCAAAAAATGTGAAAAGTAATAATTATATTGTACATTTACCATTTACCGAATTCCGGCTAATCCAAACGTTAGGCGTCCCCGCTCAAATGCCAAAATTTGCCCGAACTTCAGAGCAAAGCGTGTGTTATAGGGGGGCTTATAGGGGTCTAATAGCATGAAATCTAAGCGAGTACTACACCAAAAAACCCGGGATATTTCATTCAGTTTCTTAGTGAGTTCCACGATTTTGGAAAAATAGAAGCTTTTCAAGTACTTTGAACGTCAAGAACGTTGCAAAGTGGAATGCGTAGTAAAAAACGCCTGTGACTTTACCATAGAGTAGAGAGAAAATTTATCAATAAATAAATAAAATTCTTGTTGTTTCTTGCCTGTGACCCATCCAAAATATTCAAGTCTTAATAATGGAAAGGCAATCACTGAAGAGTTTTATGAAGAGAATTGCTCTTCATCATGATGTGTGAATAATGGTGACGACGAGAGTCATTGATTATGCGTTTTATGTAAAAGACAAAAGTCCATTTCGAATGCTCTGATCTGCCTGCCTATGAAATACATCGCTTAACATCTAGTTCAGTAAATTCATTCAAATGCATCAACTTGGTGCGGGTTCCAAAGTCTCTGACCAAGAGACATGCATGAACGTATCGCGAAGAAAAGCAGTGACAAGAACCGACCATTGAAAGTTATTTTCTTTGATAAAAAACATAAGGACACAGGACAAAGATTAATGCACCGAGCTACAAAATCAGTGTGACGGAAGATTTCACAAGGACGGAACGAACGAAGATCAGAGAAAAGTATGAAGTCGTAAGAAAACGAAATGAAGAGATGAGCGAAGAAAACAACGATTTCATCTGGCGAGTGAAGGAAGTCCCAGGACAGTCCTTCGACTCGTAATGATACAGCGACCGGAAGAAGAACGACATTATCAGCTCGCCTTAGCAAGTTTGTGAATCTAGTTGATCTCGTATCAACTTTATAGATAGGATTGTGATTAAAAGTTGACATTGATTAGATTAGCCTCGAGCTAATTACAATTTGTGCTATACTTTACATCAACTTTAAAGAAAAGAAACATAAACATAAACATTGCAATCACCATCGTATTCTTTCATTTAACTGATACACACCCAGATGAAAGTATATAAAGGTTTTCGTCAACCGTAGCGAATAGGTGAAAGCTTCTATTCATTCAAAAGAAAGATTTAGCTGTTGTCTATATAGTCGAACGTGCGCAACGCACTGGGCTCAACTTCAGTGGCTTCAAATCATTCATAGGCCCAATTGTAGACCCCCAGATATTCACCCAATGAACAAGTGTGCCAAATTTCAACCGAATCCGATCATTTTGGAGGCCTGTAGACTGCTCCAAAGCTTTAGCCTCGTTTTAGCAAAAAACTCGTTCCCAGGCCCCAAAAATCAAAATTTTTGAAAAATGCAAAAAGCACCCCCTAATATTCACCCAAGAAACAAGTGTGTAAAATTTCAGCTAAATCGAACAATTTTTGAAGTCTTCAGGCTGCCCCAAAGTTTTGGGACATACACACACACAGACACACATTCTCAGATTCTATCTAACTCAACTGAAGTTGAGAACTTTTATCGTCGATTCTCGCCTCAATGTATTGGTGGCTTATTTAGTATGTGTTTCCCAAAAATATCTTCTCCAATATCTTCTCCCGATTTTGTTCCAAATTTAAGCTTTATACTAATTATTTTTCCGGTTCCAAATTCAAAAAACACAGATTTTAGAATGTTCCATAATAATATCGACCATTAACTGCCTTAAATTCTGAATTTAGAGCCTTGGAAAGTCTTATGCTCAAATTTTGACAATGAAATCTCAATTAACTCACATTTTCAATGACCGTCAAAGTCGTACCTACTTTTTTATACTTTGGCCTTAAGGGCTCTGATCATAGTCGGAAAATTGATTTTAGTATTTGAAGATATAAGTTATGTTTTAGGTTCTTTAACACTTTTAACAAAGAATTGCCTTTATAAATTGCTTTTTAAACAAATCCCTTCAGAGTAATTAAGAATTTAATTGCAGAAATGACGTTATGAACTTTAAAAAGACGTTAATAATATGTTGCATCACCTTCTTTTATAAAAAGCGCTAAGTTTTAATGGGTAATTAACCTTTTTGTTTCAAAGTTTTTTTACATTGTCCGCAAAGAATTGAACAATTTAAAATTTTGCGGAAATTTTTTCTAATAATATGTGTCAAAAGTTGTGACTGTTTATTTAAGCAAAATCCAGATGAAAAATTAATGAAAAACCACTATTTTGAAGATTTCGAGACAAAGAAGCATTTACAAAAATTTTCCACAAAAATGTTTATTGTTTGGTAAAAGATACACCATCTACTGCGAAAAATTTTTCAAAATGTTTTTTCTTCGCCGAAACTAAGCTCTTCAAAGTTGAAATACTTTTCCTCGCAAAAGTCTTCATTTTCTTCTTCATCAATTTTTTTCATTGCAATTTTGGAATTTTCAGATTCAGGAATAGTTTTTCTAACAGAAAATGTATAACATGTCATAGTTTTGTTGGTTACATCAGTCAGAAAACACATTTTAAACACGGCAATTATGAAAAATTCACTATGGTCAGAGCCCTTAATTGATAATTGTTGGAAAAGTGGAAAAGCACCGGGTTTAGAAGTCTCGCTTATGAATTCTGAAAAATGAAGAATATTAATTCGCCATATCTTTCCTAACTTATTTTGGTAGTCAAATCATGATTTGACTCCATTCCTCTCGCAAAATTTGGAAATCAAACATTTTCCAGAAAAGTGTTCAAAGCTTTCTGTTGAATCTATTTTGTTATATGGCTCCGACCCTCCAGACCCTAAAGATCTCCCGAACAAAACGCCTAACGGTACCTACACAAGAACACTGTGGTCAGCCTTAAATGTCTCTTGGTAGACCGCCCAAGTACCTAATAGCCGAGAAGGGGTTGGAATAAAAATGTCCTGGGTAGAAAATTTTTTAAAAAGAGGCTAATACAGCAGAATTAGAGCAAAAGAGGGAGCTTTCAGAAATATTTTTTCAAAAATTAATAAGCAAGGGGGCGTTGGAATAAGAATGTCCTGGATGGAAAATTTTCGAAAAATTAACAAGCGGGGGGGGGGGGGGGGCTTGTTGGTTACCCGAGAGTATTGCTGAAATTTACGGTAAATCACACCGCATTTCAAATGTGGTCTGTTATCTTCGTTTAGCTTTAGCTGGGTCATGTTTAAAGACATGATGAACCTGCCGGAAAACTATTGCTCTGGATCCTCAAAGAAGAAAGACGAGTTGGATGCCAAATCATAGAAGATGATATTCAGTGGCAAAGTTACAACAGTGAACAGTGCCTATTTCTGATCGTGACGTGGAGTGAGGACTTTGTATGTTTTAACTAACGGATACATCAAGTACAAGTAAGTACGCGAACTAACATTTTCACATACCAATTATTGACTTATCATATAACAGTTATCGGCTATACTTGTCTTTTTTTATCTGAAAAAGCTAATTAAAATTCAGAAAGACAAATGTTAAGCTTAAAGTCAGAAAGATACAAATCAAAAAGGAAATCATTTCACCAACTCAACGACAAAAGTAGCGGCAAACCAACAAATCAACACAGAAGACGCAAAACTAAAAATTAAGAAACCAAAAAAAAACCAAAACCAACATTTAGACAATCCCACAATTGACAACTGACAAAAATCAAATTTAGCATAAAGAAAACCGGTAACTGAATAAAAGAACAGATAAATGTTTGAACTGCAATGGTTCATAAGGTAAAATCACAAAATATATTTCGAGCATTCACGTCCATCATCAGTTAAAAAGTAAGCTACAAGCAAAATGTTCAGTTATTTCTAAAAAATTGAAAAAAATCATAAAATCACATGGGAGTATAAAACAAGTATTAAAAGAGAAAAGGAAACAATGTAATCATCAAAAATAGATACATATACCCAAGGCTATCATTAATAGCGACAATAGAATAAAAGAAAGTTCAGAAATAAATGGAGTGCAGATAGATGAAGACCAAACTGGCATCAGGTGTGGCCATGAATAAGCATGCCCTGCTACCCAAGTCACCCGTCATTTAACCAAAAGAGAAGAAAGTGTTGATCAAGTACAATCTAGAATCCATAACCAGCCGATAATTTTAAAATTGCACGAACAAATTAATGGTGTTAGTATGTGTAGTTCAATGGGACAAGTGCTCGCTAACATAATAATGACTGAATTAGAACAGAAAGTCATCACTAAACTCATTAATGATGGCACAATTAAATTTTATGGCCGATATGTTTATGACATCAAATCCTCTGATTTAACTAAAATTCATGAACTTATGAATGCCTTTGATAAAAACATACCGTTTGTAGATAACTTCGATCAAGAAATACCTCATTTTTTCGAGATTGCTCCAGATGGGTTATCAATCTTTCGAAAAGACACAAACACAGGACAATATTCCAATTTCAATAGCTATGAAGATTGGAAATTCAGAACCGCTTGGATTCGAAGTTTGGTTAACAGAGCTAAACGTATTTGCTCAGATTGTAAACTCAAACAAGAACTGTCCAAAATTCGCAAATTCGCTTCTTGGAATTCATTCCCATGCAAAATTAGCAACTCAATCATTAAGACAACGCTTGACAAAGTTAACTGCCCACGATTAGAAACGAAAGAAACCAATGAAAATGAGACAGTTATTTGGTTAAAATTACCATACAGGGTGTCCCTAATTAAAGTATCGAGTCGAAACACAACTATGAGTAGAAAGTTTTATGTGCGTGTTCACAAAATTGTATTTTAAGCTCTCCCTCTTTTTTCTTTGTCATTACGATTAATTTATACGTTGTAACTACCTTTTGTAATAAGCCTGTGTGATGGAGAACGTTCTTATATTTTAGCGATAACACACACAAACTTTTCTACTCAATCGCATGTTCAAACTCGATACTTTAATTAGGGACACCCTGTACTTTGGTGATAAAAGTAAACAGATGACACAGTCCCTCGAAAATAAATTGAAAAGATGCATTCGCCCTGACAAAAGATTACGCTTTAAAACGTCGACCAAAGTTAATTTCTTTACAAACAACAAAGACAAAACCCCTGATGATTACAAAGCTAATGTGGTATATCGCTTTTGTTGTCCTGGTTGCTCCGCTGCGTATATTGGAAAAACTGAAAGGAATTTACAGGAACGCTGTGTTGAACATGCAACAAGAAAGGATAGTGCCATTTTCGATCACTTAAGTGAATGCAACCAATTAAATTATCTAAGAACAATGTTACTATTTGATATTGACAACGTTACTCGTGGGGATAAAAGATTGTATTACATCAATTTGGTCAAAGACAATACAAAAAATATCGACTCCGCAAACAATTGGAGTATTTTGCTCATCAAAGAGGCTTTAAATATTAAAAGACATACACCAATTTTGAATAGTGGCCTGAAAGCCTCGAGAGAGTTATATTTGTTTTCATAGCCCTCTTTTCTTTGTTTAGTTTCTCTCGAGATTAGTTTCTTTTCATCATTAGTCACTTGGGATCATTTATACTTAGCCAATTTTACATTTTAATTGCCTTTTTATTGATAACATTTTTACGATTTTTTACCATGACTTTTATAAATAGTAGCTTTTATTCTTTGTACTTACTTTTGGCCAGAATGATGTATTAGATAGAATACGAAATATAGCATATTTTACTTGAGATCACTTCGTCTGTTACTTCAAGATTTTTGATGTCAGAATGAATTTTTTCGGACTTTCTTTGGTTTTGAAGTACAATCTAGAAGAGAAGTAATTTTCCATTGCTTCGAAAAGGTTTGGTAGTGGTCAAGTAAAATGTGCTGCTAACCACATTTGACTGTTTCCATAATTCGAACGCTGTTTGAATTTAGACTATGTTATCGTCCGTCAAGATTAGTGCGCGGGAATTATGCGTGGAAGTGATGAGTTATACATTGAGCCCCCTTCGATTTTTTTACCCGTCCACGCGGACAAAATTCCTGACCGAAATTTTACTTTCCACGCGCCTTCTTTTCCTTTCTTTTATACGAACTCGTCTTTTAGACTATATCAGTGAACTGATATCAGATAGAATAATATCTCACTTTGGCTACTTCGTCATCTATTCAGATTCCCTTTGTTAAAAGTGATTATTGGTCGTAAAAACAGTTTCTCAAAATCTGATGCGTGGATAGAAATCTCTTTATAAGGGTATGTTTGCACGGTATTTTTTCTCAGTTACGAAATTTTTAGTTTTGGAAAACGATTGATATTTACAAATCTATTTTAGCTTACAATCTGGAATTTTAGGAAGCTGAAATTTAGTGATTCCATCGATTTTAGCTCCTAAAATTAAAAAATCAATTTTAGTCTGTACGGAAAGAATGACTAATTTAGGTGAAAATTTGACACCCAAATTTCTTTTCTTAGAAGTGCGTTTTCAAATAGCTTTCAACACTGGTGAATCTATAAAATGAGCTGATTTCAAATATGTAATTCTTATTTGCATTGAGGGGACCGAAGTGCCTGAAATTTCCAGTTGAAAATAATCAAATATATGCATCCAAGGCATCATAAGAATATATGTTTGTAGAATTTCACAGAATCCTTCTCGAGGTATCCAAACGAATCAAATGGAGTTTCTTTCCTGAAGACGTTTTCATGGGTCCTAGCCAAAAGCACCTCGTTCAAATACTCATAACAGGGTGTCCCATTTCATGGCAGGGTGTCTCTTTATTATGGTAGGTGGTCCTTTATTCGTTTCATTGCTGATAAAAAGCATTTTTGAACAGATGGTGCATTTTATTCTTTCGCTTGACAATAACGTTTGTCGGATAGCAATGATAATAATTCCTTAATGCTAATCCTATATGTTTCCAGTGGAGATTCATTGAAAGTAGGAATTCAGGAGTAAGCTGTTTTCTACGAAGGAGAAAAGAGACGAAAATGGTGTGCTCTATTGGACAACAGAATGAACATTGAAGTATAATGGTGGTGGCTCTGATAACATATCTATCAAGTTTGTTAAACCAATATCAGAGTTTGTCACATCACCACTCGTTCACATTATTAATAACTGTATCGACAAAAAAATCTTTCCTCGCCAATGGAAAGTGGCTCGAGTATGTCCAATTCCAAAGATTGATTCACCTATAAAGATCAAAGATTACCGTCCTATATCCGTACTTCCTGTACTTTCTAAAGTATTCGAGAGAGCTTTCTTAGTCCAACTTTGCAAATTCATCGAAGACAAAGCACTTTACCACCAAACACAGTCTGGATTTCGTAAAGGTCACTCCACCACAACCTTACTCGTAAAACTGAGGGATGATATCAAGAAAGCGATGGCAAAAAGTGAAGTTACCATATCCATCCTAATAGACTACTCAAAAGCCTTCGATACTATTGATCACACCAATTTGCTTCTGAAATTACGAGACATGAATTTTTCCATTGATTCTCTGCAGTTATTATCGAGCTATTTAAAAGACAGAAAGCAATATGTCCAAGTCGAAGATAAAACTTCATCAATTAAATCTATGTTTTTCGGAGTTCCACAGGGTAGTATACTAGGCCCTGTGTTATTCAATCTATATGTCGTTGAACTTTCCGACCAAATATTATCCAGTAGCATTCAGTATGCCGACGACACCACCCTCTATCGGCACTGCAAAGTTAGAGACTTATTGCAGACTATCAAGGAAATGGAGAAAGATGTCGAAAATCTTCGATCCTGGTCGAAGGATAGTAATCTACTTTTTAACAGTGATAAACTGCAACTTATCATCTTCCATTCAAATCGTATAAGGAATTACCCAAAGAATCAAAGTCTACTCTTTCGATGCTCTGGGAAATCCATCGAACACAAAGTCAATGTCAAACTACTTGGAGTTCAACTCGACGCAAATCTTACTTGGTCGACACACATAAACGGTATCATTAAATCATCTCAAGGCACCCTACGCTCTCTTCGAAAATTCAGTCGTTTCACACCCTTTAGTGTACGTAAAACACTTGCTGAAACATTGATACTATCAAAACTGAATTACAGTAATGTTGTCTTTGCACAGATTCCGAAATACCAACTTGATCGGCTACAAAAAATTCAGAACATAGCAGCTGGTTACGTTCTATCGCGATATGCTACCCTACACGATGTGATTGAATTAAAATGGTTACCTGTGAAAGAGTATTTTGAGCTCAACACATCAAAAATTGTTCACAAATCCCGTCGTGATGCTAACCACCCCCATTATCTGAAAGTTGAGTTTTGTGATCAAAGTAAGGGTCTTCGATCCACAGATAAAGAATCTTTGGTCAAAGTTGTAAATGATGGCACTTTCCAATGTCAGGCACGATGTTATGATGATTTGCCGGAAAATATTAAATCTTTAGAAACTCTAGATGAATTTAATTCAGAGGCAAAGAAATTTTATTTTGACAAATCATTAGCTCGCTCTTTGTCTCTATGAGCATATTTTTTTCTGTCCTTTTTCTAGGTTCAATTTTTTCTACCAATTTCTGTCACTATTACAACACTTCGACCTTTGATCCCCAATTCCATTTTTACATTACTATCCTATTCTAGCAATCTTATGCCTATTTCAGTGATTTGAGTTTTGTGTTCTCTTTTGCTATTTTAAGTTAATAATTTATCTTAATTTATCATTATTTTATTTTTCTTAGATCTTAGATTAACTAAATATTTTTTTTTTTTTTTTTTTTTTTTTTTATCACAAAAATTTTTGCTGCTTTAGGCAGATATACACATTTAGACCTTTTCAACCACTTTAGACTCTTTGCCATTTACTCAATATACTCATTACTCAACTCCGGTAGTTTCACTACTCTCAAGTCTTCATTCTAGCCTCGTTTAGCCTCTTATATATTTAATAAAAATTTATAACTATTTATTCTATTTATTCTTTTGTATTTTCATTTTCATTTTTAAGTTTAGGCGGAAGAGCAATTTGTACAAATTGAAGCCAAATAAATGTGAAATAAAAATAAAAAAAAATAAAATAAATGGATTATTTGCGTCAAGGAATTGCTGATCTAATTGATCTAATTATGAACTATAATTCAACTAATTGTAAATGATTTTACAAAATCAATGTGGAAAGCATGTTTCTGGGTCCTGGGAACGAGATCTTATTTTGATAGCTTCTTGAAGAGATTTTCAAAAGAGAAAGACTTCAAATAAAAACAGAGAAAACCTCTGTAGAGGGAACAAAGAGTTTCTACAATATGTGTTTTCGAGTATTTGTCATTTAATTTGAATGAATTGATGTTGAATTTCAAATTAAACCGGTGAAACCAGAAAAAAGAACCAAAGTCTGCAGAAGGTTTGTTTTAGCAAATAAAGGAGCAGAACAACCTGTTGTAAATCGAAAAGTGAATATAAGATAAAGACGAGTTTGAAAGGAGTTGATGGCCGACCCATCATTTATCTTTGCCCGTCAAAGAAGGAGGTTTTTTCATACTTCATTTATTAGCATTTGTTGTTTTGTTTGACAGGAAGAATTCTTGAAAGAATATTTTAGTCCAGACAGAAAATCGGTGTTTACCTCAAATTTCCAGAGAAATTTGAATCTTCGGGAGAGAAGCATTTAAAAGTAGTGAGATTTGTATGAGGATCAATTTGCTGACAAACACAAACACAGATTGAAACAAGATACATAGAATCTCTTTGTTATTTATCTCGAGTAAATGTTTGTAATCAAAGCCTGGGTTCTAAAAAGAGGGATTGGACGTGAATTTGTGAAAATATTAACAAAAGAAATTATTATTACCAGTTTAGTTAGATGTTTACTCACACAGTATTCATTGCAAGTCACAACAAAAGCTGACCTGTTTACTCAAAAAACATTGAAGTAACTTTTTGAGGCGATTTCTTTTCTCTATATTTTCTATCATTGTATAGTTTTCGTGAAACTTGAACGAAGTGAGGAGAAATCTAAGGTGAATTTTTTGAAAGTAGAGTAAATTGTAAAATTAAAGAAGCAAAAAGAATTGAAAATGGCAGGAACGCTTTCGAAAGGGCATGTGATGGGAGCCTTGGTGTTGGGAGCCATTGAGTTATTGTGTGGACTGCTGGTGATCATCCTGTCAGTGGTGCTTGCAAAGAAAGCTCAACTTCCCGCCGCTTTTTCACCTTGGTGGGCTGGTGTGGTGGTAAGTCACTTATCGTTATCAATTTCTCGAAACCGAACTGCGTTCCAACTATAAGTCAACCTTTCTCAAAATATTGTTACAATACTACGTGACATTTTCCATGCACAAAATCTAAGGTTTAACGACCTTTAATAAGGCAGCCAAATTTTACCTCTTCTCTTCCAAAGAGGCTTTCGAATAAATAGAATGGTTTCAAGTCGGTCTGAAAACGTAGGTATATACATCCAAAAGAGTGACTGAGGAATTTTTTTGACTCTCATACACGTTTTTTTATAAAACAAACTGTATATAAGAACATAAAGCTTCGATGGCCAAAACGTTAAGAACAAATTAGGGATATTTTAAGGCTTTGTGGACTCTAAAACACCCGATTTCTTAGGAAAATTGGCAAAAATACTTACAAAATGGTGAAAATAAGAACATGTTAAGAACATTTCTAGGTTTGAAACTCAAAAGAACATCCGAAGGCTTAAAAGATTTTGGGTGTTCTTATAAAAAAACGAGTAAATCTTTTTCTAACCTTTACTACTCAAAGCTCGACGTAATTCAAAATTCAAAATCGAGATTGAGATTAAAGCTGTAAGTCGCAACAAGAAAGTTTTGGTCGCAAGAAACAAAGCCACACCTACTTTTACAATGAATGCTATTCTCCTCTTTTACACTCACCACTCAATCGATTAGAGAGGTAGAAAGAAGAGATTTTTTGAAATACGACTCCAAAAATCCTAAAGTGCGACGTGCAAAAAGTCTCCTCTTGTTTATTTGACACTTGAATCAAGCACGCAGTTATTAGTAGCCCCTTAGGTAGGTTTTTGCGTGTCTTTCAAGATGACTTTCACACGCAAAACCCTACCTTCTATCTAGATGATACCATAGCCTCTGTTTAGAAATTTCTTTAGCCCCCGATGACTTCCAAAAAAGATCTTCAAAAATATACTAGCAAGTAGCTTATGCAAGCATTTTTGCGAAGCAAAACTCTTCCTATTATAAATCAAAAGTTCAGGGATTCAGGGAGGGATTCAGTAAGTGACAAAGTGGGGAGATCTACTACAATTTGTAAGAAACTTCCATCTTATCAAACCATTATCAAAGATGTGTAAAAGTTGTTCGATTCTCTGTTATATCCCTGGAGAAGGAAATGTTTGTAAACTTTCTTTTTTAACGTGTATACCCCCTACATTTTCTCCTGTATGCTTCAAAAACAAAATAGATTCGAATATTGTCGTTCAAAATTTAGCTTTACTTTGTTGCTGCTGAAGATACCTGCTTACTGTCGTATGCCCTTCATTGCCCATTTTACTTTATGAAACATTTGAATGGGGTTGTTTCTGTTATGGAAAACCGTCGAGCATTTTCGGAAGATGAACGACATCATCGCATTGCAGCGACAGAGTAGGTTAATCTCAATTTATTCTCAATATCTTTTTTTAATTTATAGTTTGCCATCCCAGGAATCATTGGTGTTTTGGTTGGAGTGACCAAGAATTATTGCGCTGTAAGTTCCATCCCTTCGCCGTTGTATATGTTTTTTATAAGCATACAATAATTCGAAAACAGGCTCGGAGATGCTCAGGTCAAGGGATTAACAAGGCTCAAAAATGCTTATAAGATTTATAAGGATGCTTATATCCCAAGCAAAGTTCTAAGGAAATTCCGAAAATCCGTAAAATCCCAGCCAAAAACCGCCAGATCTCTTCCCACCACTTTCTTGAAATGTTTTACCTTGTTCGCACAACTTTTAGCCTTTGAAATTCATCCCTTGCTTGAATCAAAAGAGAAATAATTGATAAGATCCATGGGAAACTTACATACTGGTATTTTTCATATCACCGACCATAATGATTGATCGATTGATTGATTGAGTGATTGATTGATTGATTTCAGATGATCGCTTTCATGGTGGTCAACATCATCGCTTTCATCATCCAAGGTGTTGGAGCCGTCTTATTGGGTATCGCCATGGCAATCTACCTTACTATGCTTTCCGTGGTCAATGACATCACCAAGTGTCAATACAATCCAGTCCTCCACGCCTGTCAATGCCGTGATGGAAGTAAGAATCGTTACATTGCGTTCACAACTTTACGCCACATTAAACAGTAATACTGGACTGGGTCTCGTTGGTTGCGGTCATTTGATCAAAAACTTTTCTTGTAAAAAGAATTCAAAGATTTTGAGCAAACGAATTATTTTCACGAGTGACCAAAGAACTGTCCAAGGTCACGTGACAACAAACCACCAACCTAAACCCTTTGATTTGTATAAAGCCATACTAAGATTTTGTAAAGCCCTCAATCCGTGTAAACCAATTTAGAAGTCTGAGAAGAGATTTTAACAAAGCCATGAAACCTTAAAGTATTCTTGTTATGATAAACTTTGACCATCTATTTTGCTTCCCTTTAAACCTTAACCTTGAATTAATAATGTAGGGTCTTTGACAACAGCTGAATTTTCTCTAACTGTCAATTAATCTTCCATTGCTCAGTGCCAGACCTCTGTGACAGATCTATAAACTTCCCACCCTCAGCTTCTTAGCAAAGAAAAGGGACTTACAATTTCTCATTCTTTAACAGCTGAAACGTTGACAGTCAACGGAGTGGACAGTTGTGGAGATCTTTCTGGTGTTATCGCCATGGCAATCGCTCTCATCGCCTTCCTTGCCATCGCTGGGTGTGTTTCGCTTGCAGCTTCCATTGTTGGTTGTTGTGGAACCTGCTGTAATAATGTAAGAACAATTTGATTTCTTTTTATCGTTCACCTTATCAGGGCTCAAAATTATAAGTTGTGACCATCGTAGCTTTTGATGTTATACATTTTTTATAAGCAACTCAAATTTTCAGGTCAGGGCTGGGGTTGCTAGCATTCTTAGCATTTTCTATAAAATTTACTTTGACCACCACTGATATCATACCATATTCATGCTTATTGGGTCAAGGGCTATCGTTTGTCATGCTTAGATATATCTAAATGGCTTTTACTTTACAAGATAGTGAAAAAAATGGCTAATTGGCTAATTTCAGGGCTCGAGTCTTAGCAACCAAGTTGCTTATTTAAAGTGTATGGTCTGTTATGGATATGACCAGAAGGCCTAATACGACTGATGATCAAATTTCAAATAGCCACACCCATTGTTGTGTTAAAAGGACGGAAAACTCCGCTATTTATACGAGTATTAACATGATTTGGAGGGTGATTCGGCGTTATTTATCCCTAAACCTACCGAAAAAAGACCTAAGAAATGTTCGCGATATATACCCAATCATGGCTGTGTTTTTCAATGTTGCTATTATTATGAAAGTTAAAACATTTCAGTCTGAACTTTTCAAAAATATTGAATGACGTTTAGTCTAGACTACAAAAAACAGATTCCAAATAAACGCCCTCCCCCACCCGCTTGTAAATTTTTTAAAGATTTTCTCCCCGGACCTTACTAGGACCCCCTGTTCATTAACTTTTAAGAATACTTTCAGCTTTCAAAGAGAAGTCTGCATGCTCTAAATAGCCTGATTTTAGCCTATATTTATCTTATTTTTGGGTTTTTCAGACGTACAATTTCCAACCGCCTCGGAAATTCGGTTACCCCCTTTATCAAGTTTTCAAAAGTCTATTTGGAACCTAAGAGAACGGATTTATCGAGTCACAATCCCCAATACGGTTGTTGAAAGTAAACGGGAGAGATGCGTTTGACCGAACCAGTATCTCAGATATCCTCAATAGATGAAATAGCTTGAATGAAAAGTTTGATCTTCAGTGATGGGAACTCCCCTTCCCACATGAAATAAAGATGTGTATTTCAATAATTTACAATTTCCGTCTGGTAAAATTGATTTCTCGTTACGTATTTTATGCCTATGAAAGGCACCCTGGACAAGTGGCATCAAGAAATCAAAAAACAAAATTGACGGGTTGAATATTGAAAACATTCATTGATTTGTTTTTTCTTTCGTTGAATAGAACTCAAGCGGAGGAGCAGTGGTGTACAACAAATAGTAAACAATCATAGCGTTGCCAAGAAACATCGGATCTTTCACAAGGAATGATTACATTGAAGTTATTCAAAGTATTGTAAAAAATGATGAATTTATTGATATAGCGGCAGTAAAGTTGTTAACCATCGCTTGTCTTTGTTGCCGTAATATTAATAATGTGATTGTCTGATAATGTATGTGTGTATGTGTTTATTTTCCTAGTAGTAATAAGGTTTTATTCAAAATTTATTATGCACCATATTAAGATGCACCATTTGTGATATATTTATCTTTTAAACTTTCTCCAAAGACGGATACTTTACAAAATATTTTTAATTTTCTTGAATCATTCAGTTCTCGATTGTGAAAAAAATGCGTCATATTTAGATTGTTGAAAGCGTGGGGCAAGGGTTATCAAAATACTTCAATTGACCAATTGACGAAGCTCGTGAAAACCCAAATGAAAAGTATCCTCTTTTTTAATTATTCTTTTTTTAACAAATTGAAACACTATCGATTATTTATGAATCAGTCATTGAAATGAATATTTTTCGTTATACCAGTGTGAAAAATCTGAATCGAATTCAATTAAAAATGAAAATCAAATTCTTAAAAGGAAACACATTCACGTTTTTCTCTTGAAGTGGTTTAAGAAAAATGTCTCATACCAGACCGACCTTCAGATAGAATGTCGAAGCAAGGTAGATAAGACCAAGAAGACAGGTTCCCTCGGGTGATTCTTTAACATTATAAAGAAACGAGGTGCAACATGTTCGCATTTCTTATCGAAATTTGGAGCTTTTTGATCGCGTTATTGAGCACAGAGACTTTGGCTCAAATGCAGCTTGTCAATCTGAAGCCACAAACTACGGGCACACGATTTCTGAAGGGAATCAAAAACTTCAAGTTGGCTGATAAAGACCTGTTTACATTGCACGGTTTGAAGCGAATCGAAGAATGTATGTTCGAATCGATTAACACGAAAGGTAGTGGATCGATCAACTACCACAGAGAGCAAAATATCTGCATGGTCAACAAATACACAACTGTCAACGAAACCGAAGCTTCATTGGAAAGAGCCAATGGGTGGGTCTTCTATGAAAAGGTAGATATTACAAAAAGTCCAGCACCTTCGGAAGGTGTTTTTGAGGTGAAAATCAGACTAGAATTATTGAAATTTTTTTTAAGTTTCTTATCATATCAAGATCTTTAATAGCTTATGCCGAAATAATCGATTAGTTGTATAAAGTCGTCAAAAATGTCAAGAGATCACTGAAATTTAAGCAGATGAAAAAACTTTTTTTTCAGGAAAGACCAAATGAAAAAGGGGAACTCAAAAACTTCTTCTACATAAGAAAAGGTAAATTCTTTGATATCTACAACGACGATAGATTATAAATTTGTTATTTTGAGAACGGTAAACATTGAAATGTAAATTTTGTTATTTTGACGAGAATGGTGAATATTCAAACCCAAAAGGTACTTGGGCAAAGATAAGTGCTGGGTATGTACGATCGGTAAGGTTCGGTTTTTACCTTCTCGTTGCCTTCTAAGGGTACAAAAACTCAAAAATTCTGAAAAAAAAACCACCAATTTTTAGCGGGAACTCATTTTCGCAGTGCGATGGTACTAAATTGGTGTATTGGTTTTTGAGGACAATTCTCCTAAGGTAAAATATTATAAATCTAAATGGATTCGCAAAAGTTTTGTATTTCTAAGGGTCGGCTTTCGGAGGTCGGATCCGCACATACCTGACATTCTCCAATTCTAGTGCCCCCTTGTCTGTACACAACCCAGTCTCTACGGCTAATTTCGAAATTCATTGCCGTAGAGGGTCGTTGTCATTGTCTTTTCTCATTTGAGATTTTTCAAACCGATCGCTGCGATGGAGTGTTGGTGAGAGAGGGGAGGCGATGAGAGAAGTGTTGCTATTTACAAATCATACTTAATCGCAGAGGTCTCCGAACGGGAATTTTTTATGAAACAGACAGTGCGCACAGAGTGTACTACGAAGCGATAAACGTGAGTACAGAGTAGGGGTACAGAGTAGAGGTACCGGATTTAAATATTACTCCTAAAAATTAGACTTTTTTTTTCTTTTTGACCGACCGTCAAAAGGCTCCTCTTTCCCAAAGATGAGGACGCTACTCCTTCGGCGCTTCCCCTTGATCCTTCTCTTGAATTGTTGAAAGACATCAATTATTATTTTTGTACAAAGTCTTTGGTATGATCTGGCCGATGTAGTCCACGACCTCTCGCACCTTAGGCGAACGCTCTATCTCTGCGGTTCGCAGCTGAACAATTTTAACCTTTATTACAGGTCAAGGAATAGGAAATATTCTGGATCACAGTAACGATTGGTGTTTTTCATTCGAACTTTTCATGAGAAAAGCTCCTCAAGAAGTAGAAGAAGAAAAACAAATTCTCCATTTGATGACAAAACAGGGGAAGAGTAATCCCGAAATTTCATTCAGAAACAACAACATCCAAGTTTTCTTCACCGATAGTGGCCAACAATTCGTCCATCCAACCAAAATCCAAACAAAGCGTCCAACCAACATCTCAATCTGCCGAATTCATTCGGAAAGGCGAACCGACGATCGAGCCTTCTTGACCATTGATGAAGAAACAGTGCAAAGCGCAATCCCATTCACCAAAGCTGTCTTGGAGGACGTCAAGATACTGACAAGCGATCCGTGGAAGAAACCTTTGAGTGATGCAATCGTTAAAGACCTCTACTACCAGCAAAAAGGTTTGAAAAAATTTTCACAAAAAAAAGATGCTTTTTTAGGCATATTTTATTTTTTACGAAGGAGATTCTAGCTGTCTCTCGTGTTGACACTAATCACATATCAATTAAATGGAGGAAAAGGTAACTTAAAAATATGAACTGGAAGAAAGTAAAACAAATCTGAATGTAAACATGCTGAAATGTATTTTTCATTTTTTCAGTCATTAGAGCGAACGGAGCAACATGGCCAAACATTCCTTATCAGTCAGTGGATTGGCAAGTGGATCTTGAATTTGTCGTTTTTGAGATGCCATCATCAGGTTTTGACGCTGTTTTCGAAATTGTTAATGATGAGATTCGAGGATTTACACCTCGACCTCTCGTAGGCAACCCAGGAATATGGCTGAACCGTCATGGTTATTTCACGCTCTTTGCGTATAACATCCACCCGGGAGGTCACCAGATACATGCAACCAATGGGAACAGTAGAAAACTTTGCAGCACTTACACTGAAAAGGTAGAAGAAGGGAAACTCCTTAAGCTGAAATTCATTCGACGAGGCAACAAGTCCTTCTTCCATGTTAATGATCACTTTTGCGAGTTCACAGGAGGTGCTAGCAAAGAGTTTCACGACCTCAGAGTGATAACTGCGTACATAGACCAAGCCACGCAATATCCAGGAGACGTCTGGATTAAAAAATTTGAATTCAAGAATCTTTGATTCATATAATTCGAATTAGCATAGCGTCAGCCTGGGCTAGGTCCCAGGCTTCTTAAAAAACTCATTCACACTCTAAAGTTCAGAGTAGTGCAGCTGACATAATAGACTTGAAAACTGAAATCGTTGTGAAATTTGCTCTAGAAGCTTTGATATTGAAATGTATGCACATTTTTATAAGAACATCCAAAACTTGAAGCATTTGGATGTTTTTAACTTTTTGAGTTGTAGTCTGAAAATGTTCCTAATGTTTATCTGTTGAAGCCTTATGTTTTAATATGGGTTGTTTCTATAAAAACGTGTAGATTTATTGGTATATTATAATTTTCTCTTCTTTTGGATTTTGTATCGTTTTATAACGGATCTAATGTGTTTTTGCGCAATTAAAATCTGGTCACAGAATATATATGATATTCCTCATGATGAAGGCTTGGAAGCTGTTAGAAAAAAACTTGACCAAAGGCAAGACAAAAAAATCTCAACTGACTCTTTGGTTGAACTTGCTGAATGTGTTCTAGAAAACAATCATTTTGAACACAATGGTCAATTTTTTAAGCAGAAGAGGGGTACTGCCATCGGCACAAAAATGGCCCCTCAATATGCTATTATTTTCATGACTGACTTGGAGGAGAAGCTTTTGGGTGCTTGCGAGTTAAAACCTAAGACCTGGTGGAGATATATCGATGATATTTTTATGATCTGGGAGCATGGGGAAGAGCACCTCCAAGACTTCATGAAATTCATTAACAATTTCCATTCCTCTATAAAATTTACCTTTGAATATTCTCCAACTTCTGTCAATTTTTTAGATGTCCAAATTATTAGGGTTAATGATAAGTTAGTGACGGACTTGTATGTCAAACCCACTGATACCCATCAGTATTTAGACGCATCCTCGTGCCACGCATTTCATTCAAAAAAGGCCATTCCTTAATCTACGCTTAAATCGCATCTGTTCAGAACAATCTTTTTTTTTGACCTCAGATGCGACCAGCTAGCATTGTGGCTAAAAAAGCGAGGATACAGTGACAAACTGGTTCGTCGAGAAATTCTGAAGGCCAGAGAACCGAAGCGAGATGATTTGCTCTTCAGAGAGCAGAACAATAAAAAAGATCGTGGACGTAAACTGGTTTTCAATCTAACTTATCATCCTGCCTTTGCCAACATTAAGAATGTCTTGCGAGACATTCATGTACTCCTCACAGCGGCGAATGAAGAACATCGCAAGGTGTTTTCTGTTGGCTTTAAGAGAGGCAAAAGCCTCAAAGACCTTCTTGTTCGATCCAAACTCTCTAAACCTAAGAAGACAGGAGGTCAATCTGAAGCATGTCAGCAAACACGCTGCTTGATATGTCCTTCTATCACTAAAACAAAATCTTTTAGGAGCTCAATAACATCGGAGGAATACGAAATCAGGTGTCATTTGAACTGTGATTCTGAACATGTTGTCTACCTAGTGACATGCAAACATGTCAAAAACAATATGTAGGCAGCACCGTAAAATTTAGAAACAGGTTTAACAACTATAAATCTTGTTTCCGGAAATGCAGTTCAGGTGAAACAGCGCCTCAAATGTCATTTCACTCTCATTTTTGTCAGGAGGGTCATAATGGTATAGAGGACTGGGATTTTACACTAATCGATCAATCCCAGAATGAACAGAGTCTTCGGGTACGCGAAGATTTCTGGATTAACAAACTCCAGACCTTTGAGCCTCAGGGCTTGAATGAGAGGGTTAAGTGATGATCGATTATGGCTAGGTTTTTACCCTTTCTTTGTTTAGTTCTTTTTGTCTTCTTGTCAGGCGGGAACTTAACTTTTGAGAAAAAACTTCTTTACTTTAATAAAGACGGAGAAAATTGGTTTTACTGTGACAAGATATATATGATAATATAGCCTACAATCTCCCTCTTTTTGTGCGATGACTTTGAAACAGGTGTCCTTTACGGACCAGTGGTGGCGCTCAACTTTCTACATGAAAGATTTCAAGGCTATATAAAATTTCCCGAAAACAGTGGAGTAAATGGAGTAAGATGAGATATCCATTATATGGAGTACAAAACGACAAATGAAGATAAGAACAAAAAAGTTTTTTTCATAAATATCATCAATCAAATATTGAAAGATAACACCACTTTTTTAAATCAGCTGATTTACTGGTACGTATCAAAAAGGATAGCTAGTGGAAAGTTCTGATGAAGTTCTAGAAAATGCAGAATTTAAGCCACATATATCTTGTCAAACCCACCATATCTAACATTAATCACTACAAGCTAACTCGAGTACTCAAAACTGTTTTCAAACCAAACAAAGTTTGGAGGACATTAGTTAGTATATCCATTCGTTAGTTCTAAAAATCATCAGGACGATCCCCCGCATATTCCTACGACCAACAAGATTGCAAAAATGAAATGCAAATGAATTGAATCTTTAAAAACAAGAGCTCAAAAATCAGTGAAAGCTATATGTCTAAATCACTATTGCGCTTACCTTGGAATATCATATCATATCAATAATATCATCTGGAATTGACAACTGCGACGGGGTTCCGTAAAGAAAGGTTCCAAGAATTAGTTCTTATTAGGGTTATTAGAATGCGCATTGAATGAATATCGGGGAAGATCATTGGATTGTTACTCCTAGCCTTTTGTTTCCCTTTGACAGCGTTTGTCATCAAATTACTGTAGCAACTAGATATACCTACAAATGATTGGTTTAATCGATTTCTCATGCTTAAGCCTTTTCCGTAGTAATGACAATATTGTTCAACCTTCATTCATCATTTAAAATGATTTTCTGTGGCAATCCATTTGCAATTTCATCGAAAGTCACTCATCTTTATTCCCAAAGAGACTTAAATTTTTAAACTTCAACCTCAAAAAAAACCATCTTGCTATTACGTGCCTCAAAAAGATTCTCATAATACAACAGTGGAACCAAGACGCTTTGATGTTTATTGATGGTCTATAATAATTCCTTGACTAGACCTTATCGAAGAAGTTGCAATTAAAGTCTGTCCAGATATAATTGGCAGTGGAAACAAGAATGCCTGTAACTTTTGATAGTCAAATATAATTATGGAAATTTTTTTTGCTTGTTTTAGAGAATCAAAAGCGCTATATTTGAATGTATTTTTGGTTGAAAAATTCGCGATTTTTTAGTTGTTAAATTTGCGATTGCAAAAATTGAGTTTTTTTTCTACTTATGCTATAACGTTCATTTTTACACCAGTGGTAATTCAACCTTAGGTTAAGAAGTTTGTCAAATTTCAAGGCAAACATAAGTCCTTCGGAAGATATGGGACCCGAAATACCCCTTGGTAGCACTTTTCTGTGAAGTATCAAATATCCAACTTATTACTAAAAACGGGTTATATCTATGAATAGTGGGAATGCTGTCTCACAAATATTCAAAAATCTATGTATTAGAGAGCATCAATCTGACAGTAAACCAGTTGATCAAGGAGTTCCCCAAAGGTCACTTCTTGGTGCAAGATGAAAACGAAGCTGAAAGGCTCACAAATTACACTGTTGAATGAAGTGTGACCAAAACAGTCGAGGATCTTATTCTCGGAAATTCAGTTTCGAGATTGGACTACACTTAACATGCCCATTCACCATGGTTCTATTAGAAAGTATTCAAACATTATAGAACCAAAATGAAAATGTTGTATAATGGGTATAAAATAGGTATAATTAAATTGGGTACTAAAAGTCATCGTAATGTTTCATTATACAAGAATTATTCCCTCAGTCAGAATTGGCACTTTTGTTGCTCCCAAAAGATTCATTTTCTGAGTCACGGTGTTCACTCCATAACTTTCAGTAAGAACAAACTGTGGAAAGATTTTAGTTTTCTTTTCCAATCTCCTGTCATTAGCAAACTTCAGATAAGGAAATATTGATGGGTTACTAAGGCAGACTGTATTTAAGGCTCCTTCTGGTAGAGCACTTTAATTCTGTTAAACAAACAACTCTCACTTTATTTGATAGTGGTGACAATAATATGAATAATCTTTGCAGGAGATATTATATGGGCTAAAATACAGTATTTTCAAATTCAAAATGTACCAGGTTACACAAGTTGACAAAGGAAAGTTGATAACCTAACTATGTTGCTTTAACACTTTGACAAAAATTAATCTCAGTAGCAGTGGGCTTTAGAGACTTTTTTTTCAAAATTGAGTTTGCATAATTTTTTTGGTCCGTTGGGACCCAAATAACACAAATCTGAAATATTTTTCAATTTTTTCAATTTTTGACGGTTCTCCGGCCTTTTTTATGCCCGAAATGGGCCAATTTCGGGCAATTTTGCCTGGATAAAAAACCTAGAACCTGTTCTGTTGGTGTTACCACTCTCAAATTAGGCTTAAAATATTCCTTGGAAAAAACTAGGATTAGAATGTAACAATTATATACCTCTACCATATACATAGACTTCAAATAACTAGGTATTTAGGCCAAAATTGACCAAAACCACAAAAAAACAGGGTTTTGCATTGGGAAAAAAAATCTGTTCTGTTGCTGCTAAAAGCCTCAAATTGGGCTTAAAATATTCCTTGGAAAAAACTAGGATTAGAATGTAACAATTATATACCTCTACCATATACATAGACTTCAAATAATAGGCCAAAATTGACCAAAAACAGGGAAAAACAGGGCTTTGCCTGGGAATAAAATCTGTTCTGATAAATAATGCTACAAACCTCAACTTAGGCTTAAAATGCTCTTTGGAATAAAGTAGGATGAGAATGTAACAATTATATACCTCTACCATGTATATAAAATTCAAAGAATTAGGTATTTAAAGCCAAAATTTACCAAAACCGTGGAAAAACGGGGTTTTGCCTGGAAATAAAACCTAAAATCTGTTGTTGGTGCTAAAAACCTCAAATTAGGCTTAAAATGTTCTTTGGAAGAAAGTAGGATTGGAAAGTTACAATTATATCACTTGATCACCTGAAAAAAATTGTGAAAAAGGGGAATTTGTATCATAGGGCAAAAATTGCTAGTCACAGGGGTAGCTTCTTCTTAGTCTAATTGAAAGATAGCTTTAACAGGCAAAATTGCAAGGCCTGGAAATTCAGATTTTTGGGGGGTCTTCAAATTAAAAAAATATATATCACATGATAGAGCTCTTCAAACTGAGCAAAAAAGTGTATTACATCAAAGTCCCAACTTCTCTAGATCAAAATTTATTGGCCTATTTGTGGTGAAAAACTGATGGAAAACAGGGAATTTCCCCACAATCTGCATTAATTTATGCAAAATTAAACACCTTTTTGACCACAAATAATCATGAATTTCCAGGCCTTGCAATTTTGCCTGGAAATGCAAAAAATCGCCAATTACTCGTTACTTGCACGATAATATTGTGGAAACTTTTTGATTTTGGAATCTACATATTACAATGGCCCTGAGATGCCACTGTTTTGTCACAAAATTTCAGTGTTTTATCACAAAAGTTTTAGTTTCATCACAATGTTTTTAGTTTCGTCACATAAAATTTTTAGTTTCATCACAGAAGTTCTTAGTTTCGTCACAAAGTTTTTAGTTTTGTCACATGAAATTTTTAGTTTCATCACAGAATTTCAGTGTTTCGTCACAACTTTCCAGGTTTTTTAAGTGTTTCATCACGAAACTTTCAGTGTTTCATTATTAATATATTTCTTTATGAAACTAAAAATAAAATTTTCTTTCTTGCTTTTAAATACAGGCATGAAGGATCCACATTTCAAAAGACGATATTTTTGCCACCAGTGATTAAGGGCAGAAGGGTGTTGATGAAAACGTGATTAGTATTTTCCCACTGCGATACTCTTCGATACTCATTTCTTGAGATATTGAAAAATATTTCAGGCTTCCTTTTCAAAACGCAGTTACCAAGATAAGTCAAAATCCCGTGGTACATGGTTTTGAGCTTTTCGACTCGGTTTTCAAATTTATAATTCTCTTAATCTGATGCAAACGAATTTATTCGTTCTCTTAGGTGTAGTAGTGAATTATTTTTTATAGAGTGTTCACAATAAAAAAATTTACTTAAGATTTCATGCAGCTAATTTAGAAAGCCTCCTTGCTATAGCCTAATATTCCCTACTTCAATGTCAGAAAATTCTGCGTCTAGAAAATTTTGCGAATGACCCCTTAATTCGCGAAATTAAATGGCGAGAAAAAATCTTTTGGCTGAAAAGAGAGATGTGCTGATTCCTGAAAACTAATTCCTATGAAAAACGAGCTTCTCAGTTTTCTTTGTATTTCTTTTTTGCAAAATAATATGAAAACAGGATCTTGCGCCTTATCCAGTTTTCGCCTGATCCTACCGCCACAAGAAAAAAAGTTTTTTTTAGTTTCAAAAAAATATATATTAATAATGAAACACTGAAAAGTCCTGTAAATTTGTGACGAAACACTGAAAATCTGTGATGAAACACTGAAAAATTGTGATGAAACTAAAAGTTTTTGTGATGAAACTAAAAATTTTTCTGATGAAACTAAAAATTTTTGTGACGAAACTAAAAATTTTGTGATTAAACCAAGAATTTTTGTGATGAAACCAAAAAGTTTTGTGATGAAACTAAGAATTTTTGTGACAAAACAGTACGGTGGCCCACAACTGTCACTCTAAATTTTTTATTCTCACGCTATTTTGAATTTCGTCACTCCATTTTGAATTTCGTCACTCCATTTTGAATTTCGTCACTCCATTTTGAATTTCGTCGCTCCATTTTGAATTTCGTCACTCCATTTTAAAATTTTTATCCCGCCAATTTCAAAATCGTAAACAAAATGAAACCATGGAGATTGTAAGGTAGGTAAAGCATGGTATGGGGAATATGGTTGTGTTGTATGCAGATTGAATATTGAAAGGTGAAAAGTCACCAAAGTCGTTGATGTTGTACTGTGTTGCTGTTTTCTAGAAAGGTTCGATACTAAGCTGCTAATCAGAGCGATATGCATGAGGGGTAGGTATTTTTTTGCCAATCACTGACAACCGACAACTGTAACTGACTCTGTCTGCTTTTCAAATTTCCAGTCAGTCAGTCTCGCAGTCTTTCAGCTTCTCAAATCAGCTATTCAGATTTATATTTATTCCAGATAGCCTTAACCTCAGACCAGAGGTAATTAGAAATTAGGGTTGTGTCATCCTTAGCTTATCAATAGCCAAACGCACTTAGTAAACTTTTGAGGGGTTGGTGTAATTTAAGATGCACGATCTAACGATTTACGATGCACGATTCGCGATCCGTGCATAAAATATGTTAATTCATGCGTAATTATACTAATCATGATAAAATATTTAGGCAATTTACAAACTTTCATTCGCTGAAACTCAATTATTTTTAAAAACATAATTTATGTAAGATTATACAAATTATATTTAAAAAAGCTTTCAATGCGTTTTTATAGATTAAAAAAGAAAGTGAAAGCCACGGGCATTCACCTTCTGTACTCTCTCTCTCTTTTTCATAACTTGAATCAATATCCCATCAATATAGGGAAATTGTTTACAGAAAGAAAATTCTTTCTCATAATAGAGGATCCGTTTTTTGCTTCGTACATTACGGTCCGCAAAACATATTGTTCTCCTACATATTCTTTTATTTGCTTTAAGAAGGAAATTCCTATATTCGATTATTGATTGTTAAAACTGAGAGCAAAAATGTTTCTTGTGCATTGTTTATTACTTTCACTTTCTTTCTATTGTAAGATTATGCAAGTTATTTTTTTCATAATTTTACGGTCGTAATTATTCGTAGTTCCATTGCTTATTTATTTCTTTTTTTTTGGATAAATTTACTGTGGTGAACAAAAGCGAGAAAAGATTATGCCATTGTTTTAGAATTATGTTATATAATTTATGTTTTATGATAATTATTAGGAATAATCAGCATACTTTATGCATGGATCGCGCATCGTGAATCGTAAATCGTTAGATCGTGCATCTTAAATTACACCAACCCACTTTTGAGCCATATATTATATGCAGTAGAGGGGTGGCGGGTGTGCTGCTATTTTGCGGTCTGTCATCATCATCATGATGTCTGATATGATACCAACTGCATGTTTTCTCCAACTTTTGACAAAGGAAGAACACTATAAACCATTTTTCACTTGTTTTTGGTTTGCTTTTTGGTGAGCTCACTTTAGTCTCACTTTTGAAAGATTTTCAGCTTGAAATCAAAGGTAAAAGCCAGACGATCTCAATCGAACGGAATCAACGATCGAACCAGTCGAACCAAATCGAACGCAATCGACCGATTGAAATTCGATTGTCGAACACAATCGAATCTCAATCGAATATCACCGCAATTTTCAGATTCGATTGATATTCAATTGCGTTCGATTGACGTTCGATTGCGTTCAATTGCGTTCAATCGTTGATTAATTAACCCCCAGATTGTTCATCTCATAATTTCTACGGGAAATCGAAAGTAATTTCATTTGGCTTGTGATGTTTCAGAGCTTGGATGTTGGGAAGCTGCAAGAATAAAGCCAGACGACCTCAATCGAACGGAATCGACGATCGAACCAGTCGAACAACAATCGAACCAATCGAATATTACCCAGAATTTTAACGTTCGATTGAGATTCGATTGCGTTTGACAATCGAATTTCAATTGGTCGATTGCGTTCGATTTGGTTCGACTGGTTCGATTGTCGATTCCGTTCGATTGAGATCGTCTGGTAAAAGACACAAAAATTAAGGGGCATTTGTCTCCGTATTTATTAAAATGCAGTTTGCTAGATTCAACACCTGAACATAGTCATGCCCTGGCAATTCAAATTCCCATTTGCTGTTTGTGCCTTAGAAGAATCATCCCCGCACCAATAAATGACTCTTACACAGCAATACAGCAGTATATACGTCTAAAGTAATTCTTGCAGTGATTGAATTTCGCAGTTGAGAAAATCTGCTCAATTTTAAGGTCACTCATGGGACTTACCGTAAGTTGTTCTAATATCGACATCGGTTTCCTAATTTCGACACCCTTCTACACACAGACAGATAGGGATAATAAAAAGGTCGGAATCGTTGATAGACTAAGATTCTTTCCTCTCTGGTGGATTAGTTTTAATCAGCGATTCCAAACTTGACTTGCTGTTACAAGTTCATTTCTCTAAAGAAGGGTGTTGAAATTAGAAAAGGGATGTCGACATGAGACCAACTTACGGTAATTTTCTGGATGATTTTTTTTGTGAGAGATTTTTTTACCAAGTCATTTTGCTGTTTTACTGCCGACAGCATGTTAGTTGTGAGATATGCATTATTACTACTACAGTAGCACTTCTGGGTGATTTGCATGAAATTGTTCCAAAAGACTGAAAAAAAAATTTTTTTTCAAAAATTTTAAACTTCTTTTGGCATTTTTGACCTCTAGGAGTCAGGTTTCAAGAAAAGAATAGTTTCATCACACTTTACTAGCTATTTTCCTGTTTTTAATTTTTTCCACAGGTTTTACAGCTAAAAATTTGTCCTATATGCGACAAAATTGTAGCAATGTTTAACAGCCAATGTGAAGGGAAAATTTTAATTCAGAACCAAACAACTTTTGGGAAATCTTCACTAACCTTTTGACTTTCAAGCAGTTTAAAAAAATAATAATACAATGGTGTTTTGCTTCAACTGTGGCATTGATTGTGGCAAGAAGGCAAATTTTTGTGGTGAATGTGGAACAAGTAAGTAGTTTGATTTGTAGAGTCCCCACCAGGTCTGTCTTTTTGACAACAGATTGAATCTAGCAATTCCTTTGTTTGCGATTGATATTTTTTTCAAAATTTAGCGGTAAATTTTAGTTTCAATCTGTCATTTGTGTAAAAAACAGTCGAGCCGCTCAAGGCCGTGCAACTTTGGTAGGATTTGTTGGCTTCAAATCCTACAAAAGAGATTGACTTCTAGCCCTTCGGGCTTATACTTCATTGGTCAGGAGTCCCTGCATTGAATTTCTAAAAGCAACTCGTCAGTCCTGAAAACCAAATTTGTATTACAATCTGGTTTTCCAAAATCATTTTCAAATGCTTTTTGTTCGAAAAGTTTTAAAATTTAAAAAGACAAAAGAATACAGAAGACCTTTGTAGACTTCTGCCTTAACTCGATCCCAAAAGAAATAGTCCAGTGAGTTTGAATCAGGAGACTTGGGTGGCCATTCGTTCTTATTTACAAAGCACCTGGGGATGGTTTCTTTTAAGAATCCTTGGATTAGATTGATAGTTTGGGAGGATGCGCCATCCTGAATGAAGATCCAATTTTGCCGTGGATACACTAT
This sequence comes from Clytia hemisphaerica, assembly GCF_902728285.1. Classification (NCBI taxonomy): domain Eukaryota; kingdom Metazoa; phylum Cnidaria; class Hydrozoa; order Leptothecata; family Clytiidae; genus Clytia; species Clytia hemisphaerica. The sequence goes on from NW_027103528.1 coordinate 3,557,325, forward strand.
TAATTGCTGGAATGGTCTCGATAATTATTTGCATTCACCTTCAACCCTTTCTTATTGACATAGTTTGAAAGGGGGTCACTACCCCTACCCTAGGTTCTCCCCTATTTTAAAACTTGATGCTACCCCTTTCAAATTTTTCAAATCCTACCATGATTATACCGGTGAAAAAGCAAGAACAAATAAAACTTTAAAATAAAAAATCATTTTGAATCGAATGTTTCGAACATACTAAACAATAAAGAAAGAAGACATTGCATTTTAAATCAAAACTTCTATTTTTGGGAAAACACAAAAAATCATAATTGACATCCCAACCCCCCCTTTCTAGATGAACCTTCCCCTTTCTGAAAATTTCCCCCTTTCTACAAAAAAATCTCTTACCCCCCCCCCTTTCAGAGATTTGAAGAACATTGTTACCCCCCTTATAAAGGGGGGTGCGAACTATGATCAGTATGATTGACAAAAATCGGTTTCGTAACCATGTCATTGCAGCCGAAATCATGACTGATGTTTTATGAACCCTAACTTTCGATTTTACAATCATATTAAATAATTCAAAAAATAGGGAATGCCTTAAAATCATACACACAAAGACCAAAAAATATGGACTGAAGTTTTTACTTCACTGATTGGTTATCTGAGGTAATAGAGATGGCGCATTCTTTAGAAAAAGTAACAAAATTGTTTTTACTGCATCTTTATGACCCACCGAATCAAATAAGAGCTTGTAAAAACTGCAGCTTACCCAAAATATACAACCCACAAAACTGGCATAGTGACTTTCCATTTGTTTTCACATGTTTTACTAAATAAATTTTGAGAATTCTTTGCATACCACCAACCCATTTCAGAAAAGTGCTCAGTAGTGGTATTTTCAGGTCATTTTTACACCCTACCATATTTTGATCTTCTTAGATCCATTTTTTTCAAAAGTACTTATCTTTGCAACATAAAATCCATCTTCAAGGGACCCTTGATTGTGTATGTTGAACTATTATTAGTCTTCAGGTGTCCTTGTCCTGCATAGCTTATGCTGATTTTTTCTTTTCGTAGGTCTAAAGTTGGAAGATGACAGTTCAGAAGTTCAAGACAGAAGAAGTTCAGAAGTTCAAAACAAAAAAGGTGAACTTAAAAAATGCCAGAAATATACTGGTTTTTTTAGTTCATTTTGGAAAACTTATGTCCATAGCAAAATAATTTTTCAAATTTTTTTTCATTTAAGATCTTTGAGCTAATTTTTTTGTTATTAAATGTTTCTGAGTGAAATCGGTATCGAATGGGGGTTTTTTACCCGTGCGTGAGTTACATAAATATTTTTTGGATTTAAATACTATTGTTTATTTTGTTATCACTCTATTAAATTGTTGTCTGATTTTTTTATTTCCATAGGACCTACAACATATCCAAGGGTGCAGGAGAAAGAGCATGCCAAAGTTCATGATAAAAAAGGTATCAAGTTTTTAAAAGTGTAGTTTACTAAACATAATCTTAAAATTCAAGATAACATAGGATAACATGTTCCTGCCAGCCGACTGACCTTGATTACTACTAAAAGCTGGAAAGCATTTTCCTAATTTGATAATTTTGTGCTTTGACAAAAAATGCTTCTGTCATTAAGAATAGAAATTTAAAATAAGCTTAACCCTCTCCCCCGCCTAAAACCCAAAATTAGATTCTCATTGATGTTTTCCTGAAATATTAGTCTGGCTGAAATTAGACAGGAACCCGTCTGCTTATTTCTTTTAAATCTGATGAATACTTGACGGGTCAGAGCTGTGAGTCCGATTTTGGCCTAAAAAAAATTACAGTGGGAAATTCGAATTTAACGCTGTCCTCACTTACTAAAATAAAAACCAAATTTCGGAAGTTGCGCTTTCTTTAAAAAGTGTGACCAGTGAAACAATAACAGGATTTGATTGGCTGTGTTTTCAACCGTTATTAGGATATGGGAAATTCAAACTGTCAGCCCGTACCATGCTATTATTTCGCCATCAGTATATAGAATAAGAAATCATAGCATGGATCTCCAGGCTAGGCTGAAATGTGATAAAACATGGGTGAACCTTGAAAAAATTCCGCACTATCTTTCTTGGTACCGTTAGAAGCAGAATTTTATGCATATTAAACATACTCAGAGCCTCACAGTGAGGCCCTTGGGAAAAGCTTTTGGTAAAATCAAGCCTTAAGTGTACTTTTTTGCCCTAAAATTGATAACTTTCTGAGCACTCTACTGGTTATCAGCAACGCTACAAACCTATCAAAGCTATTCAAAGTATTTCAAAGTCAGCGCAATCTCCACGTGCTTTCGCCCAAGGGCTTTCGATGGCACTGTTTAATCATTGTGGTTTTTAGAAATAAAATTGGGAAATCCCCTCCCCACATTTTAGAGACAGGGGCGTTTATTGATTGTTTTAAAAAAAGGCAACTACCATTGCTAGCGAAGCGCTTTTAAAGGGTTTTATAGCAAAAATGGGCCTTAAAAAAGTTGTTTTTCACCAAATATTTTCCCCATGGGCCTCACTGTGAGGCTCTAAGTATGTTAAAGTTAGTGCGGAAATTTTTTCAAGGTCGAATCTTAATTCTGCCAGACTATATAGTAAGTTTTAAGTAACTTAAATCTTATTTATTCGTACAATAGGTTATTTAGTGCAAAAAGCTAGGCAAAACAAGGGAAGGCAGAAACACATAAAAATTAAAATTTGCTTAAAACACTACGCCTGACCCTGACAATTTTTTTGCTGTAAAGGGGACTCCTTCCAATATTTTACTAAAAATAAAGGCAGGCCAGGTTGTGCATACAAAATCATATACACACCATATTCAATTCTGTATACAGTCATGGACAAAAGGTTTGTAGACTTCTGCAATATTTGCAAAATACTTCAATATCGATCAAAAACATGTTCCTAAGAGGTTCTGTGTGCTTTCCAAACCCATCCAAAGCTGTTCAAAGTCTTTGAAAGTCACCCACTGCAGTCTAACCACAAGGGCTTGATTAACTGGCTTACACCAGTATCGAAACGCTGATTTTTGCTCAAAAGTAATTCAAAAGCAATGCAACGACTTCGAAAGTGTTTTTCTTAACTTCCCTCCTTTTTCTTAACTTCCCTCCTTTTTCAGACACATTGAAGAGTCATTCTGGTCTATTTCTCATCATTTTCACTGAAATTTCATTTGTCCACAACCTTTTGTCCATGATTGTAATATTGGTAGTGAAAACTGATGTAAACCCTTGGAGAGGGTAAACCCTTGGAGAGGGTCTATGTTTCAGAAACTATTTCTTACTCTTTATTTAATTTTTGCCATTTTCGACTTTCTAATGTTAAAAAACCCTCCCCTTTGGAGACTGTTTTTGATTTTGACTTTTTGTTGTCTTGATAATTTCTAGAGACTTCTAGGCTAAGAAAAATCACAAAAGTAAAAGCAACCAAGAGACAAACCATGAGCACGAAGCCTAGGAAGGAACCACCCCGTGTGGTTCAACAGGAATGTGCCGTTGAGATTAGAAAAACGGGTCCTAAGGATGACTCAGTTTTGATTGATTTTTTGCTAAAATTTGAAAAAAGTTCCAAATTAAGACATTTACTATGGTATTTGAGTGAAATTGTGTGTGAAGGGCTTTACGGACGCAGTTCGACTCACAATCCTGTCCAGATGTGACGTGAAGATAAAAAAAAGTGATGCAGATTTTTCATAATGGGGATTCTGTATTTTATTTAAATTGTCGCACTCTTGCGCTGGAGAAAATATCTTTCGGCGGCAAACCTATTCTTTAAGGAAGATAGAGTGAATCAACTTTTGTCCTGGAGGGAAGTGAATATTTTCACCTTGAAAAAATGGGGGATTTCAGAAAACTTTATGGAAAGTGGGGGTAGAAAGAGCAAAAATTAGGTATAATAAATAGATGATTAAAAATGTGTCTATTTTTCTAGCATTCGTGTGGTCATTGCAGGAAATTGTTATTTCTGTTAGGTTATTATGGTCCTAATGGGGAACCCCGGGAAATGGGTAGGTGGGGGAGAAGACCAAATAGGTAGTTTTAGTCCTCAGATGGGGGAACCTGAAAACCTGAGGGACACCATGATCCAAAATACTCTGCGTTGAAGGTTTTATCAAATGCAGATGAATGACTGTGTTTTTTTATTTTACTTTATTGTTTTCTTTTTCTTTTAGGAAACGTGCTCACTTATAAGGAATTCGCCAAATCGAAATCTTCAGCTTGGTTTCAGCGAGTTACAAAATCAGGGAAAGGAAAGAAAAAAACGGATGATGTTGGAATCTTTGTTGGTGTCTTAGCATGGCATAAAGGTGGTATTTTGAAAAAAATACACAAAAAAAGAATTAGTCTTAAGCTATCTCCAGAATCGACTTATGATCAAACATTGAAACTTGCGAAAAAGAGAATAGAGGATTATTTTCCTGGAACCTTGGACTCCGAGGAACTGTATCACCTAGCTTACGAAACCGGAGTCATTGCCTATTTTATACCAGGAACGACTACAGATTTTATATTGTCAAAGTACAGGGAGGACAGTGGAATAGAATACAAAGATATGAATCTTTGCCTTTTATCTGATACAGATAAATTAACACTAGAACACATTGAAAAAAGTTTGATGTCAAAGAACCATGAAAAAGACGAAACGAATGATGAAGACAAAAATGACCAGTGTCCGCCAAGTAAGAGAACAAAATCTGACTTTCCTTACTATGATGAAGAGCCAGATTTTTCAAATCTAGATGGTTATCTGTTTACACCCATACAGACTGTCCATCCGTTTTCTAATGATGCCGTCGACCAACAAGCTGGGTCATCCTCATTTCAATCCTCTTTGCACTCAACAGACTCACAACATACCTCTTTGCCATCGACAGATTCACACCCAGACAGTACTTCTGTACAACAAGCGAGAACACCCTCAGACCATACCGCTTTGCCATTGCCAGATTCACACCCAGACAGTACTTCTGCACAACAATCCAGATCAACCTCAGGCCATACTTCGTTGCAATCGGCAAGTTCACACCCAGACAGTACCCCTGTGCCGCAAGGAGAACCAATCTTAAATGTCCCCCCTGTTCAAGTAGAAGAGGACAATCAAGCCAATATTTTGAATAATTTATCCAAAAATGTTAATTATGATGAGCAATTTTTTTTGACCTTGCAGAGAAATTTTTCTCTGAATCGCGCGATTTCAGTGTGGTCACGACAAAAAACAGAGCAGAGCCCTACAAACCGTTTGATGGTGACATATATTGGGGAAAATGGTATTGATGCAGGGGCTGTCACAAGAGAATTCTTAACTACGTTGATGGCCAAAATTGGTACAGATTTCTTTCCTGATGGAGCACCGAAAGAAAGTATGTTGGACGTTCAAAATTGTAATTTTCTTTTTATTGGTCAAATGATTGCTGTTTCTTTGTTGGAAGGTGGCCCCCCTCCTACATTTTTTCATGAGAGTGTTTATGATTTGCTTGTTGATGATACGATAAACATAAACAAATTGAATTCAAATCACTTCACTGAAGGTGACAAATTAATTTTTCAAACAATCAGAAAATGATCCTACAGTTGCTTCCGACATAATTATAGAAAATGGATACACAGGATTGATTAATATGGAGAACATTGATGCTATTTTACAAACGATCATGATAAGTATAATTTCACGCCGAAAAACCTACTTGTCAGAAATCTCAAAAGGTCTTGAATTATTTGGCCTTATGAATGAACTCAAACTTCATAAATCCTGTATGAAATCACTATTCGTGCCGTCAGAACACCAAGAAATGGACTTCAACTATTTATTGTCAATTATTCGTCCCCAATTTGATTCTATTGGTACCAACAGAAGGAAGTTTCAACAGGATGTCTTAGATTTCTTTCAAGATTTCTTTTGTGAAATAGAAGACCAAAAAATTTCTTTACCAGATAATCTTGAGGTAGCAGCTTCAGCTGAGCTCGACGACGAAAACACCAATGAATCATCAAACCATAATGTTATTGTACCTGATCTATCAATCAAAGGAATCTTAGGGTGGTTAACGGGCCAAAAACATAGGCCACTCTTCGGTGAACCGTTATCAATACCCTTAAAATTCGACTATGACTGCTACTCAAGATATCAAGAACATACAATTTGCTACCCCTACGTACACGCATGTTCAAGAGAATTTTCATTGCCAGTTAGTCACATTGAAACATATGCAGATTTTAAGAACATCTTTTTGACCGCCCTCTGTAAGGGACAGTCCTTTGGAAGGCCTTAAAGCTTGATTTTATATTTTTCATTTTATGATTAAACGTTTTTTATTTTTTTTATTTTTTTGTTTTACTAATTAGTAATGTGACTAATTAGTATAATAACAAGAGTCTTTTTTTTTGTATTGGCTGTAAATTTTTACCCCATTCGTACGAAGTTGAAACTTAAAGTATTTAAATAAATGACTGTTTCGGCCGCCCCCGATAATCTTTTCTGAAAAATTTAAATGCTATGATTTGTGCCAATGTTATCTAAGGTTTTTATTTTCAAGATACAGCCAGAATTTGAACATCATAATTGGTCAGCCTAAGCTGAGCATTCAAATACGTAAAATTCGGTTCTTCCATAAGACGGCAAAAAAAAAATCCGATTTCCCGATATTTGCACGGATTTCTTTTTGAGTAAACACCGGGATACAAAACGCGCGCGATTGCATCAGCCATTGGGATTATTGCATCAGCTTCTTTTATCTCCCGAATAATGCGCTATCTCTGTATTCATGATAGCATGATTTTTCTGGTAAATGTATTAGCTTCCCAATAAGTTGCCACTACAGTTGTGAAAATTAAAAACGAGATTTGGCTGGCTTTGCTGGAATGAGAATTTGTACACTTTTTCAATCATCAAGGTGAGATTTCTTTCCTGCCTTTTTTAACAGTGTACTGGCTTTTTATTAGTGTTTAAAAAAAGATAGCAGCAATTGTAATTTTACCTCAGTTGCATAAGCTACAAAGAAAAGATAGCATAAGCTTGTCTGTGTTCAATATCAGACAAGCAGCTACAAAACCCAGAGGTTGCATGCGAGCTCCTTGCATCCTCTTACAAAGCTTACTTAACCTACTTAACTTGCTTAACCTGCTTAACCTTGAACCTATTATATCTACTGAACTTACTGTATATATACAAACTATTATTGATTCAAATTAAATTGACTATTATAATATTGAATTGTGCGAAGGGAAATCCGCACCTAGAAACTTGTGCGAAGGGAAATCCGCACCTAGAAACTTGTGCGAAGGGAAATCCGCACCTAGAAACTTGTGCGAAGGAAAATCCGTACCTATACAAATATTCATATACTTTTTGAAAACGTTCCACGTTACTTTTGCTAAAGCTTACAGAACTGCAATATGATATCTATAGAGGCATATCGTGTGTGTATAGGAAGTTTTGCTCTAACAGCTCAGAAAAATGTGAAAGGTATTTCTAAATCTATTAAAATTGGTTCTAACCTTTCAGACAATGCTTTTACTAAACTATTGAAACCAATCAGATTTTTAGCCCTTTTTGCACTTCTTTTCTTTGCAATTCCAAAGTTGTATGAGACAACCTTTTTTCAGACACACCTAGATTTTGTCCATCTTTCAAAAAATGGTATTTTTTTTCAATATCCAAATGCAGCGTTTAATTCAGGAGATCCAAACCTTATTTTTCTCAAAGTTAATTATACCCTTCTATTATCAGGTGATATTGAACTAACCCAGGTCCAAGAACAACTAAAGAAAACAAAAGTGATCAAGGGTCTGCTACGTACATTGATTTTACAGACACGACCAATTATCAAGTATCTAAAGCTGTTTTAGGTTCCTTTAACCAGGCTAACATAGATTTATTTGGGCAAACCGCAGGAACACAATGTAGTGCAAATTCTTTGTATGCGATATTCTGGTCTCATTTTCGACGTGTTTCTATCTGGAAAACTACAGACCTAGATAGAATTTTAATTGAAGGTGATAGGTTGTATAAGTTGTTGAATACAAATGATTATTTATCTGTCGATGAAATGCCACGATTTATCGAAACTAACGGTATTATCACCGAACTTAACTTTTTAAATTTAGAGACTGGCGAAGCTAAACTAATTGATGACTACCCCACGCTTCAAATTCCACTGAGTACTACTCAAAGTCCTGAATTTAATACCTTAATGATTATTGGCGGTTTTACTATAGCTATTATGAAAAGGTCCCAATGTTTCTTTGTCTTTGATTCACACAGCCGGGACAGCCGTGGATTACTAGTTGAAAATGGAGATGGAGCTTCGTGCCTTTTAAAGTTTGATAATATTTTTGAACTTGAAAAATATGTTAAGTTTTTTTATTTAGAGTTTCGGGAAAAAGAATTTCAACATTTTCAAATCCAATTTATTCAAATTAATGAACCAAGTGAAGAGCTAAAAAGGATTCTTCAACTAAGTTATTCTCGATTTGTAAAGAAAAATTCCAGCACGACACCTAAAAAACGTAAAAATAATTGTGCGGATGGAAATACTAGAAAGAGACAAAAAACACGTCAGCAAAGCAATCAAGCCTATTATGAACAAAACAAAGAAAAAATAAATGAAAACAATAAAGCCTATCATGAACAAAACAAAGAAAAGATAAGTGAAAACAAAAAAGCTTATACAGTAATGAACAAAACAAAGAAAAGGTAAGCGAAAACAAAAAAGCTTATATTGAAAAAAACAAAGAAAAGATAATTGAAAATAAAAGAGTTTACTACAATAGAAATAAGGACACTCTCAAAGAGAAGCAAAAAATTAATGCTCAAAAAAAAAAATCTGCTAAGCAGTCTGATGACCCAGTGAAAAGATTTAAAAAAATTATATATGAAGGTCCTTTTTACATATGCATTTCTTGCCACAGATGTCTATATCGACGTTCAGTTGCTAAATTTTCTCCTGAAAAATACAACATGCCAGAGGACGATTATTGTTTAGAAGTAATTTCTTTCGATGGGAAACTGTATATTTGCAGAACGTGCCACAATAAGCTCAAAAAAGATAATTTACCATGTCAGTCAGTTAAAAACAAACTAAGCCTTGATGAACTACCAACTGAATTCAGTACTCTTCGCAGACTTGAAAAGGTTTTAATTTCTCGTTAGAATTTTATTTAAGAAAATTGCAATAATGCCAAAAGGTCAGTTTCCCAAGTTAAAAGGGTCAATTTGTAATGTTCCAATTGACATAGAAGATATTGCTAATACCCTGCCAAGAAAAACTAGTGATAATGGTCTTGTCATAGTTAAACTTAAAAGAAAATTAGAATATAAGGGACATGTAATTTTTGAGGCAATTAGGCCTGATTTTGTTCAGCAAATGTTAAATTATTTAAAAGATAATAATCCTCTTTATCAAGACATAGTGATTGATGTCAGTAACATTTCTGATGATGAAACTATGGTGGGAAATAATACAGATGTTACTAACATTAATTCAGCCAGCAATGATAACGAAGAAATTTCTGATGAGGGTAGCAGAACACAAAATGACACTTCAGTTTTAGAACTTGAGACAGCAGCAAACCCACTTGACGTGTTTCGCTCAAGTGCAAATGAAACAACTCTTATGTCCCATACTCCCACTGAAACAGAAATAGATAATGAAATTTTAACATTAGCACCTGGTCAAGGGAAAAAACCAATTTCTATTTTGAATGATGAAAATTGTGAAATGCTTGCCCATCCTCATTTGTTTCCAAAAGGTAAATTTGGATTCAACGTTCAACGCAATGTTAAATTGAGTCCCTCAAAGTACTTTAACCAACGATTATTGAACTATACTCAAAAATTTGCCTCTGATCCAGACTACATATTTTTGCTAACTCTGTGATTCAACAAGTCTCTTTGACCAGTCAAATAAATGTTGCCATGAGAAAAGTTGCAGCCTCTAATTTAAATGCGGGAATGTTAAGTCAAAATTTCAAAGAAACAGTGAAACAATTTATTGCAAATGACAAAGCCTTTGCTTTTATGAGTACAGTTAAAGGAACTCCAGCATATTGGAAAAAATTTCAGCAAGAAGTTTTGGCAATGGTTAAACAATTAGGGCCACCAACTTTCTTTTTGACTTTAAGCTGTGCTGATCTAAGATGGAATGAATTGATCTCCATAATTTACAAACTCAAGGGTCAAAATGTTACTAACGAATTTATTGAGAATCTTTCATATCATGAAAGGTGTGATTATTAAATAGCAATCCTGTTCTAGTAGCAAGGCATTTTCAATATAGAGTTAAGTATTTTTTAAAGAAATTGTTTTAGATGGTCCACTTGGCAAAACAACTTATTATGCTATTCGGGTTGAATTTCAAGTACGTGGAAGCCCTCATATTCATTCTTTTCTTTGGATTTTGAATGCGCCAACATTAACTCCGGAAACAAAATCTGAATACGTAGAATTTGTTGATAAAATAATTAAAGTTTGTTACCATCACAACAAGAAGATCCAGAATTGTTTAACCTTGTAAAAACCTATCAATTACATCGTCATTCGAAAACTTGTCGTAAATATAAAAAATACGCCTTGTAGATTCATTTCGGCAAATTTTTTTCTGAGAGAACTATTGTTTCAGAGCCTTTGCCACAAGAATTGCCACAAGAGCAAAAACGAACAATACTGTCACTGAGAAAAGAAGTATTAAGTAAAGTAAGGACATATATAAATGAAAATCTTAATCCAAGTAAAAGAAATTTTTTTAACCCAGATGCTGAAAATTTCAGTCCTGTTCCAACCATAGATGAAATACTTAATGAATTAGATATTCCCAAGAATGATTATGAATATGCTCTGTCAGTATCTGAAGATGATGATTTTCACCTATATTTGAAGCGTGATTCAAATGCGTGTTTTGTAAACAATTATTTTACTGAGGGTCTGAAAGCTTGGCAAGCAAATCTGGATATCCAACCCGTATTTAATTATTACAAGGCTGTTACTTACATGTGTGCATATCTGTCGAAAACTGAAGATGAAGTGTCTCATGCTATGAACCAAGCTGTTCAAGAAGCATTCGAAAACGATTTAGATAAATATCAGCAAATGAAATCTATTGCGCATGCTTATGTTTCAAAACGGGAAGTATCGGTGCAAGAAGCTGTATATCTTAGCATGCCTGAATTATGGCTAAGAAAAGTATTTCCAGGTGTAACCTTTGCAAACACCAATATACCAGAGAAAAGATTTAGGATGTGTCTTAGTGAAAATGAAATAAGTGAGCTTCCTGAAGATAGTACCTCGATATTCAAAAAGAATATGCTAGACCGATATTGTGATAGACCAACCAACAACTATGCTAATGGAATTTATGTGTCTGTTTCAAACATGTGTTATGCTGAATTTTTGAGGTTTTATAGTGTCATGTATGTAGAGAATAAAGAAAATGATTGCCAGCCCAATGAACTTGTAGATGATCTAATTGAATCAAATCATCCAACAAATGGGTACCCAAATATTGTTCCACTCTTGTCCAGCTCGAGATAAACTAAATGTCGTAAAGTTCCATTAGTACTCCGCCTTCATGAGCCAAATAGAAACAAGCACCCCGAATATTGCTCATCATCTGTTAATGTTTATATTATCCTTTTCGTAATGAAAATGAGTTACTCTCTAAGGAACACAATTCTTACACACAGAAACTATTTGAACCAGGTGTTGTAGAAATGATTGAAAGTAACAGAGCTTTGATCCAACCATATTCTGGTTTAGTAGATGATGCATTAGAAAGGTTTAGAACTGACATCACGCTCAAATGAATGACTTTGAACAGCAGGAAAATGATGAAACAATGCTGCTAGCTTGAAAGTAATACTGCAAATAATAATGATGAATCAATGATGAAGCTAATGAAGACACAGTACCATTTAGGGCAGCAATACCAATGGAATCTTTTTGCTTCCTGATAATGAAATAAATACTCGTATAAGATCTCTTAATCCTCAACAGAGAGAAATGTTTGATGGTAATACACAAATGGGGAAGAAATTTGTAAAAAACCTGTCTTCTAAAGATCCTAAAATTGTAGAGCCATTCCATATTTTCTTAACCGGGTGGCGGAGGCGTGGGAAAAAAGCCATTTACTTACAACAATTTATCACTCATTGTCTAAACTTTTAATGTACAGAGGAGGAGAACCTACTAAACAAAGGATTCTTGTGCTTGCCCCAACAGGTGTAGCAGCGATCAATGTCAATGGAACCACAATTCACACTGGTTTGATTATTCCTACAAAAAAGCTATTTCCCTTGAATGCTATGTCAAAACAAAATTTGCAAAAAAACTTGCTTGCGTTGAGATTATAATGATAGATGAAATTTCCATGGTACCTAGTCGCTTATTTCGAAATATTGATTCAAGGTTACGTGAAATATTCAGTTCTGATAAACCTTTTGGTGGAAAATCGGTCTTACTTTGTGGTGATTTGTATCAACTCCCACCAATTTATAGAGATCCAATTTACAAAGCTGATTGTTCATCTATGCAAAGTATTGTCGGATTTGAATTATGGAGAAGTTTCCAAATGGCAGAATTGACTGAGGTCATGAGACAGAGAGATGATATAGATTTTGTAGATCTATTAAATCAAGTACGTTTAGGTGAACTTGATGAAGAAAAAGAAGAACTTTTAAAATCTAGATTCATTACAAAAGACAGTCCAGACTACCCTGCTAATATAACTCATATTTATGCAGAAAATAAGCCAGTAGATTTATACAATTTGCAAATGCTTGAAAAATTACCGACTGAAAAGCATCTAATTTCTGCACAAGATGAGGTACCAAAAAATCTGACAAGAAGTGATTTGAATTTTATTGAAAATGCTAAAGCAAGAGATACAGGTGGTCTAGCTCGTATTATTGAAATGAAAGTAGGTGCTCGTGTTTTGATATCAAAAAATATTGACATTGCTGATAGATTAGTCAATGGACAAGTTGGAACAGTTATGAGATTCAAATTTGATTGCAATAATAAAATATCTGGTTTCTATGTAAAACTTGATGATGTCACTGCAGGTAAAAAAGGATCCAATTTGGATAGTGTATGTAGAGAAAACAATTGGACTTTGATCGAAAGAGCAGAATCTACCTTTGCGACTAGAAAAAATAAGCAAAAGTCACCTATGGTTAGAAGAACTCAATTTCCACTGATACTATCGTATGCATGTACTAGTCACAAAGTCCAAGGGCTAACACTTCAATCAGCAGTCGTAAGCTTTGAATTATTTGGTCAAAGATATTTCAATGAAGGTCAAATGTATGTTAATTTGTCAAGGGTAACTGACATAAACGGACTATTCTTAATTGGTGAATATAGTAGAAATGCTATCAGAGTCAACACTGAAGCAGGGCTTGAATATGAACGTTTGAGAAGAAATTGTTGTTTGCAAAAGGTTCAAACTTTTTCATCTGTTTCTACCTCTCCCAAGCATTTAAATATCTCCCTTCTTAATATTCGCTCGATGAATAAACATGCTGTTGACCTAAAAAAATCTGAAAATTTAATGAACAGTGACTTGTTATGCCTTACTGAAACTCAGCTATCACCTACAAGTGATACTAGTGGAATTGATCAAACATTAAATGGTTTTAATATTGAGTATAACAACAATTCAATTAATCGCTTTCAAAACACTGCATGTTGCACAAATTCTTCAATTCAAATTTTAGAGTGTAATAAAGCAGCAGGTTACACATTGATAAAATTCAAAAAAGAGACGTTTAGTAGTCAACCTATTAGCCTTTTAATCTTGTACAGACCACCTAATTCTTCAAGAAACACTTTTCGTGAAGAACTATTGCAACTGACAAGTTATGATGATGTAGACATTATTGTGGGAGATTTCAATATTGATGCACTAGATCCAACAAATCAAGACCTAAACGAAATACTTTCTTCATTCAAAATGATAGTGAATGAACCAACTCATCTTGCTGGTGGCCTTCTGGACCATGTTTATATAAAAACAAGTTTTATTAGCCAGAGAGAAGTGAATTGCTTTATAAAGGATATTTATTTCTCCGACCATGATGGAGTTTGTTTCACTATTGTGAGTGATTCTTAAATTGTTTTAACTGCTTGGACTGCTTGAACTGCTTGATATGGGGGGGGTGTACAGTTTGGAGGGTGGGATACATAAGGGATACAAAATTCTTCAAGAGCAAAGTTTCTAATATTCATTATAAAGTCGATTCAGTACATTTATAAATAAATAAATCACAGCTTATTCTGGTGAATTTTGAATCCCTTACGTATCTATCTTAGAAGAAAAAAATCAAAACTGACAATAAGGAATTTGTCTTAAAAAGGTTTTTAGTGCCTTTAAAAGGAAAGAAACTTTCTTGTAAATTTTAATCTTTTGGATGGTTATGAATTTCTTTAAAACGTCACTTGTCACTTTTGAGTGGACACGATACTAGTTGCAAAAGACATTTTCCTCAGTCACATAATTTTTTATAATTTTATGTACAGTATTTTAAAAATGTGGATTTTAAGAATTTTTTTTATCAAATTGGAATATTAATTTTGTACATTCTTTATATTTTTAGTGCATTTTTTTAGTTAAAAATTGAATTATGATATGCATTAACTTTTTAATTTTTTTTTTGAAAATTCTTTTTACACTTTTTATAGTATTTTTTAATCAACTCATCAATTTATACAAAATTTACAGTTACAAAATTAACAAAATGAACAATACAAATAAAAACCCTGGACTAAAACTATGTTGGACTGGACTGGAATATTATTTGCGTGTTAATCGTTCTGCTGTAACTAAAATTATATGCTTGGCTGGAGAAAATATATGGGCATTTGTATGATATGATGCTGGTAATTTGTTAATGGTTTTGTTGTAGTATTAATTCCTGTTACGTAATAGCGTTGGTAGAATGAGGCAACCTAAAAGTAAAGAAACAAATTTTTGATTCATTGGCAACTTGGAATAAACATTGATTTCACACCACCAAATTCAGCAACTCTAGATGCTACAAAAGTCACAAAAACAAAAGGTTAGTAAAACTTTTGAGAGAATACTACTCGAGTACTATACTTCAAAGTCACAATTTATGATTCTCTGCTTAAAAAAATTGACAAATAGGTATATTCTTAACAATGGTTGGTATTTTTACAGACAATTGGTATAAAATCTATTGAAGTGGTTATCAATTTCCGAAAAGAAGTAATTTATCACACGTTTTCTCTGAAAAGAAAATACAAATAAATACATCGGGGTGTTTAGTGCCTTTTAATTTTATATTTTACTCTGTTATTTTAGATATCAATCAACGATCAATTGTCATTTGGCTGTCATGACTCGTAAACAATTGTCACTGTGTTACTCCGAACTCAAAGTCGATGCTACAAAGCACATTCAGGTATTTTAATTAAACCTTACAAAACATTTAACCTGAAGGCTTTTCTATTTTCTTACATAAGAAACTGTCACATTTGCCTAAGTACATTTGCTGAATGTCTCCATTCACCAAATAACTTAGAAAGTTTATATCATCAGCTTTTATTTTTATTTTTTGTTTTCTCTACTAGATTATATACGATCAACAGTAGTTTCATATTGTATTCGTTTCAATCAATCGGTATGCTGTTCATTGTCAAATTGTCGTCAAAGAAAAAGCAACGACTGACGACCATTTAAATTTTGTTCATAATAGAGTTATTTGTTGCTGATTTTGAAATTCATAACGTTTCTTCGCTCAGTGAATGAAAGTGATCAAAATGATATCATAAGTGTTATCTATACTTGTCCATTAACCATTTCGTATTGCATTGTTTTGTTTTGCTTGATTATTGCATAAAGATGCTGCTGGGATAAATATAATGAACTATTATTTGAAAAAAAACTATTTCTATTTGTAAAAGTAAATGGTCAGTCTATGTGACCTGTCAATTGAATTTTTGATAGAATCTTTGTATAAGTTTATAACAGGACATATCTAAAATTTTGTGATTTGTCCCTAAATTTTTACTTTATCTTCAAAATGTTAAAAGTTGAATTTAAATGCTTTAGATACGGAATGTTAATTTTCTATTCAATCTTACTACTAGGAGTTTTGAGTAACCTGGAGAAACATTTAGGCAAAGTGATTTTCTAGCTCTATTAAGTTTTCCAATTTTGCTTGATTCTTTATGCATCTAGTCCTTCCTTCCATCGCAGCTATTTAACTTCTTTACAAACTATCCAACTAATAATCTAACTATATTGGCTGACCTTCCAGCCTCGGCTGGTTTATTCAACATTAACTCAGTCTTCAACATTTTTTCAAATCTTCAGACATCGTCTTTTATTATGGTCGTGACCATTAAGTTTAAAATCCGAAGGGCTAGAGTAAAATCTCTAACCTTTCTCAGGCAAGAAAAAGTGAAGCCATTTCCCATTCAGAACGCGCCTAGAACGTGCCCTAATCATGACGGCGGATTGTATCTAGCGGTTCCTTTGTTTTTAAGGATTGCACATTTTGAAATCTAGCGATAGATTTTACTTTCAACCCGGCGTTTGTGTAAAAACCACGTACATGCGTTCTAGATGGGAAATTAAGTGGCTTCCTTTCCCATTCAGGAGTCTCGAGTCTAGCCCTTCGGGCAAGAAGTCAATGGTTGTGACACCAACTCCTTATAACTAACAAATTAAAAAGAATTATATAACGTTTATTTAAAAATTCTAGATCACATCGGAGCACCTGTCGAAATTGTTGGTGAAAATACTGTCGAGAACAATTGTAT